>NC_050444.1:146953523-147272273 GCF_903995425.1 Onychomys torridus
CCTCTTCTGGCCTGCAGGCATACATGCAGACAGAACACTATACATAATAAATATATAAATCTTAAAAAGAATCGTAAGTGGTTGGGGATTCAGCTCAGTGGTAGAGCACTTGCCTAGCAAACACAAGGTCCTGGGTTCGGTCCTCAGCTCCGGAAATAGATAGATAGATAGATAGATAGATAGATAGATAGATAGATAGAAAGAAAGAAAGAAAGAATCATAATGCAGTGGGTGTGGTGGTACACGCCTCGAATCTCAGCACTCAGGAGAGATTGTGGCACATGGATCTCTGAGTTTGAGGCCAGCCTGATCTCCATAGAGAGTTCCAGGACAGACAGGGCTACAAAGAGAAACCTTGTCTTTAAAAACAAAACAAAAAAATATAATGCAAATGACTCCTTCCCAGGGGAGATCATATGTCCGAAGATCAAATTCTCATTTAAAATTGTTTTACTGTCTTGCTGGCTCCTTATTAATTAGCAAATTCACAAACGTCTTTGGTATAAGTTCACTGCTTTATTTGTATAAAGATTGTGATTTGACCTTTTTAAAAATTATATTTGTTTTGAGACAGGTATGGTGACACACATGCATAATCCCAGCACTTGGAAGCTGAAGGCAGAAGGATCAGGAGTTTAAGGTCATCCTCAACTACATAGCAAATTTGAAGTTAGCCTGGGATACATAAGACTCTGTCTCACAAAATGAAAAGAAAGTGGGTGGAGAGACGGCTCAGCAGTTAGGAATACTGGTTTCTCACACTCACATGGCAGCTCACAGCCATCTGCAACTCCAGTTCCAGGGGTTCCCGTCGACCTTCTGACCTCCATGGGCACCATGATTGATGAACATGGTGTAACACTTCTGCGCCTTAAGTCTCCGTTTCTGTGAAATGCTGTGTGCTGGACGTAGACACCGAAAGAAGTCTTATTTTGTTTTGTTAAGGAAAGATCTTCGGCTGGGCCGTGGTGGCGCACGCCTGTAATCCCAGCACTCGGGAGGCAGAGGTAGGTGGGTCTCTGTGAGTTCAAGGCCAGCCTGGTCTACACAGCTAGTCAAGAAAAGAAAAGATCTTCCGGGCTGGGACATGGCTCAGTGGTTTAGAGCAGTGGCTGCTCATCCAGAGGGGTTCAATTCCCAGCAACCACATGGCAGCTAACAACTGTGTGTAACTCCAGCTCAAGGGGAACCAACACCAATGCACATAAAAAAGTTATTAAAAAAGAAAGAAAAGATCTTCCCATGCAGCTGAAGCTGACCTCCATCTTGTGATCCTCCGGCCTCAGACACGGGTGCACACGCACGTACACACGCACGCACGCAGGTAACTTTAACATGTTTTCCATTTCTCTCTTTAACTTTCTGCTCTCATCTCTCACCCCATCCTCGGGACACCAAGAACAGGAAACAGGTCATTTCCTCTATCCCCAAGTCACACAGGAAGCGTTAAATCCTCCTGCCTGGCTCCTGAGTGCGAGGAGAGGGAAGTGTCTCAGGGGTACATGGGCAAGGAAGAGGGTCTGCTCGGCAGAAAACGGTCCCCAACACTGGAGGACTGAGAGGGAAGTCAGGGCCTGGAGGAGAGAGGTTGGAATGGCTGGACAACCTCCTGGCCCCCGAGGACACACCCCTAGCTGGAGCTTGTTCCCTCTCCAGAACTAAAAACTTCCTCTGCTAAAAGTTACGCACCGAATCCCACACCACCCGGGGTCTTGGCGCCACCTTGTGGCTATTTATGGAACTGTGCGTCCAGATTGAGCCCGGACAATTGTCAGGTCCTGCACCTTCCTTGTGCCCATTTTCTTATTTCTCATCTCCCATTCTCCGTTTCTTTTTCATTTGTGGCCCTGGGCACGAAGACCGGGCCTCTTCACTTGCCAGACAAGTACTCTGCCCCTGAGCTACACTGCCACCCAGCCTTCTTTTCCATTTAGTGAGCACTGACTCACTAGGTTCTGTGAGTCATATGTTTACTTTAGGGCAGTCTTTAAAGGCCACTGATGTGCTCAATTTACAGATGCAGAAAATGAGACACAGAAAGACAGGTTTTCCCAAACACACGCAAAAGCATTTTCTGTACTGGAGAGGGGCAGTGGTCCTGCGTGTCTGAGCTTGGGGACAGTTTGGCTCAAATCCAAGTGTTTGGGGTGCTGTATAAGACCCTACGCTGGACACTGGGATGTCCTATCATCTGGCCTCAGACCCTGACAATCCCCTTATGTGTCTGTCGCCAACTCAAGACTCTAGGCTTCCTGAGAGCCTGAGGTGGTTTTGTTTGTTTGTTTGTTTGTTTGTTTTTTCGAGACAGGGTTTCTCTGTGTAGCTTTGCGCCTTTCCTGGAACTCACTTGCTAGCCCAGGAACTCACAGAGATCCGCCTGCCTCTGCCTCCCGAGTGCTGGGATTAAAGGCGTGCGACACCACTGCCTGGCTGAGCCCGAGGTTTATCTGTTTCCTTCAGTGCTGTGTCCCCAAAACCCAAAATGGATTTCAGAACATGTGGTATATTCTCAATAAACACTGTGAATAAATAAGTAAGATAGGGCTGGAGAGATGGCTCAGTGGTTAAGAGCACTGACTGTTCTTCCAGAGGTCCTGAGTTCAATTCC
The DNA here is from genome assembly GCF_903995425.1 of Onychomys torridus. NCBI lineage: Eukaryota > Metazoa > Chordata > Mammalia > Rodentia > Cricetidae > Onychomys > Onychomys torridus. The sequence goes on from NC_050444.1 coordinate 146,956,132, forward strand.
CAGCAACCACATGGTGGCTCACAATCACTTGTAATGAGGTCTGGTGCCCTCTTCTGGCCTGCAAGCAGAATACTGTATACATAATAAATAAATCTTTAAAAAAAAAAAATGAAGCTAAATTATGACAGGATGACTTGTCCTTACCCAAGAGGCCTTCACAATCTAGAAAAGGACAGATTGGCTAAGCCCATCAAATACCCACATAACCCAGAGTGCTTTCCAAAAGGAGGCACAGGAGTTTTGGGGACCCAGAGGAGGCATGATGGGGGGCAGGACCTCCAGGGCAGGCTTGCTGGAGGGCATCAGAGTGGAACCGAGACCCATAAGGAAAGGTAGAGGGCTGGGGAGATGGCTCTGGTGGTAATGTGCTTGCCACACAAGCATGAGGACCTGAGTTCAGGTCCCTAGCACCCACGGAAAAAAGCAAAGGCAGCTGGGGGGAGGGGGGCAGAGACAGGAGGATTCAATCCCAGCTAGATGCTCGGTAAGAGACCTTGCCTCAAGAAATAAGGTGGAGCCCATGGAGAAAGGCACCCGATGCCATCCACTGGCCTGCACACACATGCACACTGGATGAGTTATGTTCCTATGGCTGTGATAAAACACTGTGGCCAAGGCAACTCCTAGATGGCAGTTTCCATTTAGGCTTAGGGTTCCAGAGCGGGAGGAGTCCGTCATGGTGGGAACCGTGGCAACAGGTGATGGGCACGGACGCGAGAACATAAAAGCTCCCACTTAAACTGTAAGCAGGAAGCAGAGCCATCAAATTGGGAACGGTGTGAGTATTTAAACTCTAAGCCAGCTTCTAGTGACACTTCCCCCAATAAGGCCACACACTTCCTACGACTACCCAAACAGCACCACCAACTGGGAATCAAGTATTCAAAAGCCTGAGAGTATGGAGCACATCTCATTAAAACAACCACAAACACATACATGTGTGTAGCTAGAGTTTTTTTCTCCAGGTCCTACCAAGCCCCAGCAGTCCTGTAGCTCACTTATAAAATAAACACACAGACACTTATATTATTCAAACTGCTCGGCCATTAGCTCAGGCCTACCATTGTCTAGCTCTTACTCTTATACTCAGCCCATTTCTGTTAATCTATATGTCGCCACGTGTTCCATGGCTTTACCTGCTGCCTTTACATGATGCTGCCTGGACGGCAGGCTGGCGTTTCCTCCTTTCTGCCTTCCTGTTCTCTCAATTCTCCTCTCTGCTAGTCCCATCTATACTTCCTGCCTGGCTACTGGCCAATCAGTGTTTTATTTACCAATCAGTCATCCACAGCACTTCCCCTTTTTCTTTTTTTTCAAAAAGGAAAGTTTTAACTTTAACATAGTAAAATTACAGATAACAAAACAATTATCAAGCAAGAATTACAGTTACAATATTAAAGAAGATATCCTATCTATCTTATAATTGTGAGTCTAAGGTTTTATATCTAACCCATCTTTTATCATAACTGAGGAAATTATAACTATCTAGTCTTCAACCATATCAAAGACCCCAGAGGATATACTATTACCTGAGAACCGGGAGAAGGATGCAAGCAACTTTTGGGAGTCTTGCAGGGTAGACAGAGACAGCTGGCAGCCTGGACAGTCACCTAATGTTTCTTTGTAAAGTTGGGGCATTTGTCTTCAGCCCACAGGGCTAGAGTCTCTCGGTCACTTTTCTCAGTGTCCTGTAGAATGTCTGGCAGTTTCCTCTGCGAAGCAGGAACCTGAAGGACCATTTTGTCAAGCAAAGTCTAGTGGTCACCTTTCTATGGGTCCTGCATGTCCAGTCAATCAAGCAGTCCAGGCAAGAACAGTTTCTTGCCCAAATGGCTATTTTTGCCAAGGTGAAGATAAACTCCATATGGAGTGTCTTTGATGCCCATCCTCCTCTCTGAAGTAAATTGGTGCTGCCAGGAGCAGACATGTCTCAGTGTCTAGAAAGTCTAAATTTTTAAAACATTTAAATTTTTTTCTCTTGTTTATTTTTCATCTTTCTTTTTTTTTTTTTTAAATGCTGAATGCTGTTTATTAAAGGAGGGAGGAGGTCTTAAATACAGGCTTACAGCACAATGGGAGAACCCCAGAGGGCAGAAGTTTGCTACTGATGTTTTACAATCTTGCATCTTAGCTGTTAATGCCCAATATGCTGGATATACAGACAAGGAGCTTCCCTTAAGCATTCAGGAGGGTGGAATCTTGCAGGGAATTAGCATAGGGAGGATATCAAGGTCAAGGTCAGCAAGCAAGGCAACAGTTACCCAAAACGAGGGCCAGGGACCTACAGGTCCCCCCCCCCCTTTTACTAAAAAATGAGCTTCTGGCTTAGGTTGTGTGTGATGTCAGCAAGTCACCTTACCCATCATGGAGACACCTGTCCAGGCCACACAGGTGTTCTGTCTTAGGTTGGTGAGTGCCCCCAAAATATTTAAGTTTTAAATGCCATATTCTGTAGGTCTTTGAAGTGTTTGAAGATTACCTACCTAATTGAATTATATCTATGCATACCAAGAAAACAACATGACTATAAGTTTGACTATCATAGAATACTAATTATTAATCTGTTTTTCCCAATTATCCATTACAATTTAAATGAGTTACATAAACATAATACCTCAAACGAGAATAGAAATATAAGTATAACAAAATTAAGTTTGAACTTGTATCAATAGACTAAAATCCATAGCAATGCAAAACATTTTAAACAAGTTGCTCTTTAAAAGTAGATTCAGGGGGTTGAGAATTTAGCTCAATGGTAGAGCGCTTGCCTAGCAAGCACAAGGCCCTGGGTTCAATCCTCAGCTCCAAAAAAAAAAAAAAAAGTAGATTCAGCCGGGCGATGGTGGTGCTCACCTTTAATCCCAGCACTGGGGAGGCAGAGGCAGGCAGATCTCTGTGAGTTTGTGTAGGACCCTGGAACTCCCAAGTTGGGTAACTGCCTCCCTGCTTGCCAACCTTTGACCAGATGTCCTCCCTATGCTGATTCCCTGCTGGTCTCCACTTCCTGAGCGCTCACTGGGGGTTCTTTGTTTGTGTATCCTGCATTTGGTGTAAACAGCTTAGATGCAAGAATGTAGAAGATCAGTAGTGAACTTCTGCCCTCCAGGGTTCCTCCATTGTGCTGTAAGCCTGTATTTAAGGTTCCCTCCCTCTTTCAATAACAGCATTTGGCAACCTGCTAGCACAAATGACCCACTGTCTCTTGTCTCTGTTTTTCTATCCACAGCCCCTTGCTCAGACATGGTGAATGGGTGGTGGACGTTCGAGGCCAGCCTGGTCTACAAAGTGAGTTCCAGGAAAGGCGCAAAACTACACAGAGAAACCCTGTCTTGAAAACTAAAAAACAAACAAACAAACAAACAAAAGTAGATGCAATAAACTACCCTTTCATCCTATCATATCTATATCATATCCCCTTTTCTTCTTTAGAAAGAGATCGAATTTATAATCAACCTGATTTAAATAAAAATATTGTTGTTTTTTTTTTCTGTCCCACACCAGTGGGCTCTTCTGATATGGGACAAAAGAATTTATTAACCTTTTTTTTTTTTGAAATATGTTTGTGTTTAGAGAAGGAGTGAGCCTGGCTACGTACGGGCCAACCGGTGTTTTATTTATCCACCAGTCATCCACAGCACGTGTGTGCACCAGGACACATGTGCACACTCAAGAATACACACCCTCAAAGGAAGATGAAGAAGCTAAAAAGAGCCCCGTGGGAAAAACACTTGCAACACAGACCTGAGGACATGAGGGGAACTTTGTCCCCAGAACCCGGGTGAAATGCGGAACTCAGTGGCACCCATCTGCAATCACAGCATTCCTATGGCGGGATGGGGCTCAGAGTCAGGAGAATCAGTCAGCAGGCATCACACAGCACAGCCACAGAAACAGCAAGAGACCCTGCCTCAAAACAAGGTCAAGCAGGGCAGGGTGGTGCACGCCTTTAACCTAGCACTTGGGAGGCAGAGGCAGGAGGAACTCTGTGAGTTCGAGGCTAGCCTGATCTACATAGCTACTTCTAGGACAGCCAGTGCTACACAGAGAAACCCTGTCTCAAAAAACCAAACCAAATACAACATGATGAAGAGGAGAACCACCTCCCAGCAACTGTCCCCTGACTTGCATACACGCACACCCGCACACATATGCACACTCGGGAGCACATACACCAACCACTATAGTTTTAGGATTTTTTAATTTTTATTTTATGTGTATGGGTGTTTTGCCTGCACGTATGTCTTGGTGCCATGTGCATGCCTGGTGCCTGCAAAGGCCAGAATCGAGCATCAGATCTCCTAGAACTGGAGTTACAGATGGTTATGAACCACCATGTGGGTTCTAGGAACTAACCCTGAGTCCTCTACCAGAGCAGCCAGTGCTCTTAGCTGCTGAGCCCTCCCTCCAGCCACATTTGGTTTCTTTTTAGTCATGTGTGTCAGTGTGTGGGCATATGCAGGTGTGTGCAGAGGCCAGAAGAGGGCGTCAGATTCCCTGGAGCCAGACCGGCAGACAGTTGTGAGGCACCAACATGGGTGCTGGAAACTACCTGAGAGCTTCTGGATGAACAGTAAATGCTCTTGGTTTGTTTTGTGAGACAGGTTTTCTCTGTGAATCTCTCGCTGTCCTGGATCTCACGCTGTAAACCAGGCTGGCCTCGAACTCACAGAGATCCGCCTGTCTCTGCCTCCCGAGTGCTGGGGTTAAAGGCGTGTGCCTCCACACCAGGCTTTGCGGTGCACACTCTTAACTGCTGAGCCATTTCTACACACACACACACACACACACACACACACACACACGATAAAATAAAATTTAAAAGTGTTAGTTATTTGGCGCTAGGAACACGTCCCGAACACAACAAGACCACGGAAGAGTTTTATTAAAGTGGACAGAGGTGACAGGCCTGGGGGAAACACACACGTGGGTGAGGAGAGAAGGGGGGGGGGGGGAGGAGAGAGACTGAGCGCCTGAGAGAGTCATGCAAGGTGGCGCCGGCTTTTTAAAGGTTGGGCCGCGCATGAGTACAGGGACTCCTGTGTGTACTCCACGCATGCGCGTAGATTACATGTAATTATCTATCAAAAAGCAAAGTAGGGGAACTGCAGGGAAAGGCATGAGTCTGGAGGGGAGATGTCCATTGTGATTCCCAAGTCAAGGAAGAAAAAACAGGGAGGGGAAACCAGCAGGTGATTGATCTAAAAACACAAAAATCAAATTCTTCCTTTGTCTGTGCTGTGACTCCTCCTGTCTAGATAAAGAATGTTGCATGGACCATAGCCCAGAAAACCTGAGACCTGAGCACAGAAACTGGATGCATCTCCAAGGCATGGCCACCAGGGGCCAGTAGAGGGCCCTATGGAAAGGCTTTGAGAGCTTTGCTAACGTGTAGCTCATTCTTTCCCCCCAGCAAGAGGGTCTTAAGCACCTGCTGTGCTCCCACAGTCAGGGGCACAGGAGACACAGCAGATGACAGTCCAACTGTGTGCATATGTGGGCACTGTGTGTTTGTAATGTATGAATTCCAGACACGTTCATTTTTGAAAAATGCAACCTGATGTTTTATTTATTTTTAATTGCACTTTATTTGCTTACTTTGTGCATGTAGAGGAGAGGGGCATGTGCGCCACTCCCTGGTGTGGAGGTCATAGGACAACTCTCTGGAGTTGGTTCTTTCCACTGTGCAAGTTGTGGGACACGAACTCAGATTGTGAGGCTGGGAGGCAAGCGCCTTAGCCCAGTGAGCCAGGCTATTTCTGACAAATTCTTAAAGATGGTGGAGGTCCAGCCAGAAACAGGAAAATTCTGAGTTTGAGGTCAGGGCTTCATATCAGGAGCTTGTCTGGGGGGGGGGGGGGGGAGAGGCGGGCGAGGGGCAGGTAATAGTAAGACTGTCTCAAAGAAAGAAAGAGAAGGAAGAAGAAAGGGGAAACAGGTTGTAATTTCAAATAGTGTAGCATGGAAGACATTGCAAAATGACCTTCGTCCATGTGTGTGGGGCGCGCCTTAAATCCCAGCACTCGGGAGACAGAGGCAGACGGGTCTCTGTGAGTTTTGGGCCAGCCTGGTCTGCATAACAAGTTCCAGGTCTTTCTCCCAAAGAGAGCAAGGTGGGGAGCGGGCGTCTTTGAACAGGAAGTGGAGGATGTGGTGGTGCGGGCTTGACGCCCTCTGAGGGAGGGGTGTCTCAGAGAGGCAGTAGCACGAAGGCCCTGGGGCAGCCTGGTGATGCCCGTGGCTAGCTTCCGAGTGGGTGGAGGTGGGTCAGCAAAGCAAGGAGAGTGCCAAGTGTGGACGGTCAGCGGTGCCCAGAGGAAACTGTGGCATGAAGGACAAAGACCCCACGTTAAACCGGCTGCACGGGGTCACCCGTCGGGGCCACCCGTCGCCATTACTCGACCACGCCTCCCGTGCACATTTAGGAATTAACATTTTCTATAAATCTTGTAATTATCCTGTGAATAGCACAATTATGCTGCATTACATTTTGTAATTTAAACATTTAAAATGCTCCCCGCCATCTCCTTACTTTTTTGTTTAATACAAAGGAAACCTAAAATGAGAAGCCACGGGGAGCTTTTCTTGACCTCCAAGAGGCCCTGGGGGGGGGGGGAGGCTGGCACTCACACCCACACACAAACACACAGTCTCCCACCCTCACACTAACCCTCACTTACCCACAGAGCCCAGCCAGAGCTGAGGGCTGAGACCTAGTTCCCGGCCAGCTCAAGGTGACCTTGGGTAAGTCACAACATCACTTCCCACTCGCTGTCTCCCAAACCTTGACACTTTAAAGCAACTCATTTGGCGTCCATGATCCTTAACTACAAAATGGGCAGAGATTAGTGTGCCCATTTCACAGACAGGTAAACGGAGGTTCTGAGAGGTATCTGCTCAAAGTTGTTGAGCATGATGTCTGAAGGAGACAGGATAGGTAGGGTTAGGAAGCCTCTCTGACATAAAGGAGACTAGAAAGTGGGTGAGGAGGTGACTCGGTGGTGTGAGGCCTGTGGGGCCCAGCGTTGTCCTCAACGAGACAATAAAATGAAGCAGAGAAGGGCAGGAAAAATATGACACCAACTCTCTGGGGCACTGAGACCTCAGGCCAGTCTGGGTTTAAGTCCCTACCCCACATTTATTTATCTTGGCTCAAGGATGAAACTCGGGCACAGCGTCCACAGTGGGAGTGATGCTGGCTCTGACCTTGTGATTCCATAGTGCTGAGAGGTCTCAGTGAAACTGCTGCCCTTGTTATTGTTGTTGTTGTTATTATTATTATTATTATTATTATTATTACTATTCAGTCTTACCGAGTCTCGTGATCCTGGAGAGGGGCAGACAGGATGGGAGGTGGCCCCTCAGGTCAGACCCAGCCTGGCCACACCCGGCTGTGGGGACAGTGGTTATTTGGCAACCACTCCTGCAGGTATTTTTGTCTACGTGGTTTGGTTCTCTGTCTTTTGGCTGGCCTGAAACTCTTGCTTTGTAGACGATGAGCTTGAATTCCTGACCCTGTTGCCTTCACCCGCCAGCTGCTGGGGTTACAGGTGTGAGCCTCCATGCTTGGTTTAGGGTGTGCTGGGCATCGAACCCGGGCTTTGTGCACACTAGGAAAGTGCTCTAGGAACGAGTGCCGCGGCCACCCTGCTGTGCTTGCCTCTACTTGTCCTCCACTCAAGTCCTCAGGGTGCCTGAGTGAAGCCAGCGTGGGGCCGGGTTCCCACCCTCTCATTGAGAGCATGGCAGGCACTGTCCTCACACCAGAGGGCTGATAGGCACACACAACACATAGGGATTAAGCAAAGAGCAGGGTGACGATTCGATCCCAGTACTCTGGAGACAAAGGCAGGTGGCTCTCGGGGTTCCAGGCCAGCCTGGTCTACAGCGTGGACAGCCAAAGCTCCACAGAGAAACCCTGTCTCAACTCCCTGCCCCCCTAAAAAAAGAAAAAAGAAAAAAAAAAAGAAAGAAAGAAATTAGGTAAGGGGCGGGTGAAGAAAACCAGAAACAGTCCCTGAGAGACGCTCTGAAGGGTCCAAGTTGAATCTCAGCTAGCCTGCCCGGCTGGAGAGTCCTCACCCCATTGCAGCTTAGAGACCCTGAATCTCACACCAGCCAGGCTCCTGCCTGAAGTCCCTGGTGAGGTGAGATGAGGGGACCAGGCCCCACTGCCCAAGTCAGGCCAGGGAGGAGACGCGCTCCATCAGAGGGCCCATCAGCTGCCCTCCAGAAAGGTCAGCAGGAAGGAAGTAACCTACCCGGAGTTCTGTCCCCTCCTCTGTGGCTCCTGGGGGTGGGGCGGGGTGTCCTGTCCCCTCCCGCGGGCACCAGTCTGGGCACCCATGTCTACTGTTGCCCATCGCTGCCCTAAGTTTCGGCTCCCTCTGGGATTCAGATTCTACAGATGCTGGCCAGCACAGCCTCACCCAGAGCAGGGGCCCTGTCTCCTGTGTGCTAATGCACCAGAGCTAATGGGCACACTTGGACACAGGAGGGTCCTGTAAAGTGACCGAGGGACCAAATAAGGGCCATGCTAAGGTGAACACTGTGGAGGACAGGACAGAAAAACCCAGGGAACAGGGCAGGAAGCCCCCGGCAACAGGAAGCAGGCCTCCATCACTGAGTTTCAGGTTCTTACATGGATTCTTTGAAGAGCCGTCTAGAGTTGACCCAAACTAAGGCAAGGCATGAGGCCTCTGAGCCTCCCCCACTTATCAGCCATACTGTCTTTAGGGAAGAAGGTATGCCCTAGTCCTGAGAAAGGGGTTGGGAGTTGGGAATGACGGTACCAGAGGAGCCAGAAACTAGCTAAGAAGGGCCGCACACCAGGAGTTGGGAGCCTAGTCTACCCTCAAATCTATTCAGTGGCTTGAGGGGCTTCCTTTGGGAAGAGGCTCAACTGCTTGGTGTTCCCAGGAAAGAAGGGTTGTGGAGACAGCTGAGAAATAAGGTACTTATACCTGGAGTTCAGGTTCCCAGAATCCGCAGAGGGCCAGATGCTGTGGCACACATCTGGAATCTCAGTGCTCCCATGGACAGATGGGAGACAGGGAAAGGAGAATTCCTGGGTGCTCAAGGCCCAGCTAGCCTCGTGTAAGCAGTGGTGAACCAGAGACCCCACCTCAAATAAAGTGGAGGTCGGGGACTGATATCTGAGGTGGTCAGATCTGACCTCCACAGGCACACCATGACATATATGTAGAAATATGAACACTCGGGATATGTATGTATGCAAGTTACACACACATTTTATTTTATTTTGAGACAGGGTCTCACTGTGTAGTCCTGACTGGCCTGGGACTTACCAGTAGACTAGGCTGGCCTTGAACTCACAGAGATCCACTTACCTCTGCCTCCCAAGTGCTGGGATTAAAGGCGTGCCCATCACATCTGACCTATATTTTATTTTCAGGTGGGAGGAGAGCTGTGCTGAGGTGAGAAGGGAGAGACCATAGCAAAGCTTGGGAGGTTTGCTGCAGGATGAAGCCTCAGGGTGCTGACTGAAGGGGCAGAAACCAGGAAGTTGGGGCCTTAAGGAATCTTCTTCCGGTGGGTGCCAGGCCCAGGCCTCTACACACTAAAAGGCAGTGCCGGACCCACAGGGGTGTGGGGTGGGAATGGGCGCGCAGACCTTCCTACAGAGCCTGTGCCTGTGCCCAGGGACCCTGCAGGGAGGGTGAAGCTGGAGAAAAGCCCCCATAACAGGAACTGTGAGGCTGAAGTGGCCCCTCAGTAGGGACCCCGTGGAGAGGTAGAAGCCAGGCCTGCAAACCTCAAGACTACCAGGGGCGGAGGGGGAGGAACAAGCTTTTGAAATTACGACAATCTATTGTCATCTGCAAATGGGTTAGGACAAGTTCATAGCTATGCTGGGACATATGTAGCCCCAGGGCCACATGTTGGACACACTTTGTAGACTTATTATGAAGTTCTCTGGGGGGCCCCCATGTTCATGTTCATGGAAATCGTGCATGTCGAGGAACCGCCCTGGTCAGCCTCAGCTGTGCATGCTACTCAGCCTGGTACACAGTGGGCACCCACTGAATGTCAGAAGCCTGGGGCGGGGGTAGATGGGAAAGGGACCAGTCTCAGGAGACTCTCTGCTTCCTTTGTGGTTGGGGCCCCTGGCCAAGGTGGAGATCAAGGTTAGAGAGAGAAGATGAGGTCGGCTTGGGACATGCCCAGGCCATGGGTCTAGTATCAGCTCCCAAAGACTCTCCAGGACCAGGGGAGAGAGGTAAGAGAGCAAAGAGCGTGGGGAGTCAGAGAGGGGTGCTTTAGGACCTCAGGAACCGCCTGTGGGGACAGGAGAGGACAGAAGTCCGGTGCTGCCTGGGCGAGGCTTGCTCAAGGGAGGGGAGGCACCATGAAGTTTGAGACTCCGCTGGGTAGTCAAGGAGGGGTTAGAAACCAGGACCTCTGTGGATGTCCCCTAGTGTCCTTCCTGCCCTTGTGCCGATGTCTGGAACCCCTCTCCACTCTTTGAGTGCCCGGTTCACCCCTATAAACCCTGACACCCCACAATCCAGTCTCTTGAGGCCCCTTTCAAAAGATGTCCCCCTGAGGAGCTTCCTCCCTGGAAACTGCTGCTTTAGCCCACATTCAAATCAGACAACAGGAAGGGCTTCCTGACTGGGAGAGCTGGGAGGCCCAGACAAGGTAAACTGTTCCAAGAAAAGGAACTGTTTGTCTCAGTGACTTCTGGAGGCTCTCTTCTATGCATATGCTTGTAGCCGTAAGTTTTCCTGTGTCCTGCTCAGCCCCGCAGCTGCTCAGACCCAAGTAAACACACAGAGGCTTGTATTAATTATGAACTGGATGGCCTATGGCCCAAGCTTCTTGCTAGCTAGCTCTTATATCTTAAATTAACCCATTTCTATTAATCTATGCCTTGCCATGTGTTCCATGGCTTTACCAGTCTGCTGGCAAGTTGTTCCTTGGGCGGCAGGCTGGCATCTCTCCCCACTCTGCCTTTCTTCTTCCTGTCTATCTGCTTGTATTTCCACCTGCCTCTAAGCCACCTTGCCATAGTCCAATACAGCTTCATTTGTCAACCAGTCAGAGCAACACATATTCACAGCATACAGAAAGACATCCCACAGCACTTCCCCTTTTCTGTCTAATCAAAAAGGAAGGTTTTTAACTTTAACATAATAAAATTATAGAGAATAGAACAGTAATCAAGCAGGAATTACAGTAATAATATCTAGACTATTTATATTTGGCAAAATTAGAGAAAATATTCTATCTAGTCTTCAACTACATCAAAGACCCCAGAAGGATATAATATTACCTAAGTAAACAGGAAGAGCATTGTAAGCAACTTCCAAAAATCTAGAATGACAGAGACAGCTGGCTGCCTGGACGGTCACCCAAAGTTCCTCTGCAACATTGGGGCATCCATCTCCAGCCTACAGGCCTAGCATGTCCGACAGACTCATCTGTGAAGCAGGGTTTTCTAAAGGGCCTTTCTACCTTGTCTTGGCAAAGATTGGCAGTCTTTCTTCTGAGTCTCCACCTGGGAAGGACAGGCTCACAGGCCAGAGAGGAAGTAGGTACCTGCTGGTAAATGTTAAGAGTCAGAGTTTAAAACTAGACTCGAGTTAAAATCAAAATTAAAAATTAATTAATTAATTAAAATAAATTTTAGTCTGCATGGTGGCATGCTCCCTTAGTCCCAGAGTGGGAGGCAGAGGCAAGCGGATCTCTGTGCGTTCTAGGCCAGCCTGGTCTACAGAGTGAGTTCCAGGACAACCAGGGCTACCTTGTGAGACTTTGTCTCAAAAACAAAAACAAATCAAAATCTGAATATTGGACAAAACAAAAAACTTTCCAGAAGCAGACTCTGCCTGAGGGCTTCTTGGCACCAGACATGGCCAGGTTCTTCACTTATGTCCCCAAAAGGCCCCTATTACCCTGTATGACTCCTCTGTGAGTCCCCATCTTACAGATGAGCTAACTGAGGCTGGGTTTCTGGTTTCAAGATGGGGGTCACTTGCTGGACTAGAACAACTCAACCACTACTCTTTGTTTGTTGTTTTGGCTTTGGTTTTGGTTTTTGAGACAGGGTCATATAGGCTAAGGTAGCCTGGAACTCACAGTAATCCTCCTGCCTCCACCTTAGAAGTGCTAGGATTACAGACATGAGCCACTGGGACTGGCTTCTGCTAGCACTCTTGAGCTGTCCCAGGATGTTGTTTTTCTCCACTACAAAAACAAAGTGATAGTGAGGCAGGAGGATAGACAGAATGACCTCCTGGAGGCTCTCCGGATCCTTGAAGTCATAGTCACAGCCACTGAGCCTGGATCCTGCGAAGATTCCCACAGAATGCAGGTAAGTAGCGTGCTGGGGCACAACCGTCTCATTAAGCAATTATGTTTGAGTGCCACAGCCAGGAAGTGACCTCACTGCCAGCTGGATACCACCGCTGCTGTGAAGGGACATAATGGGAACAATCAGGGTAGCAGCAGGGGTGTTGTCACTGCTGACGTGGTCCAGTGGTGGAAAAGGTGACAGCTCTTAGATCTTGGTGTCAGTAGGAGAAGGAGCCAAGCCGGTAATGAGTAGGTGGAGGTTCTGACGATGGTAAATGGTGGTGGCACACTGTAGTTGGAGACCTTTTCTCCAGCCCCCGTCAAACCCTGTTAGTCCAACAACCCATTTATAAAATAAACATACAGATATTTATATTATTTAAACCATTTGGCCATTAGCTCAGGCCTACCATTGTCTAGTTTTTACTCTTATATTTAGTCCATTTTTATTCATCTATATTTTGTCACGAGGCTTGTGGCTTATCAGTACCTTACATCTTTCTTGTCATGGCAGCGGCTGGCAGTGTCTCTCCATCCAGCCTTTTATTTTCCACAATTCTCCTCCTCTTTGTCCCACCTACCCTATCCTTCCTGCCTGGCTACTGGCCAATCAGCACTTTATGTATTTTAACCAATCAGAGCAACACATTTGACATACAGAACATCCCACAGCAGCACACCCTAGCCTTGATGGACCGGTGATGGGGCAGGCAGTATGGCTCAGTGTTTGACACTCCTATGAAATCCTCCTGGCTGGACAGCTGACAACTCCATCTCCTCCCTTGCAGTGACTCACACAAGGAGCAGAGGGCGGAAGCGGGGCACTGGCCTTCAGGTGCTTTGTCATAAAGTAGGGATAGTTGAGTAGTAGTGGTCTGGACGGCTTGCCTGGACATCCACGAAGCCTTGGCATCTGTCCCCAGCACAGCAGGAGGTAGAGGCTGAAGGATCAGGAGTTCAAGGTCATCTTCAGCTATATAGAGTGTTTGAGGCCAGCCTCCAAAATCAATGACTAGAAGGAGGCTGGCCACAAATGCACCAGCTCCTTGATGGCCACATCATGGTTGTCTGCTACAGCCATTGGGATTTTTTTTTTTTCCGGAGCTGAGGACCGAACCCAGGGCCTTGTGCTTGCTAGGCAAGCGCTCTACCACTGAGCTGAATCCCCAAGCCCGCCATTGGGATTTTTATCTTCTGTCTTTCCCTGCTTCCCTCCAGCTGTCTTAGCAGCCACCCAGCGGTTACTAGTGATATCAGTGGTGATGTAAAGGCTCCATTTTAGGCTCTATCCCAGTAGAGAAATGTATTTCTGCTTAGTGGAAAAATATTCCTGCTTAGCTCGTACAGAAGGCTTCCACGTTGTAAAGCTAGCTCGCAGCTCTTGGAAAAACAAGCCAGATGGCTGAACTCTGAGAGACCCTCACTCCCCAATCCATGTGAAACAAGCCAGATGGCTGAACTCTGAGAGACCCTCACTCCCCAATCCATGTGAGCCAGCCGGATGGCTGAACTCTGAGAGACCCTCACTCCCCAAGCCACGTGAGCCAGCCGGATGGCTGAACTCCGAGCGACCCTCAACTCCCCAATCCATGTGAGCCAGCTGGATGGCTGAACTCTGAGCGACCCCACTCCCCAACCCATGCGAAACTGCCCTATAACAAGCCTGCGAGCTTGAGCTTCGGGGTCTTCAGTCCTAAGCTTGACTGATTGACCCGTGCGCACGTAAAAAAGAAATAAACTGTTTCTGTGTGACCCGATATCGGAGTGAAGCTTCTGGTTTCAGCGCCGACTCTAACATTGGAGGTCCCACCGAGATTGCCTTCACGTCTGGTGGTGAGTCGGCTTGGGAGGGTGAGCAGCTGTCCAGGCTGCCCGTGAGGACTCCTGGACGGTGGGGGACAGACGTGTCTGGAACCCACAGGCTGCAACTCTGGAGGACGCTCTAGAGTGTGGGGATCCTGTAAGAAGGACCCCTTCGGACACCCTCCTGCCTAGGAGATTTTTTAGAAGGCCCGGGCCGCTAGATACTCTTTTGGTTTCGTTTTCTGTACCAATTTGCCGGCTTGTCCTGTCTCTGTGTGTTGTGATTTCGTTTGTGTCCTTCGGTGTCTTACTCTATCTGTTCGGTATGGGACAAACTGCCTCTACACCACTTTCTCTCACTCTCTCTCATTGGTCAGAAGTGACGGCTCGTGCATCGAACCTGGCAGTTCGAGTGAAAAAAGGAAAGTGGCAGACTTTCTGCTCATCTGAATGGCCCACCTTCGGTGTGGGGTGGCCCGCTGATGGCACTTTCGATCTGAACCTTATTAGGGCAGTTAAACAAAAAATCTTCATTCCAGGTTCACATGGGCATCCGGACCAACAAGCCTATATTTGGATTTGGGAAGATTTGGTACTGGACCCGCCTAAGTGGGTCCGGTCATTTCAGGTCGGCCCGTCTGCACCACCTACTGATCATACCTCTCTCCTTCTAACCAAAACCTCTGATTCGCCTAAATCTTCCCCTCCCTCATTGATCCCGACACCTGCACCCCTGCCAGAGTCTCAGGCTGATCTCATTTCTCTTGACCTAGACCCCCCACCACCTTACAGATCGCCGCCGCCGCCGCCGCCAGCGGGGGCAGGATCCGGACCGGTCACAGTCTCTCCTTCGGGCCCCGCACAGGGCACCCGCCAGAGAAGGGCACGCCCTCATGATGAGGCCCCACCGGCAGTCACACTGCCCCTACGGCCCGTTGGGGGAACTATTGATGATGGGGCTGGAGGAGACATGCCTGCCCTCCAATACTGGCCATTTTCTTCCTCAGATTTATATAACTGGAAGAACAATAACCCACCCTTTTCTGAAGACCTCTCCCGCCTAACTGGGCTCCTAGAGTCCATCATGTTTTCCCACCAGCCTACGTGGGACGATTGCCAGCAACTTCTGGGGGTCCTTTTCACCACAGAAGAAAGGGAACGCATCCTCCTGGAAGCTAGGAAGTTGGTCCCTGGACCGGACGGGCGGCCAACTCAGCTCCCCAATCTCATTGATGAGCACTTTCCCCTGCGGCGCCCAACGTGGAATCCGAACACTCCGGAAGGTAGGGAGCATCTGTCCCTCTATCGCCAGACTCTAATGGCAGGTCTCCGTGCAGCGGCCAGAAGGCCCACTAATTTGGCTAAGGTAGGCGAGGTTCTTCAAGGGTCTGAAGAGACCCCCTCTGCCTTTCTTGAGAGACTCATGGAAGCATATAGAAGGTATACACCCTTTGACCCACAGTCAGAGGAATTGAGGGGGGCAGTGAGCATGGCCTTTATAGGGCAGTCTGCCACAGATATACGGCGGAAGCTGCAAAGATTGGAGGGGTTACAAAGGATGAGCCTGAGGGACCTGGTTAAAGAGGCAGAAAAAGTCTATTATAAGCGGGAGACCGCGGAAGAAAAAGAGGCTCGGTTAGAAAAACAAAGAGAGGAAAAAGAAAAAGAGCAGCGGAAACGCCAAAACCGGGATCTAACACGGATTCTTGCAGCCGCGGTAAGAGACGGGCCGGGGCCGCGGGGGCGAGGAGGAGGAGGTCGGGGAGGCCGTCCTCCTTTGGGACCAAATCAATGCGCCTACTGCAAAGAGGAGGGTCATTGGATCAGAGAATGCCCGAAGAAGCAGAAAGGGCGGGGCCGGCAGGTCCTCGCCCTTGGGGACTGAGGGAGTCAGGGTTCGGACCCCCTCCCCGAACTCCGGGTAATGTTTGAAGTGGAGGGGACCCCAGTGGACTTTGAGGTGGACACGGGGGCAGTCTATTCAGCCATCAAGCATCCACTAGGCCCTCTGTCTACCCGAAAGTCACTGGTCCGAGGAGCAAATGGAAGCAGAGAGAGACCCTGGACCACCCAGAGAACAGTCAACTTGGGAAAAGGTACTGTGCAGCATTCTTTTCTGGTCTTACCTGACTGTCCGGCACCCCTATTAGGTAGAGACCTCCTGACAAAACTGGGAGCTCAGATCTCCTTTACCTCTCGGGGCCCGGAATTAAAATTTGCCCACCCGAAAGTAGGGGACCTCCATCTCCTCACGCTAGAACTTCCAGCTGCTGAGGAATACCGTCTGTATGGAGCAGTGGCAAAAGCCTCTGTAGCCACTGTTTCACCGTACAACGAGGAATGGATTCATAGGTTCCCTAATGCGTGGGCAGAGACGGGGGGCCTCGGACTGGCTAAGGAGCAACCCCCGGTGGTGGTCACCCTCAAACCCACTGCGGTACCCGTGCGAGTAAGACAATACCCGCTTAGTCGAGAAGCCCGAGAAGGCATAAAACCCCACATCAAGAGGTTTCTGGAACTGGGCATACTGAAACCATGTCAATCAGAGTGGAATACTCCGCTCTTGCCGGTAAGAAAGCCAGGAACAGATGACTACAGACCAGTCCAGGACCTGAGAGAAGTAAACTCCCGGGTAATTGACATTCACCCTACCGTGCCCAATCCTCATAATTTCTTGAGTACCTTACCGCCAGGGCGCAACTGGTATACTGTTCTGGATTTAAAGGATGCTTTTTTTTGCCTCCCCCTCCACCCTGATTCTCAAAAGCTCTTTGCCTTTGAATGGTCAGACCCTGAGGGAGGGGGGACAGGGCAACTGACATGGACCAGACTTCCGCAAGGATTTAAGAACTCTCCAACTATCTTTGATGAGGCTCTACACCGAGACCTTCGGGAGTATCGAGAGACCACCCCTGATGTCACCCTCCTCCAGTATGTAGATGATCTACTCCTGGCAGCTGAGACTCGGGACGCTTGCAAACAAGGGACTGAGAAACTTCTGGATACCCTGGCCAGCCTGGGGTACAGGGCGTCCACCAAGAAGGCGCAGATCTGCCAAAACAAAGTCATCTTCCTCGGCTACTCCTTGGAGGGAGGCAGGAGGTGGCTCACCTATGCTCGTAAGCGAACCGTAGCCAGCATACCTGCTCCAACGGACCGCCGGCGGTTACGTGAATTCCTGGGTGCAGCTGGGTTCTGTCGGCTCTGGATTCCAGGGTTTGCGGCAATCACAGAGCCTTTTCTTCCCTTGTTAAAAGAAAAGACCCCCTTTGTCTGGCAGGAAAAACACCAGGCTGCATTTGAAAAGTTAAAGAAGGCACTCTTATCTGCTCCAGCACTCGCTCTCCCGGATGTGAGGAAGCCATTCACTTTGTACTTGCATGAAAAGGGTGGGGTGGCGGTCGGCGTCCTAGTACAAGCCCTCGGTCCATGGAAAAGACCAACTGCTTACCTATCCAAGCGGCTAGATCCTGTGGCCAGGGGATGGCCAATCTGCCTAAGGGCGGTGGCCGCGGCAGCCATGCTGGTGCGGGACGCGGACAAATTAACTTTGGGACAGCATCTGACTGTTATAGCTCCCCATGCATTGGAGAGCATTGTCCGCCAGCCGCCTGACCGATGGCTTAGCAATGCTCGGGCCACTTATTATCAGGTAACTCTGCTGGACCGGGACCGCATCACCTTTGGGCCCCCAGCTATCTTAAACCCTGCCACGCTCCTCCCAATTGCTGAACAAGGAGAGGAGGGAGTGCCGGTTCATGACTGTGGTGCCATTCTGGCGGAAGAAACCGGGGTCCGGACAGATTTAACGGACCAACCGCTGGCCAACCCTGACCTGATATGGTATACAGATGGCAGCAGTTTCCTAAATGAGGGCCAGCGGAGAGCGGGAGCGGCAGTAGTGGACAAAAATAAGGTCATCTGGTCTAGCAGCCTCCCAGAGGGAACCTCGGCTCAAAAAGCCGAATTGATTGCACTCACCCGAGCACTTACCATGGCAGCCGGAAAACGGGCTACCATCTACACAGACAGCCGGTACGCATTTGCAACCGCGCATGTGCATGGGGCCATATACAGGGAGAGGGGACTGTTAACTTCAGCCGGAAAAGAAATTAAAAATAAACAAGAAATCAAGGCATTATTAGACGCTGTCATGCTGCCTCGCGCACTGGCCATCGTGCACTGCCCAGGGCACCAGAAAGGTGACTCCCCAATTGCAGTCGGAAACCGGAGGGCTGACCAGGAAGCGAGGGAAGCAGCTCTCCGAGGCACCAGGCACCTGGTAGTCCACCTATCACCCCCTGAAAGCCCGGTCTCTGAAGAACCCCCGTCCCCCGAATCCCTGAAGGACACGCTGGAGCGAATCCACAAGCTGACCCATCTGGGTAGCCGAAAGTTAGTTCAACTCACTGAAGAAAATAAAACTCACTCCCCGTCTGAAAGGAAGCGGATGGCGGAGAAAGTGATAGCGGACTGCCAAGCCTGCCAACAGGTTAATGCCTACCCTAGTCGGTTGGCTCCTGGAAAAAGGCTACGAGGAAGTCGGCCTGGCCAACACTGGGAAATAGATTTCACTGAAATACAGCCGGCTAAATATGGCCTAAGGTATTTACTAGTGTTTGTAGACACCTTTACAGGATGGGTAGAAGCCTACCCCACCAAAAAGGAGACTGCAGCGATAGTCGCTAAGAAAATCCTGGAAGAAATCTTCCCAAGATTTGGACTGCCTCAGGTAATTGGGTCAGATAATGGCCCAGCATTCGTGGCTCAGGTAAGTCAGGGACTGGCAAAAATATTGGGGATCGATTGGAAGCTGCATTGTTCATACAGACCCCAAAGTTCTGGACAGGTAGAAAGAGCCAACAGAACCATTAAGGAGACCTTAACAAAATTGACCATGGAGACTGGCTCTAGAGATTGGACGATGCTCCTACCGTATGCCCTCTTTAGAGCTAGGAATACCCCTTCCCTTAAGGGCCTTACCCCTTTTGAACTACTCTTTGGTTGTGCTCCCCCAGTTAAGGACCTAGCTTTCCAGAAAGGGGAAATCATGCCTTCCTTCCTATCTGACAGACTGCGAGCCTTGGCGGTGGTCCAGCACACCCTGTGGAAACAGTTGTCTGCTGCGTACCAGCCCAGTGGAGATGGTCCTGCCCACCGGTTCCATGTAGGGGACTTCGTGTACGTCCGCCGGCACCAGCATCAGACCCTAGAACCTCGGTGGAAGGGTCCCTATCAAGTCCTGTTGACCACCCCGACGGCAGTTAAAGTTGACGGAGTTGCTGCGTGGATTCATGGCTCCCACCTTAAGCCCGCGCCTGCTCCAGATGTGGATTTGGACTGGACTGTGGAACGGACTGACAATCCCCTCAAGCTTCGGATCCGATGTGGAAATCAGCCGAACTAATCCGCACCAACCTGTGAGCCAAACATGGCAAGTACTGTCGGGGGCAGGGGATGTGGTTTGGGAGAAAACCGGTAGGCACCCTCTTTGGACATGGTGGCCTGCCCTGGAACCCGACCTCTGCCACATGCTGGCAGGAGCAGAAGACTTTGACATCCCAACCACTGACCCGGCAAACCCAGGTGAACCAGAAGTGTGCACCCAAAGTGGACGCTGCCCCTGTTCGCGTTACCCGGCAGGGTGCCGAGACCCGAGGGCCCGGGCGGCCCTGACAAAGAGACCGTTTTATGTGTGTCCGAGGGACGGGAGAAGCAGGTCGCTAGCGCGCTCTTGTGGGCAGCATGAAAGTTACTATTGTAAGTCATGGGGATGTGAAACTACAGGAGACACTTGGTGGAAGCCGAGCTCATCCTGGGATCTGATCCAGGTAAAGAGGGAGACAGGTGGGAATGAACCCCCACTCTCTCAAGATTACTGCCGGAGCACACCTAGGACAGTCACGACCCTATGGTACGGGTCGGGACCTTGTACAGAGTTTGCCTGCAACCCCTTGAACATCACTTTCACCCAGGCAGGAAAAGCATCAAGGGATTGGATCAAAGGTAGACTGTGGGGCCTGAGGGTGTATCACCAGACGGCCTATGATCCAGGAGTCCTATTCAAAATCAAGTTAATAATAAACGCCAACCCCCAGCCGATAGGCCCTAATAAAGTATTACAGGACCAGAAAGCTCCTCCTCCTAAAACAAATAATAAACGGGTACCCCCAAGGCAAATACCCCCATCTAACTCAACCCGCCAGAACCCCTCCATCCTCCCACTGACCACACCGGCTGTCACGAATCCCACTCTCCCAGGGTCAGGAAAACGGTTGATAGACCTAATCGAAGGGGGATACCAAGCCCTCAACTCTACTCAGCCCAACCTTACTGAATCCTGCTGGATTTGCCTCCAAGCAAGCCCCCCATACTATGAAGGGATAGCTGTTAATGGGAGTTTCACCTATAACACCTCCAAGAGCTGCGACTGGGGAACAAAGCATATGCTAACCTTACCTGAAGTGACCGGTTTAGGAACATGCCTAGGACACTCCCAAGTGCTGGGAAGCAAGCTCTGTGCACGTACAGTGAGTGTGTCCTCTTCTGACACATCCCAGTACATAATCCCCTCATCAGGTTTATACTGGGCATGCAATACTGGGATCACACCGTGTGTCTCAATTGCTAGCTTTAGCCAATCTAAGGATTTTTGTGTGTTAGTCCGAATTTACCCAAGGTTAGTTTATTATTCAACAGAAGAATTTGAAGGACATTTTCTGGGCAGAACTCGGTTCACACGAGAACCTGTCAGTGTCACCCTGGCTGTTCTATTAGGAGCAGGTATATTGGCGGGGGTCGGGACTGGAACTACAGCTTTGATTGAGGGCCCTAGACAGCTAGGGATTTTAGAAGCCGCAATACAGCAAGATCTAAGGGCAATAGAAACATCCATAACTGCTCTGGAAAGGTCCTTAACCTCCCTGTCAGAGGTAGTCTTGCAGAACAGACGCGGCCTAGACTTACTATTTTTAAAAGAAGGAGGACTTTGTGCCGCCCTAAAAGAAAACTGTTGTTTCTATACTGACCACACAGGGGTGGTAAGGGAATCCATGACAAAACTCAGAGAGAGACTAGATGCAAGGGAAAGGTCCATAAGCGGCTCCCAGAGCTGGTTTGAGGAATGGTATGAAAAATCACCCTGGATGACTGCCCTGCTCTCAGCCCTCACGGGGCCCCTGATTGTCCTGCTCCTAGTACTAATGATTGGACCATGTGTCCTGAATCGGATTTCAGGCTTTGTTCGGTCCCAAGTAGATGGGGTTAAAATGATGGTCCTGAGACAAAGATATCAGCCTATACCAGAGACCGACCTTTAGGATTAAAGGTCAGTACAAGGAGAGGAGGGAATGTAAAGGCTCCATTTTAGGCTCTATCCCAGTAGAGAAATGTATTTCTGCTTAGTGGAAAAATATTCCTGCTTAGCTCGTACAGAAGGCTTCCACGTTGTAAAGCTAGCTCGCAGCTCTTGGAAAAACAAGCCAGATGGCTGAACTCTGAGAGACCCTCACTCCCCAATCCATGTGAAACAAGCCAGATGGCTGAACTCTGAGAGACCCTCACTCCCCAATCCATGTGAGCCAGCCGGATGGCTGAACTCTGAGAGACCCTCACTCCCCAAGCCACGTGAGCCAGCCGGATGGCTGAACTCCGAGCGACCCTCAACTCCCCAATCCATGTGAGCCAGCTGGATGGCTGAACTCTGAGCGACCCCACTCCCCAACCCATGCGAAACTGCCCTATAACAAGCCTGCGAGCTTGAGCTTCGGGGTCTTCAGTCCTAAGCTTGACTGATTGACCCGTGCGCACGTAAAAAAGAAATAAACTGTTTCTGTGTGACCCGATATCGGAGTGAAGCTTCTGGTTTCAGCGCCGACTCTAACAGTGACATTTTAGGCTTCCAGCCTCCTGCCTGCCCAACTCCAGGTATAGAGGGGAAGCAGTGGTGGGGGGGGGGGTGTCTCAGAGTGCCAGCTTTCAGGGTCCTGGAGAGAAGTTTCCGGTCAGCTCGGAGCTCTGGTGTTGCTCCTGGCTCGCTTGGTGGGTCAGCACTGTGTGATGTAGATATAGTTGACTGCTGGAGGCCCGGGTCCTTCAGCCTCTCTGGCTGTGTGTGAATTCCTACTTCTCTGTATTAAATACCTGTCTACCAGCTGGGCCTGGAATCACAGCTCTTCAGAAAGCTGAGTGGGGAGGATCAGAAGCTGGAGAATCAGAGGCTGGCGGTCAGCCTGGGCTAAAGAGGTGGATCTTGTTTCCAAAAAGGCAATAAAGAAACAGTGGACCAGACAGTGTGACTCGGGATGGGAAGTGATACTGAGCCAGCAGTAACTGAAGTGGGAGGGGCTGGGGAGCCCTACGGAGAGGGCGGGGTTGGGAAGGCCTTTCTAAACTAAGGAGGTTGGGAGAACAAGGATCCAGACAGGTGGAAACTGGGAGCAGTTGTGTCTCAAAGTCCCCGGAGCAGGAGCAAGCTTGCTGTATCTGCAGATCCGGAAACACGGCAGCAGAGTCCAGAGCAGAAAAAGCCAGGAGACAGCCGGTGAAAGACCTGGCATTCTGCTCTGTGAGGGTGTAAGCCAGTGAGGGTGTCCTAAAGGACACGTCCTCGGAAGTGACTGGGTAAGAACAAGACAGGAATGGAGAACACCGATTCAGGGGGAGCAGACTGAGGTGGGCTCCTGTCTCCTCAGTGCGGCGTGAGGCCAGGACATCACTGTACAGAGCAAGAGGGGAGATGGATCTATCACTAGGGTCGTATCAGGCCAAGTGTCTTATCTGGATACACAACCTGGGCCTGAGTGACCTGGCTCTCAATTGGCCTTTATGCTGCTGGACATTGTCAGTTGAATAACAGAGATACTTCCTGTCACTGAGAGCAGAAAGAAGAGCCTCGGGTACCACAACCACAAGAATAACTAAGGCCCTAGTAATGTGGTTACAACCACCTTCCCACGAACATGCACAGGGCAAGAGCACCCTGACCAGACAGGTCACCAAGGGACCCAGCCCCTCCCAGAGCTGTTCCCAGGCACAACAGGAGGCATGCTGGGATGTGATGACAGAAATCAGCTATGCCAGGGACTTTCAGTTAGTGTCCTCAACCAGTGGTTTCTCAGGATGCATGCCTCTGAAGAGAGTCCCGCAGACCATGGCAGAGCTGACCCACGCTCGGCCAGCTGTCCCTAGGCCGAGCCAGAGACATGTCACCGGCCTCTGTAAGCAGTAGCACTGTGAGTGGGAAAGCAAATGGAGATGCACCCCCCTGCCTGAGTCCTGGATGTTCTGGAGTGGGTGCTTATGGAGAGGAGGAGGGCCCTAACCCTCACCTGATGCTGAACCACCCTCCCCCACTCCCCTCCAGCCCATTCACAAGAGCTGACACTCCAGCCCAGAAGCCTAAGGCTATGGGCTCCAAGCCACTGTCTGACTCAATCTTGAGCAGGAATCCTGGGCTGGATCTGGACTGGGAGGGATCAAGCAAGGTTGAGTCTCCCTGTTCCCTTATCTTAGGATGAACCCTGATCTTGGTCTCTGAGCCTGAGCATGTTAGGTGGCATCATTTGAGGCCCAGACATAGACCCTTCTGTTCTAGATTGGGACCTGATGGGTCTAGAGAAAAATGTTCCTACCTATCTGAACCTAAAGCATGCCCCAGCTCAACTCTACAATCATGACAAAACCTGGCCCATGAGCCCAAACAAGCTCCAAGGGTGGCTGGCTCAGCACCTCTCACCTCTGCAATTCAGACCTGTCTCTTGTCTGGAAAACCAAACATGGAAAACTAAAGCCAATTAAAACCATGCGTGGTGGCATACACCTGTACTCCTAGCACTTTGGAGATGGAGGCAGGAGGATTGGTAGTTAGAAACTAGCCTGAGCTACAGAATAAGCTAAGTCTGAAAAGACAAGGACTGGGAGTATGGTTTAGTGGCCAAATGCTGGCCTGCCTAGCATGTTTTAAAGCCCTGGGTTTGGTCCCCAGCATCACAGAATGAACAAACAAAGAAGGACTGATTAACCCCTTATGTCTCCTTCTTATTTTGTGACACATCTTTATCTTAGGAAATAAAGCCTAAAGGCCAAGTACATTTTCTGAAGCATTAAATCTCCCTCCCTCCCTGCCAGGCTCCTCTTTTTTTTTTTTTTTTTTAAAGATTTATTTCTTTATTATGTATACAGAAGAGGGCTCCAGATCTCATTACAGATGGTTGTGGGCCACCATGTGGTTGCTGGGAATTGAACTCAGGACCTCTGGGAGAATAGTTGGTGCTTTTAACCACTGAACCACCTCTCCTCTTTTGATCTGAAGAACTCTTTCCCTAACCTCCTGGCCTCCTGTACCCAAACTGCCCCCTGGGAGCTGGTAGGAGACAGACTGGTGACCTAGAGTCTGTCTGAGAGGGTGTGGTGCCTCACCTGACGGAGAGCAACATCTTCCCCTCAGCGCTCCGTCTCTGACGTCCAAAGAGCTCCTTGGGCCACCAGAGCCCCAACTATAAGCGCAACAAGGGTCCAGGACACCCAGGAAACATCTTGGTACAGCCCAGCGTATAAGGTTCGGATCCTGGAGCCACTTCCTGGCTTGGGGACGTTGTGTTCGTGACTTGGTGTCTCTGCCTCAGCTTTGTCGTCTGTCAAATGACAGTAACCTCAAATCTGTGAAGACAAGACGTGAAGAAGGCAAGAAAGCCCAAGGGCAGCAAAATGGGCGAAGTGCTATTTTACACAGCCCCAAGGCCACAAATTCCACGGCTGGAAAAGGTAGAGATGGTGCTGACCTGCATAGCCATCTCTGACCTCCACATGCTAGCCATGGAGAGTGCTTACCCATCATGCATACACATAATTTTCTTTTTAAAAGATTTATTATTATTATTAACTTTTATTATTGATTGATCGATTGATTTGGTTTTTCAAGACAGGGTTTTTTTTTTTTGTGTAGCCCTGGCTGTTCTGGAACTCACTCTGTAGACCAGGCTGGTCTCGAACTCAGAGATCCACCTGCCTCTGCCTCCCAAGCTGAGATTAAAGATGTGAGCCACCACCCCTTGGCTTAGACATATAATTTAAAAAACAAAGTATTTTAAATAAAAAATTTTTGAAGATGTATTTTATTTTTCAGATTATACGTATTTGTGTTGGGAGTGTGGGTGTTTGCATGTGTGTGCAGATACCTTCGAAGGACTTGGATGCCTTGGATCTGGAGTTACAGGTGATTGCGAGCCTCTTATTGTGGATGCTGGGAACTGGCCTCAGGTCCTCAGAAAGAACAATAGTCTCTCTTAACCACTGAGTCATCACTTCAGCCCCAGCTACACAGAGAAACCCTGTCTCGAAAACAAACAAACAAACAAACAAACAAACAAACAAGCACTTTGTAAACTTTAGAGTGTAATTCTCCTGGCAGGGAACAGCAGCAGTGTTGTATGGGCAAAAGCTTCATCCTCTAGCAGAGCTCAGGGTAAGGGACCATTCTCCCGCCTCTGATGCGCTCAGAGCCTCCCCAGGATGCACCGGTCCCTCCCCCAGGACCAGCACTAGCTCTCCCAGGCCGCCTTCCTGCAGGGAGATCAGGAGGGTGACAGCTGGGTCTCCTCGGGCTCCCCGCTGCAGGGACCTAGACTAGACAGTGCAGAGGATAAGCGAGGAAAGGGAGACTGGACAAGGGAGCCAAGGGAATCCACGCCAGCACCGGGATTCACCGACCCAAGCTGGTACCAGGCAGAGGGTGGAGCGGTGGGGTGGGGCGCCTAGGCCCCGCCCCTCTGACGTCAATGCCCGGGCCTCCCTCCCTCGCCTGCGGTGCGTTCCTAGGACCCAGAATCCCGTGGGAACTGCTGTGTTTGCAGCTGGTGCCCAGCCATGTGGGTGCGGGGAATGAGGCTGGAGCGGCAGGGCGGGCCCAGGACGACACTGCCCCTCACTGTGGGAGGGGACGGCTCTGGCCCGAGGGCCTTACCGGGGACTGGACGCCCTGAGTGCCGTGGTCACCCACAGCTGCAGCGGGGGTGGGGGATGAGGTGGAGGTGGTGAGGTGGGGGGACGAGGTCGGTGGGTGAAGTGGCTCTGCCTCCAGCTAGCGGAGTGGAAATGCACTCTCTGCTCCCTCCGCAGGCGGATAACTTCAGAATCCGCATCAATCGGTCCCCATGGGACTTTTAGGCATGCATGTGACAAAAGTCAACCCGAGTACATACAAGTCTGAGACAGAGGGACACTGTAATTACGTTCCAGTATTTCTTTACATTTCAGTTAAGACCTTAATTCCTTCTCCACCCTCTCCTCTCCTCCTCTTCTTCTCCCTTCTCACCCCCGCCCCTCCTTATTGAGCCTGGTGTGGTGACTTAAGCCTGAGATCCTAGTAGTTGGGGAGTGGAGGCTGAAGAATCAGAGTTGTGGGACCACTTGAGACCCTGCCTCCTCCAACGCCACACCCCAAACTGGGAATGTATCCATAGGCTGTCATGTATGAATTGCGTTCTACTCAGGAAAGACCAGGTTGCAATGTATTTGCTAGATAGAGGCGGCGGAGCCAGGTTGGTTGCACGCCTTTAATCCCCGCACTGGGGAGGCAGAGACAGCCTGGTCCATAAAGCAAGTTCCAAGACAGCAAGGGCTGTTACACAGAGAAACCCTGTCTGGGGCGGGGTGGCGGTGGGGATGGAGTAGAGGACCGGCGGCGGCTGTATCACTAAGACCAGGGAACCCAGTCCTGCACACTGGCTCCACTTTTCAGTCCAGCCACCCAGTCCCTGAGGGAACAGAAGACAGTGCCTGAGCCCTTGAGCCTGAGGAGCGAGCGTCCAAGCTACTGGGAGTGGGGGTGAGGGGTGGGGAGGTTATGAGGTAGGTGAGAACTGCCGCCTTTGGCAGCCTGTTTCTTCACCTTCCACACCTAGTCTCTCCACCTGCCTCTCTCTGATTGGATGGCCTAAGAAGCACTCCTGGGAAGGAGGGTTTTTCCTAGCTGCTCAACCGAGGGAAGTGAGGTCAGACTCCTTCCTGCCCTTGGCCCTGCCAGCCACTGCGCCTTCATGTCCTTCACTCTTCCTGTGCTCCCTCAGGACTCCATCTTTCCACCTCATCTCCTTCTCCCTACCTTCTCCTCTTCTCCACCAAAATTAACAGACACACCACAACTGTCTGAAACGTGCCCCACATCGGCAAGTCGGTCCTGTCTGGAGAGTGTGGGCAGGCATTGAGTGCTGATACACGATGTTCCACACCAGCCCCCTGAACACTGACACACAGATGTTCCACACCAGCCCCCTGAACACTGATACACAATGTTCCACACCAGCCCCCTGAACACTGATACACAGATGTTCCACACCAGCCCCCTGAACACTGATACACAATGTTCCACACCAGTCCCCTCAACACTGATACACAGATGTTCTACACCAGCCCCCTGAACACTGATACACGGATGTTCCACACCAGCCCTGGAAGTAGCTAGCAGTCCAATGCAGATGAAAAAAAAACCAAGGCATAGGGGTGGGAGTGATCTGCACCCAGGTCACAGAGCCCTCAGGAGGTCAAAGTGAGATAGGAACCAGAACACTGGGCTCCCACTGTACCAGGCTCCCTGACTGGAAAACAGGAGTGAGCTTTCTGACTTTAAGGAGAGGCCAATGCAAAGCCCCACCCCAGGAGATCTGGTTAAGGCCACGCTCACCATTCTCTGCAAGATCTGGTTACTTCCGGGGCTAGGGGACAGCGGAGCTCAGTCGACAGAGTGCTTGCCTAGCGTAGGTAGGTCCTGGGTTCCATCACCAGCACTACATGAACCACGGACCTGTAATTGGAGCACTACCAGAAATAGAGGCAGAGGATCAGAAGTTCAAGGTTATCTGCAAATTCAAGGTCAGCCTAGACTACAGGAGACTGTCCAAAAGACAAAGGAGGAGCAGAAACGGGAAAAAATACAGTTCACAAGTTCCTCAATGAATTTAACTGGAGAGATCAGTTAAGAGCCCAACTGCTTCAAAGGACCCGGTCAGGTTCCAAGACCCACAAGGCACCACGGTCTGCAACCCCCACTTCAGGGGATGCCACCTTCTTCGGGCCTCCATAGGCACCAGGCATGAAAATATAGCGCACGCATCCACGCAGGCAAAACACCTATACATAAAATAAAAATAAATTTAAAAAATGAAAGAGGCTGGAGAGACAGCTCAGCAGGTGAACGTTCATGCTACACGCCTGATGTCCTGAGTTCAGTCCGCAGCCTCAGGACAAGACCCACAAGGCAGGAGAAAACCAACTCCCACAAGTCACCCTCTGACCTCTACAGGAATATGGCACATGTGCCCATACAGATACCACACACTCACACACACACACACACACAAATAAATGTTCCAGAGCTAGAGATGGCTCAGTGGTTAAGAGCATCACCGACTGCTCTTCCAGAGGACCAGGGTTCAATTCCCAGCACCCACATGGCAGCTCACAGCTGTCTGTAACTTCAGTTCCAGGGGATCTGACACCTTCACACCAATGCACATAAAATAAAGATAACTATATTAAAATAAAATAAATGTTCAATGGAATTGAAATCAGCATTTCAGGAGACATCTGCACCCCAGGTTTATTTTAGCATTGTTTAAAGAGCCATCCGCAGAATGAATAAAGAAAACCCATTTATATACTCAGTGAAATATTGTGAAAAGGTGACACCCTGTCTTTGTCACTATATGGATAGAAAGACAAAACCCACATGATCTCATTCATAATTGGAACCTGAAGAGCTGTCCTTGGATGAACGAGATGCCGCAGCAGTTCAGAGGCCAGCCTGAGATTCTGGAAAACCTGAATTCCCATTGCACAGCTCACAACTTTCTGTAACTCCAGCATTATGGCATCCAGGACCCTCTTCTGGCCTCCTTGGGTACCACATGTACACACACATGCATGCATGTAAGCACATACATACACATCAATTTTAAAAATTAAATAAATCTTTAATCCCAGCACTCATGATGTAGAGGCAGGGGATCTCTGTAAGTTCCAGGCCAGCATGGTCTACAGAGTAAGTTCCAGGACTATGCAGAGAAACCCTGTTTTGAAAAAACAAAAATAAATAAAAATTAAATAAATCTTTTTAAAAAAGAGCTGTTCTCATAGAAGTAGGAAATAGAACAGTAGTTATTAAAGATTAGGAAAAGCAGAAGGAAGAAGAGGAGAGATTAGACGTGGGTACAAAGGCTAGTTAACAGTTACAGGAGGATTAAGCTCTGATGTTCTACTCATACAGCTATGGACCACAGTTAACAGACTATGTAATAGATTATTATGTATTATGATTATGTTTTTGTTTTGACGTTGTTGTTGTTTGGTTTGGCTTGATACTGGGTTTCTCTGTGTAGCTCTGGCTGTCCTAGAATTTGATCTGTAGACCAGGCTAGCCTCGAACTCAGAGATCCACCTGCCTCTGCCTCCCAAGTGCCAGCATTAAAGGTGTGCGCCACCAACACCCTGTTACATCATGTAATAGACATTTCCAAATAGCTAAGAGGAGCATTTCGAATGATTTCAGCAAAAGGAAATGAGGAATGTTCCATGTGAAATATATGCTAATAACCCTGATTTTATCATTGTATAATATATACATATATTAAAGTACAGCCTGTACCCCATAAATATGTACAATTATGTGCTGATAGAAATATTAAAAAGAGAGCAGGGCTGGTGGGACACACCTGCAATTCCAGCACTCTGGAAGTGGAAGCAGGAGGGTCAAGAGCTGAGGGCCAGCGTTGGTTACTTCGTGAGTTCAAGGCCAGCCTAGATACATGTCTTAAGAAATGAAAGAAAAGAGGAGGGAGGGGAAATGGCTTAGTGCCCGCTGCACAATCATGAGTACCTGAGTTCAAATCCCCAGAACCCATGCAAAAAGCTGGACCTGTCACCCTAGCAGTGTGGGAGGCAGAGACGGGAGGAACTTGTTGATTGCCAGAAACACAGAAACGCAAAGGGTCTGAAGACATTCCTTTAAAAACCACAAATGACCAATCAACACTTGAAAAGACATTACCAGCTTTAGAAAAATGGAAATCAAAACCATCACGGAAGCCGGTGAGACAGCTCAGAGGCTAAAGGCTCTCAGCATCAAGTTTGACCACCTACGCTTGCTGCCTAGCTTCCATATAATGGGAGAAGGGAGCCAAGTCCTATGCCCTCCACATGCAAAGCCTTCCTCCCCTCAATAAACAAACACAGCCAAAAACATTAAAACAATGAGATACCAGGCCGGGCGGTGGTGGCGCATGCCTTCAATCCCAGCACTTGGCAGGCAGAGCCAGGCGGATCTCTGTGAGTTCGAGGCCAGCCTAGGCTACAGAGCGAGATCCAGGACAGACACCAAAACTACACAGAGAAACAGTGTCTTGGAAAAAAACAAACAACAACAAATGAGATACCATCTTGAATGACTAAGATGGCAATATTAAAAAAGACCCATAGTAACAAGTGCTGTGGAGTGGGTGGAGAAATTAGAGCCGTCCTACACTGCTCATGGGAAGGTGGATGGTGGGACTGCTTTTGGAAGACAGTCTGGCAGTTTCTCAAAAGGCTTAACAAAAATTGCCTTAGCAGCTCTACCTCTGAGAACACACCCAAAAGAAATTAAAACATGTAACACAAAAACACACAAAGAGATGGTTCAGCGCTTAGGAGCACTGGCTGCTCTGCCAGAGGACGGGAATTCAATTCCCAGCACCCACACGGCAGCTCACAATTGTCTGGAACTCCAGTTCCAGGGGACCTGACACCCTCACACAGACACACCAGGCAAAACACCAACACACATAAAATACAAATAAATAACATCATTTTAAAAGAAAGAACTTAAAAAAAAAAAGAAAGAAAGAATTAAAAAAACCTCATTGATGCATTCACAGCATTCATAATAGCCAGGAAGTGGAACCGACCCAAATGTCCATCAACTGCTGAATGGGTAAATAAAACACGGACTATCATGTATCAGTAGAATATACTTGGCTTAAGTAAAGGAAAACAGAACTGGGGTGTAGCTCAGTGTGGTGGGGAGAGAAGATGGGGGGGGGGGAATCACCTGCCCTGGAAATAAACAAGGTCCTGTTAAAGCTACACTACAGGTGATTTATTCTTTTAAATATCATGTTTTTGCTTTATTTTGCAGTTTACATATGAATCCAATATGTGGCTTTTGTCCTATGACTTTTTCTTCTAATATGTATGCTAGCAGAGACTGCTCCTACCAGCAACAAAGACAGGTCAATGCTCGAGTGGTACACCAGGCCCTCACACCTGCAGCCATTCCAATCCCTGCACCCTTCCCCTGTCACTCACAAGGTGTTCCTTGGCCAGGAATGCCAATAGGCATCGCCTGATGTTCCAACCCTGAACACACAGCTTTGAGGTCCTGGATTGAGGGTTTTTGAAACTCGCTTATGCCTGGTTCCCATTTATAAGTACTGTGATCAGCCAGGCAGTGGTGGCACACACATTTTATCCCAGCGCTCAGGAGGCAGAGGCAGAGGCAGGTGGATCTCTGAGTTCCAGGCCAGCCTGGTCTATAGAGTGAGTTTCAGGACAGCCAGGGCTACACAGAGAACCTTATCTCAAAAAACCAAAAGAGAGGGAGGGAGGGAGGGAGGGAGGGAGGGAGGGAGGGAGAAACTGTGATCAATTGGTAATGCTCCCCTTGGCAGACTTGGAGCAGACTGATGGGAAAGGTTGTCACAGGCTAGGAAAGGGACAAGATCTGTGCTCTGTCTTAGGTGGCCATGCTACCACCCAGGCTGTATTGTCTCCCTGCCAGGTGGCCAAAGAGCAGTCTGAAGTCTATGGAGCTCACAGTCAGTTCTACAGGGACTAGACGGAACAGCACCCCCAAGTCTCAAGCTAAAGGAGATCATTCCTTTAATGAGCTGTCCTCCGGAGGACACTCTGGCAGGGGTGTGCCCTGCAGGCCCTGGTGGCGTGAGCATGGATGTCATGACTGGAGTCTGCCGTGTTATCTAGATGAAGACAGCTGACTGGCCTTGACTTGTGAGATGCAACTCAAGACACTACTCACACAGAGATGTCCCTGAGATGAATCCAGAACTTTCCAGTCCAAACTAAAAGGATTTATATTCCAGTGCTATCCAGAAGCCAAGACTGAATAAAAGGACAATTGTGGTGTTTTCTGTTGTTGGTTTCCGGTTTTGTTTTTAAACAGGGTTTCTCTATAGCCCTATCTGGCCTAGAATTCACTATATAGATTAGACTGGCCTTGAACTCACAGAGATTTACCTGCCCCTACCTCTTGAGTGCTGAGATTAAAGGTATGCACCATGATGCCTGGTGCAATTTTAAAAAGCACACTCTCAGCAGAAGACACACGAGCGAGCACGTGTGGAGAAATGTTTCTAGGAAATGCCAAAGTGGCAAAGGAGACTCAGACTTTGGCCCTGCTTCCCCGGATGCTGCCCCACAGCTGAAGCTAAGAGGAGTCGTGAAAGCTGATAATCAGGTCCCCGTGACCTGGGATGTGGCATTGCTCCATGAGGGGTCCGGTGTCTGCTGAGCTCCTCCAACCTGTGCTTGTGGGCTCTGGCTGCGTCTTCAGCATCCTTTCCTCTTCCTCCTGCTGCATCCTGACCTTTGCCCAGGCCCGAGGCTGCTGGTCCAGGAGCACTGATGTTCTTCCTCCTTCATCTTTCTGTTCTCTACATCACTTTGGGGTTTCTACTTGTTCTTTTTCTTCTGCACAGGGGGTGCGGGGGGGGAGGAAGCTGTAACATGAAAGAAAAAAGAGAGAGAAAGAAAAAAGAAAGGTAAAAAAGAAAAAGGAGGGCCAGGCGGTGGTGTCACAGGACTTTAATCTCAGCACTCGGGAGGCAGAGGCAGGCAGATCTCGGTGAGTTCAAGGCCAGCCTGGGCTACAGAGCGAGATCCAGGCCAGCAAGAGAAACCCTGTCTCAAAAAACCAAAAAGAAAAAAGAAAAGGAAAAAAGATAAGAAGGAAAATTGAGGATTAGATATAGCAATGTGACCTTAACCCCGACAAAGGCAGTTTAGGTGAAAGGGTGAAACCAATTGTCTCTCTCATACTGGGACCACAGGCATGTACCACCACACCCCAGCTTTTTGGGAATTATGTCTTAATGCAGATTAGAACAATCCAGTCAATGAGAGAGGGGAAGTCAATGGAGGAAGTCCTGCCACAGGTGAGAAGGGGCCTGGGATGCTCGGGAGGAGCAAACAGGTACATCCTTGCAGCAGGAAGGGAGGCTGAATCCAAGCGCAGAGGCTGGGATGGGTGGACCAAGTGTTGAGGGAGGAAGGAAATATCCACTGGATTGGTCTGTTTTCCTAGGGAAGCGAGAAGCAGGGTCATCCCTTGAGAAGAGGACACAGGAGGAGAAGCTGGAGTTGAGGAGACACAAGACCCTGTTCTCTAGGACTGGAGAGAGAATGATGGCTGAGTCACATGGTAGGTGGTGGGCCTAGTGTTAAAGTGAGGTCAGCTGTGGAGGATTGGTCAGGGTGTGGTTTTGCCAGGTGCAGGCGATTTAAAGATGGGGGAACAAGATGGCGCAGGGAAGTAATTACAGCGATGGGCACGGACTCTGAGCTGGTTAAGGGGGAAATCAAGGACGTGATGGAGTCCAGGAACAGTGAGAGAAAGGAGGATCAGTGGATTGAAGGAACTGGTGGTGGGTGAAGACGCTGATGGCGTTGGGATGTGTATAAATAGAAGAGATGATAGGTGAGGTTGATATCAACAGTGTGCAGCGTAGGGGCACAATTACCAGTAATGACAATATCCATTACCTTGGCCATGAGGACATGAAGTAGGCTGGAGGCCAAGAGCCACAGGAAGAGGGGATGGGTGAGCCGCCACTGTGTGATCACCTGTGTGTAATTTGGCTTCCCAAAGTCACACTCCCAGGTGAGATCTCATTAGGACTTAAGCCTGCGGTTCAGACAGACCTGGGTATGAAGTCTCTCTTTCCAACTCTGAGGCCCCCCACAAATGATTTCATTTCTCTGGCCTTGGTTTCCTTTCCTGCCAAGTGGGTGCTTGCTCTTGTATCATGAGATTATGTTCTGAAATCTGATGAGGTGTGGTAAGCATAAGGCAGGGAGCATGCTCAGTGGTGTGGGTTTTTTAAGTAGCCACACATCAATTCCCAGAATGCTTTTTTCTGGGGTGCACTGTAGCAATCCAGCCTCTCCTTTCCAGTCCTCAAATGAGATGGTATGAACAGGAGAGCCTGCCCCCACTTCACCCCATCTCACAGAATAAGAAGCTGGGGTCCAGACAGGCGAAGAGATTGCTTTTTATCACTACGGCTCTATTAACACAGAGAACAGTTCCCTTTTGAAATCAGCTGGAGTCACACTTAAGAAGGGAAACGTGTACAAGTACCTGGTGGAGGCTCACCTACACCATCCCGAAGCCGACTGGACTCGAGATGCACCTAGAGTGCATGCTCTCCATTTCCCGGGACACTTCAAACTTGCTTCTAATGGAAACAAAAGCTCTTACCGAGCACACCTGTGTTCTCTCTCTTGGCTTCCTACATTCCCTGGGTCACCCCCAGCCCCAGTGGGCAAACACGGAAGGCACCAGCTTTGCAGATGGAAGTGTGGACAGAAGGGTGACTCATAGCACAAGGGTTGGCTAACTGAAGGAAGGAGATAGATGCTTTGAATTTCCTTGGAAAACTTGATCAAGTGTGTAAGAGGGGTACGACTCTGGCTTGTTCCTCAATGATTTTCAGCCTCGCTGGTCCACCTGGGGCAAATCCCTCCTGCTCTCTATACCTCACTTTCTCCAGTTTTAAAATTGAGAAGACAAAGACAGTGAATGCCAACAGCCGGCTTAGCCAGAACCTTCAGGCGGCTGGGACTACGTGGCCTGGTATCTCCCTGGCTGCCCTGGCTGTTGAGGGACAAACACGGAGAGAGAGGGCAGAAGGGGGCCCGGCAGAGATACACCATGCCAAGAAGCTGCCCTGGTCAAGCACCTCAGGGGCCACCCCTCTCGTCTGTTCTCTCCTGTGGCCCTATTTATCTTACCTTAGCCCGCCATCTGACATGTCTTGTATAGTTCTCTGTTGTCTTTCTACAGTTAAAAGTTCTAGAAGGACAAGGACTTTGCGTGCCCCATCTCTGGATCCAGCCTAGCACCTAGTACCTAGTAGGTTCCCCTGTGTATATATGTTGACTAAAGAATGAATAAATGGGGCTGGGGATTTAGCTCAGTGGTAGAGCGCTTGCCTAGCAAGCACAAGGCCCTGGGTTCAGTCCTCAGCCCTGGGAAAAAAAAAAAGGAAAAAAAAAAAAAGAATGAATAAATGAGCTGAGCAGCAATAGTGCACGCCTTTAATCCCAGCACTCGGGAGGCAGAGGCAGGCAGATCTCTGTGAGTTTGAGGCCAGCCTGGGATACAGAGCAAGATCCAGGACAGGCACCAAAACTACACAGAGAAACCCTGTCTTGAAAAACAAAACAAAATAAAAAACTGTATAAAAAAAAAACAATGACTAAATGGATGGATGGGTGTTGTGGGTCGTGCCAGGGCTGTGTCAAGCATGACCCTGTGACCTGTGCCAACTTCCAAGAGGAGGGGCTGGAAACAGTCAGGAGGCCTGAATTCAAGCCCTATACTGCCAATTAGTGGTTGTATGACTTTGGGCGCATCACTTGACCTCTGTAACCATACTGTCTTCATCTGCATATCTAGAGAAATGATCTCACCTGCTGAAGCATATTCTCAGCAATGAATGGTCACATATGTATTACGATTTGGTGCATAGTAGAGGTTTAGAAATGTTAATCCCCCCCCCCCACACCTTTTACTGGTGTAGGAGAGAAAGCGAGTGGCAGAGCTATGCTGTAGCTTTGGGGGGGGGGGGTTGGTTTCGGTGCTTGGGGATTAGATCCCAACCCTTGCAAACACTAGGCAAGTATTCTGAACCACTGAGCCAAATCCCTAGGCAGGAGAGCGTTATGGCTGGACCTCAGACACGTTCATCAGTGGCCTCAGGGGTCTCGGTGAGCCCAGGGTTCAGAGAGAACTCAGCCAAAGGAGCTGGTTTTTACTTTCCCCTTCTATGGCACTAGAGGTTGGAGCCTGGCTTCCAGCATGCTAGGCAGGCAGGCAGGCATTGAGCTACATCTCCAGCTCTCCTTTATTATTATTAGTTTTTGAAGACAGGGTCATGGGGTGGTGGTGGCGCACACCTTTAATCCCAGCACTTGTGAGGCAGGTGCTGGCGGATCTCTGTGAGTTCCAAGCCAGCCTGGTCTACAGAGTGAGTTCCAGGACAGCAACTGTCTCAAAAATTGAGAGAGAGAGAGAGAGAGAGAGAGAGAGAGAGAGAGAGAGAAGTAAAGGAAGAAGCAAGGAGAGGAGGAGGAAGGAAGGAAAGAATAAAAGGAAGGAAGGAAGGAAGGAAGGAAGGAAGGAAGGAAGGAAGGAAGGAAGGAGCAGAAGTGGAAGAAGCAGAAGAAGCCAGGGTCTCACTATGTAGCCTTGGCTGACCCAGAACTCAATATGAGTAACCTTGAGCTTCTAACCTTCTCTGGGAGGCTGGGATTACATGCTTGGTTTATACAGTTCAAGGATCAAACTCAGGGTTTCATACATGCTAGGCAGATTTACACCAATCCAGCCACACCCATCCCTTTACCTGCCTGTGTCCATCAAAAGTATATATAACAAATCAATGGGCTGTCAAATGACTTGGGGATCCAGGTGGGGAAGGCGCAGGCGCATGCCTTTAATCCCAGCACTTGTGAGGCAGAGGCAGGTGGATCTCTGCGAATTCCAGGCCAGCCTGGTCTACAGAGTGAGTTTTAGGACAGCCAGGGCTACACAGAGAAACTGTCTCAAAAAACTAACCAAGCAAACAAGAAAAGATATCTCAGGGAATAAAGGACCTTGTCACCAAGGCTGGGAACTTAAATTTGATTCCCAGATACCGCCTCCCCGCACCCCCCCCCCCACACTTACACACAGTAAAGAAATGTAAGGAATGGTGGTGGCGCACGCCTTTAATTCCAGCACTTGGAAGGCAGAGGCAGGCAGATTTCTGAGTTCGAGGCCAGCAGATCTGAGTTCAAGGGCAGTCAGATCTCCATAGTGAGTTACAGGTCAGCTAATGAGACCCTGTCTCCAAAATATAAAATAACAAAAAATAAATAAAAGAGTAAATAAATGGGTTGGGGATTTAGCTCGGTGGTAGAGCGCTTGCCTAGCAAGCGCAAGTCTCTGGGTTCGATCCTCAGCTCAAAAAAAAAAAAAAAAAAAAAAAAAGTTAAAATAGCAACCGACTTCACTGGGAAGAATACAAGAACTCAGATTCTTCCAGCGGAGCACATGGTGCCTTTTCTCGGGGGTTTCCCAGAGAGGGAACCAAGGGCAGCATAGTGGTGGGACTTCTGGAAAGAAGAAATGTGTGTTCTGGTCTGAGGCGGGCCAAGCTGTGTTCTGTCAGACTCTGGGGTGTAGTAGCTGCTTCTAAGTCCTGATTCCTCCTTCACTGTCACGTTACTCCTCAGCCTGCCTTATAGGAGGATGGGAGGATATGGAATTTGTTATATTATTAGGAGAATGAGAAGGAAAAACCCTGCAGTTATGAATCAGGGTGACTCGATTACGACTCTTCCTCCTCCCCGCGACACATATATTTAAAATCTGAAAAACAAAGTGGGCAAATTCAAAAGTAGCAATAAGTCTCAGCCTCTTTGGTCTGTAAAGAGAGAGGGGGAAAGCAGAAATACCCATCCCAGAAAGGCAGAGAGAGGATGCTGCATAGACTTTTTTACACCTCCATCAGGACCAATAACGGGCACTCACACGCTATGCGGTGATTGCTAATAACGCCCTCTCTGAGCAGATTTCACCTCAGCTAAAATGGAACATGTACGGCAGGCATGCTGTGGTTCGAAGGGCCAATCAAGGCAATAAATTGGGAAGCAGCCGTCTCATTAAACACTGCAACATTGCAGAGACCTCCCTCCTCCTGCCGCTGGAGGGCGCTGTCTCTCTAAGTCCCGGCAGGCTCGAGCCAATCGCGTGTTGCAGAAGTTCTTTAAAGCCCAAAGGAGGGAATTCAGCCCGGGAGAAGGGGCGGGGAAGGGGCGGGGAAGGGGCGTGCCTTCCAACCAATCAGAATCCCTGGGAGCCAGCACTCCCGTGCGAAGCTCTGTTGGCCAGTGGTAGGGGGTGGGATGAGAGGCGGCGGCTCCCGCTGTGCGACAGCTGCGCCGACCAATGGGAGCGCGGCCCGTTGCCTATAAGAGTCAGCCGGGCCACAGCCACCTGGCTCTAAGGTCTGTTAGTCCTAGCCGCCGTCGGAGGTGTCCCCTGGGTTTGCCTCGCCGCCCCCGGGTCCCCGCCCCCCGCCCCCAGCCTCGGCCGGTGCGCCGCCACTCTCACTGCTCTTCTCGCCTTAACCATTCCCGGGATTCTGCCGTCGGGGCGCCGGGGCCGGGCGAGTGATGCCGTCGGAGAGTGGAGCTGAGAGCCTGGAGCGGCCAGCTGCGCAGGAGGGGATGGATGCGGCCTCGGCAGTGGCCACGGCTGGGGCGGCCGGCGGCGGCGGCCCGGACCCGGAGGCCGCCTCGGACCCGGAGGCCGCCTCGGCCTCGCCGGGGCGGCACCAGAGCCGACTGAGCTGGCCACAGGTGAAGCGGCTGGACGCGCTGCTGAGCGAGCCGATTCCCATTCACGGGCGAGGCAACTTCCCCACGCTGAGCGTGCAGCCCCGGCAGATCGTGCAGGTGAGGGGGCGCTGGCAGGGTCCGGGGGCGGGCGATGCTCTGCCGCGAGACACCTGGAGCCTGCGATTGGCTCGGCAACTAGGGAATCTAAGGAACGGGAACCGGAGCCACCAGCTCCGCTCTTCCTGTACCCTATTGAGCTTTCCTGTCCACAGTCTTGGGGAGTCCCTTATTCCCTGGGAACCACTCACCACGGCCCTGCCTGGGAGATGAGGAAGGCACTAGATGGGACGTCGTCCCATCTTGCAAGCAAAGGCAAAAGATACGGGTAGCCGCCAATGAGGAGTATGTGTGCTTGGTTCCAAAATAGCTTCCTTCCTCTACTCCACATTCCTGGACCTCCTGCACCCCCAGGATTCTAAGGGCACTCTGTCCTTGTGTTCCCACAGCCCTTGGCTCAAGAAACCTTGGCTAGGTGAAACAGCTCAGAAATCCTTGGGAAGACTCCCTGCCTCCCACGTGCTTCGGCCAGACCGGAGACCCCACCCTTGAAGATAGCATCAAATTTCCATTTTAGGTGTTCCTCTTCCCTTAAGACTGGAAATGAAGACCAGTCCAAGGTTCAGACCCCAAAGCACCAGCCCCCTCTTGAGGTTCTGGCAGCCGCTCCCTCCATCAAAATCCAGCTTTTCTTCTACTTAACCCTATATGACCTCAACTTACCCTTTGGGGTTATAGCCTGAGCACTACGGTGTTCTGAAATACGAGAGGATGCCCGCTCTCACCACCACCCCCCCATTCTAGCTGAGGCCTCAGGTGGGACGGTGAGCCACCAAAGGCTACCTACCCAGTGAGGTGGAGATCAAGCTTAGGGAATCCTGGAGCTCCCCGGGAGCAGATGGTTGAGGTTCCAGAGTTTCCCACCTCTCTCCTGCCTCTCAAGCTCAACACCTAGATCTTAGGGGCATCTCCGGATAATGGAAACTAGAAAAGTCTAGCGATGCTTCCTATGTGTTACTGCCAATCATGGGCTTTACACACAAACCAGGTAAAACGGACATCCCCCTGCTACTGTATCAGACAGAGAGGGAGGGTGGCTGCTGGGGGATGGTCTCACCCTCCCTTCCTAGGAACTAAGAATGAGATGGAGGGGGTGGAGGCAGATTCTCCTGGGCTGACTCACTGGCTGTCCCAGTGCAGCTGGTTAAAGCATTCCTCGCTTGCCCGCTGTTGTCTGGATTATTAGTAAACCCGCTTTGGCTTGTTTGTTTTGCGATAGGATCTTCCTATGTTTTGCCTGGGCTGCTCTCAGATGTGTAGGCTCAAATGCTTCTCCTGCCCCAGCTTCCTGAGTAGCTGGGGTTACAGGTGTAAGCCATCACTAGGCTGGCTTTTCTCTTGAGGAAATACCCTAGTCCCAGGCATGAAGGGATGGAAAGGTGGTGCCCAGCGTGATCGCACCTCTGCTGAAACAAGTATCTAAACTGACCCTAAGGGCACAGGTGTGACTGGGCACCAACCTCTGTCTCCTAGTCATGTGAGGGAGACTGAGTCAGTGGGAGCCCATTTCATGGCTCTAAACTATGTCCTAAACTAGGAACATCCCAGAACAGGGAACTGATGGCTGTGGAGCGGAGAGGTGGCTGAGGCCCCAGGGCTAGACCAAGAAGTCGGGTGTCTGGGTTCATTGTTTGATCTCTCTGCTGGGCTTAGCAGCCCCATGGAAATGGATTCAACTACTCAGCAATATCCTTGCTGGTTCCAGACTCCCAAGAGAACACATGCCTTCACCTGCCTGTGCAGCCAGTCTGTCTCCTGGTGGGGACCCACAGTGAGCAGCTTTAAAAGCTGTTGGGATGTTAGGGGTGGGAGGAAGGGAGGAGCTTTCAGGGCTTCTCCCCAGAGTTCAGTTGTCTCATGGTTCAAGAACCGGAAGCCTTCTACCTCTGTGCTCAACAAAATCTTCTCTACAGCAACCATCTGAGCAGCTAGAAAAACACACCCTTGCTTGTGCCTGGCTAGAGGGACCCTCCTCCTCCAGCTCTGGAGACCAGGTTCTAGTTCAACTGGGCCATCCACTGTCTTTGTGACCTTGAACGAGTCAATTGCTTTCTCTGGCCCCAGAGAATTGAACTAAACAATCTGCTCTCTCCAGCTGCAGCCAGAGGGCTATGTTCCTGCAAGCTTTGCAAGTCTTCAGTCTTCCTAAGGTCGGTCTCAGCAGACCCGGACAGAGCAGTTTGGGGAACTGGGTGCCTCAGCACAGGAGAAAGGAGGCTACAGTCACTGCCCCCTCCAAGCTGTCCTGCAGTCCTTGGGTGGGGCGGTATCCGGGGACCGCCTGTCAGACTGGCAAATAGTCATACCTGAAAGAAAGAACAGCCAATGGCTGGCTGACACAACTGGCCCCATGGCCCTGATGTAGGGGTGTAATGAGGGATTGCTACCTACTCACTCACCTGGCCAGATGCCGTGCCCTGGGGTGGGCATCAGCTGGGAAGCAGACCTTGACATTAAGGGCCCCAATTAGCTCACCTGATTGGCTAGCTGGGAACAGTTGCCAAGGTGTACAAGGAAAGAGCCACATGCTGGCTGCAAGCAACTGGCCCTGCTTGGCTTAAATACATTCCCAGCCCTGCCTCCCCACCACCAACTGTGCTGAGCCTCAGTGATTCCAGGTTCATTCTCACTTTGAGAGGAAAAGAAAATGTGTGGTGGTGTACCTGCATTTCCATCACTTAGGAAATGGAGGTAGGAGGATTAATTACAAGTTCAAAGGCAGACTCAGCCAGTTTGAGACCAACTTGGGCTACCGAGAGGATCTAAAATACACACACACACACACACACACACACACACACACACACACACACACACACACACATACACACACATATATGCATGTGTATGTATATATATGAGATAGATGGATAGATAGATGGATGGATGGATGGATGTGGGGAAATTGGTTTAATTTTGACATCTGGTCTTGCTATATATCCCAGGTTGGTCTCCAACTCTCAGTAATCCTCCTGCCTCCCAAGTGCTAGGATTACAGGCATTCTCCACCCTGCCTAGCTGAAGTTTTGAAAAGGCAGGATTAGAACACAGTGTATAGTCTGCAGCTTCTGAAGCCTAGGCCTGCCTGAATGTGGTAGAGAGAGAGCAGGCTCTGCTGGTGGTTAAGGGGCCAGCTGCAGAGAGTGAGTTTAGCCTACATGACCCCCAGGTTCAATCCTCACTCAGCAGCAAAACAAAAAGACAGGCTTGGAATTGGCCATTCTTGGGTTTAAGGATGTGACTTCATTCCTGTGAACCCAAGTTTCTCCATCTATAACATAGAGATCATGAAGATCTATCCCTGTAGTTTCTTGTTTGGTTGATTGGTTGCTTTGGTCAGGTTTTGGTGCTGAGGATGGAGCCCAGAGCTCTACACATCTTAGGCATGCCCTCTTGCAGCTGAGCCGCCACACCCAAGTCCCCTCCCCCACCACAGGTTCTGCTGAGGTCCTGCATCTGATGCTTACTAAATACCTAACCTCGGTACTCCTCCCTTTCCCACCCCCATTACCATGACAACCCCTCCCGGAAGTCTTCCTGGAGGGAGCCGCCCGCCTCAGATTGCCCCATTGCGGCTTGCCTCCTCAGCATTTACATGCATTCTTCGCAGTAATTCCCTGGGAGGCTGGAGAACAACCTGCCCCAGAGCCCGCGCTGACTTGGCTTGGCAAGGAGGTGGGGTTGCAGAGTCACCGAGGGCAGGAATGCTGCCTAGTCACTTTCGGGACACTGTGAAGAAGGGTTTGGGGTTGCCGAGAAACCAAATGTCTGTATTCACCCCAGCTTCACTTCTCTCCCACGGGTGCTACTGCCCAGGGCTCTAGCCAAGAACCAAGTTCCAGAAGACTGACAGGTGTCCCTGTCATGCTCCCACGCCATCAACCCTGGGGCTCCAG
Organism: Onychomys torridus; assembly: GCF_903995425.1. Classification (NCBI taxonomy): domain Eukaryota; kingdom Metazoa; phylum Chordata; class Mammalia; order Rodentia; family Cricetidae; genus Onychomys; species Onychomys torridus. The sequence goes on from NC_050444.1 coordinate 146,998,917, forward strand.
GTGGAGTCCTCCATATTTTCCTGCCTCAGCCTTCAAAGTGACTGAGATTACAGGCCTGCTCTGTCACCCCCAGCTCAGCCCTGTCATTTCTGAATGGCCTCTGCTCTTGTAGTATTTGCTTCCCTGGTTCCTTGTTTAAAAATAAATGTATGTGTCATAGTCAAAAGAAAGAATGGGCAGGAGAGAAGGCCCAGCAGTTAAGAGCACTCGCTGCTCTTACAGAGGACGGGCCTCTATCCCAGCACCCACAGGGCAGCCCCACAACCACCAGTTCCAAGAGTCTGATGCCCACTTCTGGCCTCCATGGATGGAGCACATGTGTATATGCAGGCAAAACACATATATGCATAAAATTTTTAAAAAAGTAAAATCTTTTAAAAATAGCCAGGCGTGGTGGAACACTTCTTTATTCCCAGGACTCAGGAAGCAGAGGCAGGCAGATCTCTGAGTTCAAGGCCACCCTGGTCTATAGAATGAGTTCCAGGACAGCCAAAGCTACACAGTGAGACCCTGTCTTAAAAAAAAAAAAGAAAAAGAAATACATAAAAATTAAAAGATAAATAAAATTAAATCAAAATTTTAAAAATTCAAGAGAGCATAGATGGACTTGTGAATCTAACCAATGTAGGTTCTGGTCTTAGCCTGCCCACTCTACAGCATTGGACATGTTTTTTGGTTTGTTTGTTTTTTTTAATACCCCTTATCTGTTGACTGGGATAGTAGTCCTCCAAACAGATTGCCATGGGAGTGATGAGTGAAGGCATAAGGGGTACTAAGCGCCTGGCATCACACCAAGAGTTTGTCTTGCCATGTTAGGAAGGTCGGATAGCACAGTGGGAAGACCTAGACTCTAAACTGGATGCTCAGCTCTATATTTCCCAGCTGTGTGACTTTGGACAGTTCTCAGGCTGCTCTGGACTTCTATTTCCCAACTTGTGAAGCAGGAATATACCTTGCCTCATCAGGTTATTATGAAGATTAAGTGAGGTTGTATTTTAATATAAAGTGCTTAGTAAGTTCTCAGCTTGCATTTGTTATTTTTATTGCTCTTCTGAGTCATTCCTTTCAACTGGGCCCTTCTCCAGATTGGCAAATCAAGGCTTTGTAAGTTAAAAGACTTCACAAAGACACAAGCTGGTAAGAGGTCCACAGTGATGGGTGGTAGGATGATTAATCCTGGAAGGCCTTGGTGCAGACCTGAGAGGCCCAGGCACCTGACCTTCTCCCCCCCCCCCCCCCTGCAGGTGGTCCGCAGCAGTCTGGAAGAACAGGGATTGCATGTGCACAGTGTTCGACTGCATGGTTCAGCTGCCAGCCACGTGTTGCACCCCGAGAGTGGCCTAGGCTACAAGGACCTGGACCTGGTGTTCCAGATGGACCTGCAGAGTGAGGCATCCTTCCAGCTAACCAAGGCGGTGGTCCTGGCTTGTCTGCTGGACTTCTTGCCAGTCGGAGTGAGCCGGGCCAAGATCACGCCACTGACACTCAAGGAGGCCTATGTGCAGAAGCTGGTGAAAGTGTGTACAGACCTGGACCGCTGGAGCCTCATCTCACTATCCAACAAGAGTGGTAAGAATGTGGAACTCAAGTTCGTGGACTCCGTGAGGCGCCAGTTTGAATTCAGCGTTGACTCCTTCCAGATCATCCTGGACTCCCTGCTGCTCTTCAGCCAGTGCTCATCCACACCGATGTCAGAGGACTTCCACCCAACCGTGACAGGCGAGAGCCTCTATGGGGACTTTGCCGAGGCCTTGGAGCACCTGCAGCACCGTGTCATTGCCACACGCAGCCCTGAGGAGATCCGTGGCGGTGGCCTCCTCAAGTACTGCCACCTGCTGGTGCGGGGCTTCCGGCCCAGGCCCAGCACTGACGTCCGCGCCCTACAGCCGTACATGTGTTCCCGGTTCTTCATCGACTTTCCGGACCTGGTGGAGCAGAGGCGCATTCTGGAGCGCTACCTGGAGGCCCACTTTGGCGGAGCAGATGCAGCCCGCCGGTATGCCTGCCTTGTGACACTGTACCAGGTGGTCAATGAGAGCACGGTGTGCCTCATGAACCATGAGCGCCGCCAGACCCTGGACCTCATCACCATGCTAGCCTTCCAGGCCCTAGCTGAGCAGGGCCCTGCTGCCACTGCTGCCTTGGCCTGGCGACGTCCAGGCTCTGATGGGGTTGTGCCAGCCACTGTTAATTACTATGTGACCCCCATGCAGCCTCTGCTGCCCCGGGCTCACTCCTATCCCACCTGGCTGCCTTGCAACTGACTCTGACCCTGGCCAGAAAGGAATGAGCTTCATGGGGGTGGGGCAGGGTCATCAGGATGTGACCAGACACAGGCTGCCTGTGCCAGCTGGACCTGTGAACAGCCCAGACCTTTCCTGCAGGGGGCTCCTTTGGACTTAGGGCCAACTCAGGTTCTTGACAGGAGGGCCGTCTGGTCACTGCACCACACTCTTGGACCTGCATGATGTGGGCCACTGAGGCTACTTGTCTGGAAGTCTCAGTAGCAGCACCTTGGGTGGATTTCCATGGCCAGGATGGGGTCAGCCCACAGGGACCTAGAAGCTCCTACACTGGCTGAAATATGATATCATGCAACAGGAACACTCACTTGGGGTCTAGCTGAATGACTCAGAGCCTCGTGGCCCAACCTCGCTGACCATTAGGAAGGAAGAGGTCAACTAAGGCATGAGGGCAGCTCCTTGGGTGTTTGGAGGGATGGGAATTCAGTCTACTGCGACTTGTATGGACTTCTTGAGGTGCTGAGATATATAGTGGACAGGTTCTAAGCAGCCATGATAGGGATGCAACCCTTACACCTCTCAGTGTGTCACCTTCTGCCTCCCTGTAACCCCACTGTCTGCACACTCACGTTGGAGGCTGTTGGGTTCAAGGTGGCTGCCGCCGTCAACTCCCCCACCCACTTGCTTGGTTATAGGGTTTTCACATGGGGAGGGAGGCATACCCCGGCTCTTTGCCCATTTCTCTGGACTTGTGTTGCACACTCTTCCCACCAATAAAAATTGTCTACACTGAACATAACTGTATGCTTTCTCCTGGGGTAAGGATCTCCATGGCATAGGATGGCACCACCTCCCTAGGCTGTTTGGCTTGTATTGTGGGAGGAGCCAAGGAGCGGCTGTGGAGTGTCCCTACTGTCCCCAGCTTGACAACTATGAACTGGGAGTGTGGCTGGTTTCCGTGTTGCCTCAGCAAGTCTAGACCTCATGTGTTCAAGGAGATTTATATATCCATCTCTCCAGCCTGAAACTGGCCTTTGAGCAGGTCTGCCCACTCCATCTCCCCAGCAAACAAGCAGGGTGAATCTGAATGGGAATGGAAACAGGCTGGGGGACTTGGGAGGCTCCCCAGAGTCCAGGTAGGGCCTCCCTAGCAGGTGGACATGAGCAAGCGTTAGCTCGTTGTAAACAGGTCCCCTGGAGAGGGGCTGCGGTCTCTCTGAACCCAACAGTACCAGCTTTTGGGGAACTGTTCCCTCAGGGCATTGGCCACTCACCTCTGAACGCTGCCCACTGTTTACCATGCCTCTTTGATCTGGGGATCGCAAAGCTTTTTAACATATTCAGCCTCATTAGGCCCCTCTGAAGTGGTGACTTTGATAGTTCCAGTCAGGGTGGAAAATAAGCCAGCAAAGGAGACCCCAGGTCATCAGAGGGAGTCCTCACCTGCTCTGGGTTTGGCTAGGTGCCAGTTCCTTTGGCTCACGCCTCTAAATGGTTGGAAGGGTAACCGAAAAGGCTTTCCTACCCCACCCTGCTGTGGTCACCTAAGGGGCTGAGAGACAACTTATCCCACCTCCTGATTTAGCCACAATCAGGAGCCTGAACCTGAGCTGGAAACAGTGTATACACAGCAGGCTCAGTGGGCTGGGGTGAGGGTTCACCTGGATGCGCTTGGTTCTGAGAAACCCAGAGGTCCTGGTCTTTGTGTGTGTGTGCATGCGCGCTGTCTGAGCTCAACCGTATGCCTGTTATGGTTCTGGGTTTTAGGATCCCTACCCTTGTGACAGTTACACCCTAATAAGGTAAACAGTGTGCTCTTAGAAGGTCAGCAATGCATAAAAATGTAACAAGGGACTTTAATCCAGACGAGGTGCCCCTCATTGAAAGATGGTATTTGATTGAACAGACTTACAGTTTCTGGGAAGTGAGCCATGTAGCTGTCTGGAGAAAGTTTTCTGGGCCAAGGGAACTTGTCTGTGAATGTACACGTGCCCTGGCAGGCATGTCTGAAGGAGGGCACGTGTGCCTGAGGATGTCTGGCCGGTCCTGTGTGGGTGTGGGTACTCTCTGGAGCCAGTAGGCACACATGCATGGATGTGAGGAAGTGCTGGGGGTGGGGGTGGCAGAAGTGGATAGCAACATCTGTCTAGCATGATTTCTTCCATGCCAGATGCCATGCTTAGGTATGCCCAAACACTTGGGAGTTGCATCCTTGTAACAACTCCAGAGAATAGTATTATTTCCATTTTAGAGACAAAACAGAGGCCAGAGTGGTCACAGAGGTTTGTCAGACTCCAGATGTTGCATCCCACCCCTGTCCTGTACTTCCACACAAAGGACAGTAACAAGTCTGTCTCCTGTGCCTATGTGGCAAGGCTCAGGCTATTTTCTGTATGACTGGCAGAGTGTAGTAATGTGCCAAGACATACATTTTCTTGATGTATCTGTGCCAATAGTCATGGCTTGGGGTGACTGTCTGGGGCCTGTTGTGGCAACAGTGCACCAGTAAGCCTGTGGGTGTGGTGCCTTGTTTCCGGGTGCAAGAAAAACACTCTGTACCTGACACTGTTCTTGTGGGCCATCTAGGGATGCTAGGATGCGTAGGCAACAGGAATTTGGAATCAGGACAGCTGAGAGGAGAGTACATCCTTTAACTGCTGTACCAGCAACCACCCACCTTCCACGTCCCTACCAGTATACAAGCCAGAGGGCCAAAGTCACAGTGACGGAGACCCCCAGGCAAGTGCACCGTCTGCTGGCTCCTCCAGATCCACTACCCCTCCTTCTGCTGGGGGGCCCTGGGGAGGCGGTTGGATGGCATCAATGGTTCCCTTGTTCCTCAGTTTCCTGGTGTTTTTGACAGTGAGAGGCCCCAGCAGGATCCTGGAAGGAGAGGGTGTTTACTCTTCCTCCTCCTCCCAGGCTGTCACGGTTCACACCCCTCAAGCAATGGCGTCACCTTTAACACTTGCCTCCAGGAGGCCCAACAGTGGGGGCTTCCATTCCTGTCAATCACTTTCAGGAGCTCCCTCGGGAACCCAGGGCTTTCCATATTCTAGGCAAACATCTTATTACTAAAGTTACATCTCCAATCCTTTTTTTTTTTTTTTTTTTGAGATGGGGTATTTCTGTGTAGCCCAGGCCAGCCTTAAATTCTCCCATCTTCCTGCCTCAGTCCGAGTGCTGGGATTACAGCCATGTGCCACCAGTCCCGGCTCCCCTTTATTAGTTTCTTAGGTACATCCCACACCTGTAGAAAGTCCATTTTAAAAAAAAGCTCTTCCCAGTTTAATGTACCTGTCTCCTGACTACCTCAGTAGTCTCTCACGGGCTGTCCTCATCCACCACCACACCGCCACAGTATCCCAACCTCTGCAGGAATCACTCACATGCACGGCTACCTCTGGGCTTCCTCACCACACCCTTGTTACAGAGACACTACCTGAGGGTCAGTTCTGAGCCAAGTCAGGGGACAAATGGGTCTGTAAGCCCGGCCCCAGCCCAGACTGCCAAACCAAACAGAAGCCCTCCAGAAGCCGTCAACTGAAGAGGCATGACCCACCCAAAGGAAAGGCACAAGGACACTGGCGCTGTGAACCTCCAAACCGCACGTTTCAGCCTCACATTATTAAGATTTATTCTTCCCGTGTGTGTATATAGTTGGGGACTGAGTCGGTATACAGCCACTTTACAGAAGCCTCTAAGTCTCAGGCGGTGTGAGTAAATGTGCCTCCTTCCCTCACCAGGGTATGTGAAGTGGATTTCCTTTGTGCATTTAACTTTGCTTGGAAGTGTGGTTGCCGCCACCTCATCCTGAGAAAGAGGTGTCCCCCTAGGAGGCAGCAGCTGATTGTCTGCAAGGAGCCACAGGTATGTCCTCACTCACAAGGGGAGGACAAGGACAGTGGGTGAGGGAAATGGGGTTTCCTACGCCAGTGATTTGCCTTACATAGGCCTTCTGGAGCTATGGACATAGAAGTGATGATGGGGACCCCAGCCACACTGGGACGCGTCTAAGAACGAGGAGTCTATCTTTAAAAAGAAATCGGGCCATGTGTGCTGCGCTCTTGGCTAACTGACACCGGAACAGGTCTCTGTATAAGCAAAGTCAGATGCAGTGTATGGAAAGCAACTGAGAGCATAGCAAGATCCCAGGCCCTTGCCTCAGGAAGGGCTCCTGAGAGGAGGGTGCGGAGACTGGGCACAGTCAATCCTGGAAGTCTTCCTGAGGGCGGTATCCAGAGGAGGAGCAGATGCAGAAGTCCAGACCCATAAAGTGGAGGCACTGGGGAGCTGGAAGAACAATGTCAAGAGCCTTAATTACCTTTTCCAGAAGCTGCCCTGCCCCTCCCAAACCTTCCACATCTGTCTCCTCCAGGACTATCCTGGGGTTTGCTGTGGAAAGGGGCTCGGAGAAGCAGAGGTTCCCTTGGGTCTTTGTCCTTGGCTGGGATCCCCACTAGTCTGAGCAGCTGGAATGGAATGTTCCAGGAATGAAGGGCCTGCCCTCCCCCACCGCTCCTCTCACGGAGCTCCCCAGGGCTGTTCCAGAGATTCCCAATATGGTGAAGCTCTAGGGCAGTGGTTCTCAACCTTCCTAACGCTGCGACCCTTTAATACAGTTCCTCATGGTGTGGTGACCCCCGACCTTAAAATTATTGTCGCTGCTACTTCATGACTGTCATTACTGCTGCTGTGAATTGTATCTGTTTTCCGACGGTCTTAGGCAATCCCTAAGGGAGTCGGCTTGTCTGCTCTTCTGATGGAATGTTCTTTGGTCTTCTCTCCTGTCCTAGGCAGAGTGGCTCTACCGTTCACAGAGCCCCACTATGAGGCACTGAGTAGGACTTCCTATACCCAGAAGTTAGCTCTTCTCTAGTGTTCCTTGAGCTGGGGAGATGGCTCAGAGGGTAACATGTGCTGCTCTTGTATAGGACATAAGTTCAGTTCCCAGCACCCACATCAAACAGCTTACAAATGCCTGTAACTTTAGTTCCAGGGGGACCCCACACTTGTGTCCTCCAAGGGCACCTGCACATACACACACACACACACACACACACACACACACACACACAAACATAATTTAAAATAAAAATAAATCTAAAACAGAAGATTTCAAGCCGGAAGGTGATCATCCACACCTTTAATCCCAGCACTAGGGAGATAGAGGCAGGCAGATAAGAGTTCAAGGCCAGCCTGGTCTATAGAGCAAGTTCCAGGACAGCCAAGGCTACACAGAGAAACCCTGCCTCAAAAAACAAGACTTAAGGCCTGGCAGTGGTGGCGCACATCTTTAATCCCAGCACTCTGGAGGCAGAGCCAGGTGGATCTCTGTGAGTTCGAGGCCAGCCTGGACTACCAAGTGAGTTCCAGGAAAGGCGCACGCAAAGCTACACAGGGAAACCCTGTCTCGAAAAACCAAAAAAAAAAAAAAAAACCCAAAAAACAAGACTTAAAAAGGCAAAGTCATTGCTCCAAGCTGAGGCAATTCAATTCACCCAAGATCAAATTTCAGGTCTGTTTTGTTCTACTTTGGGCCCTTCTGCCTGTCACAGAACATGTCACCCTTCTCTCCTGCCACCCAGGCTCTTTGCTCCCTTGGTACTACACATCCTGCCCAGGTCTTCAGGAAGGGAGACAGCTGGAGGCAATCATCAGCTGTGCACACAGCCTTGAACATCCTTGGCCCACCCTTGCCCTAAGCCAGGTATGTTGAGTCAGCTTGACTCACCCCCCAGAACCCAGACAACCTGTGTCCAGTGGGGGGGGGGCAGGGTACAAGACACACTTTGCCACCTCTCCAGCAACTCATACCTCTCCTAGGACTGAACCCACTAAAAACGAGAACTCAGAGAAGTCCCCCCCAAAAGGTGCTGTCATTAGCCCACTGAACTTACAGGTTCTACACCTTTGAGGAAGCCATTTGCCCACCTTGGCCCTCAGACTCATCGGTGGCCATAGGGATAAGAGCCTTGCTTTGCCGAGTGTTTGAGAGAATGTGAACAATGGGTATAGAATGCTTAGCATGGCGCCAGCATGAAGGAAGTGGTTCATTTATCCCAGAACTAAGGGTTCTCTTCTCTCATCACTTCTGACCAGGGTGTAGTCAAGGAATAATGGGGGAAGAAATAGGCTGGGGATTTCCCACATTTCCCAAACACTTCCTCCCCCGCCTAGAGTCTCTCCAGCTGAGCCGCCAGGGCACCTGAGTGTTTCCCATGGAATCAAGCTGTCATCGGCATAAGACACTGCCCACTTCAGGTCTGGGACACCTGAGTCTAGACCTGTCACTTCAGTCCCCTTGGTCGTTGGGTGGTGGCAGGACCCAGTTCTGTCATCAGTGCAACAAATCCGTAAACACAGAACTGACTGGGTGGGGACAGTCAACAGTGGAAGCCTCTTTCCAAGAAGTCTTTCTTACTGGATTCTCTCTTTGAAGTCGGGGCCCCCTCTGAGCCTCTTCTAGAGTTGTGCTCCCAGGGGTGATGCAGATCAGAGAACCCGTCTCCTCACGCTGGAAGCTATCACTGGAATCACTGGACCCAGGACAGCCATCACTGCTTATTCTGCAGACCCTTACAGCCAGGAAGCCTCAGGACCACAGGGAAGGGGTAACAGAACTGGGCTACCCAAAACAGACCACGCTCCAGGCCACGCCCCCAACTCTCAGGGAGCAGCTCCACACTGCCCTCTGGTGGCATGGCTAAGCTAGCTGCTGGACCAGCCAAGAAGCAAAGGGGCTATGTTCCTCTCCTCTCTCTGTTTACTGAGCACCCAGATTCACTGGTTGATATAGTGTCTTCATTGCACAGATCCCCAGGGTTCCTGAACACGCCCAGTCTGCAGGCTTGCGGCCATCAAGAAAGTATTCATTCAGCCAAAGCTACACAGTGAGACCTTGTCTCGCACACACAAAAATAAAAGTGTTCAAGAAGTCGGGAAGTCATGTGGAAGAGTGCTTTCTGCTCAGGGTAGAGTAATATTAGCCAGACTCTAAAACATAATTCCCAGGGTCTGGGGATGTAGCTCAGTTGGTAGAGTGCCTGCCCTTCATGGACCAGGCTCTGGGTCCAACACCAACACTACATAAATACAGCATGGTGGGGCATGCACCTGAAACCCCATCATTTGTGGGGTGGAAGCAAGAGATCGGAAGTTCACAGTTGGGACCAGACAGGTAGTTGAGCAGGTAAAGATGCCTCTGCCAGGTCTGACCACCTGAGCTCAACCTCTGGGACCCACTTGGTGGGAGACAGAATGGATTCCTGCAAGTTTTCCCCTGACCTCAACCCAGCACTCTGGCACATGCATGCCCCTCACCCACCCACAAATAAGTAATGAATGTTTAAAAAAAAGTTCAAAGTCATCCTCAGCTATTTATGGAGGGTAAGGCAAACCTGTCTCAAAAAATAAAATTAGAAAGTAATCTGGGCCCCAATTAGGTCCCCTGGGATGGTGACATCCAGGGAAGGTACCTGGAGGAGGTCTGGAGAGCAAGCCCTTCAAAGGGGGGACCCTCTGCTGCATGTTTCCTCCTGAACCCCTGAAGTAAGTGGAAATCAGTCTGCTAGGTGAGGAGAGATTGGATCCTGACCCCGGAACTCTACACAGGGCCCTGGGACAGCCAGGCAGGATGAGAAGGTGACTTTTATTTGGTTGAAAAGTACACAGCAGACTAACTATATAACCTGAGCTTCAAGTCAGTGAGCTCTGTGTGACTTGGCTCACACTTTTTTGGGGGAGCAGCCTGGCATCAGGAAGGGGAGTGGAGGGAGGGGCCGTAGCTGCCTATGCCCCCACCTACCCATCCACCTTCTCCAGCAAGTGTCTATGTATCCACCCAACCCACCTCTAGATCAGGTCAAAGCTGATTACAGTGACTCCCAGAGACTAACCGTGATGGCAGAAAGCACTCTGCCATTAGCTAAAAGCGTCTCCAGATCCGGTGCCATCCCTGCAAACCAGAAACCAGGTGGTCCTGGCGGCAGTCCAGCGCTGCAGCCTGAACACTGGCTATGTCATCGTCCTGTGCTCGCTGGACCTCAGCACTCCAGATGACCTGAGAGGCCTCAGTAAGTCCTCCTATCCGGGGAGGCCAGGGCATGCCAGAGTCCCCACAACACTGGTCCCAGACAGGAAGTCTGTTAGGTTTGGAGGGAAGGCCTGATGGGGGTAGAGTCAGCTGAGGACCCCTGCCTATCACAATATACCTGACTCGCAGGACTAAAGTGCTGTGACTGTGACTAACATCTTCCTCCTTCATTCCCTTCTCAAGCCCGACAGGAAGGACAACAATATTCAGGGAATAGCTCAGAGAGGGGGCAGTACTGTTCTGGACCACTGTAGACAGGGTCCAGAGGTCAGCTCTCCCCAACTGTCTCTAATACAATGAAAAGGACACACACACACACAGGCCTAGGTCCACCAGGGGCTCTCTCACTCTCTCTGGCATGTGACCTTGAGAAATCCCTTTTCCATTCTATAAAATGAGGACTTTAAATTAGCTCCCGGGACGAGGCAGCACCCATCTGTAGGTGTGATTTAAATGAGTGAAATACCCTACCGTGACTTACTGTGGGGAAAAAAGAATCCTATGCCCCACGGTAGCTTCCCCATAGCTCTCCTGAGAGGCTGATATACCCACGTTACCACTGACGAGGGGGCTGCCACCAGATGCAGGGAGCAAGGCTGCGGCCAGCCCAATGGGTAGGGACAGAGGAATGGGGGCCTGAAGGGCATCTCATCAGGAAGAAGCAGGTGGCATTTCTAGGCTGTCCCTTTAAGGCACCCATTTCTGGAAGCTGATGCCATGCCTGCCCCCTTGGGGCTGTTAAAGACTGTCACCTGGCTCCATCCTGGCAGAGCCATCTTAGAGATGTGTTGGGAAGGACTGCTAGTTGAGCAGGTGATAAACATTCCATTCTGGTCATCTCCATCAGGCTACAAACACAGGTAACAAAATTATTAGGAGTATGAGAAAAGCTGTTTTCTTAAAACAGATAGGCCTACATCCGATGAGGACAAATCTTCAACCTCTATGGGATTCTGTCGTCCTCAGCCCCTCCTTCCATCCTGGGGCCTTATTCTTCCCTCCCCAAAGAGGTGGAGCTGAGCTGTGTAGAAACCAGCAGCATCAAGGGCAGGACTTCACTTGCGGTCCCAAGGGACCCGGGAGAGACCACACACGCGCGCAGGTGAGGGTGGCAGAGGCCGCGAGTTTACAGCAGGCTCCAGTCTGCACCCAATCCTTCCTGAAGCCTAACACCCTCCACGAGTTCAGCTCTGTAAGGGGGCTTGGCACTGCCACCCAACCCGGCATGAGAGAAGCAGCCACGACAGTAACGGACAGTTCTATCAGGGCCCCAGAGATGCGAGATCCCGGGCACTGCACCCCTAGACACTGACTCACCGTACCCCACAGAGCACCCGTCAACACCACCTCACCTCAGTCCCATTTTCAGGGCCCCCCCGGCCCCCAGACCGTCTCCTCCGCGTAGAGGACGCCGTCCAGCCAGCCAGCACCCAGACCTGTCCATCCGTCCGTCCTTCCGCCCGTCTCCGGAGCCCAGGGGTCCGGGGTTCTGAGGTCAGCGCTGGGGGGAGGCGGGGCCGCGGGGCGGGCTGCGGCGGAAGGGCGAGTCGGGCTCGGGGCAGTGGCCGCGCCGCAGCCGCCCGGCGCCCCAGGGCACGCAGCTCCCCAGGCCGAGCGCCGAGGCCAGCAGCGCGGGGGGACGACCCCGGCGGCCGCGGCGCGCACCCTTCTTGAGACGCGAGCCGTGCGCCGCCAGGTAGAGCTCGGCCTGGGCCACGCCGCCGCTCAGGCGGCTCAGGCTCTCGGCTCGGTGCGCCAGGCGCAGCTCGGCAGCCAAGAAGACTCGGTGCAGCTGCAGCACCCGGCTCTCCAGCTCCGACACCAGGCGCCGGCGGCCCTCCACCTCCAGCAGTCGCCGCCGCGCTTCGGCCAGCTCCAGGGCTCGGCCCCCCGCCCCTGCCGCCGCGCCTGCGCCCGCGCCCGCCGCCGGTCCCGCGGCCCCCGGGCCCCCGCTAGCACCCTGGCGCCAGCGCTGCAGCTCCTGCCCCTCCGCCGGTGTCTCCGCCGCCTCGGGCAACGGCGGTGACGGAGTGGGTGTCGGGGTCGAGGTCGGCGATGGGGGCGGGGGCCGGAGGGACGGCAGGGGCTCCCGGGGTGGCGGCGGGGGGGACCCCGGTTCTGCCGTCCCTTCCTGGGCCCCTGGGCCACAGGCGCTGATGCGGCAGCCCGGCATCCCCCGCCCCGCGGCGGTCCCGGGCTCTCGGTACGCAGGGACTAGATGCGCCGAGCACGAGACGAGGGAGAGGCGGCCGCCGAGCCCACACCCAGGCCGCGCGCGCCGCCCAGCCACTTATAGCACATGGGCGGAGCGATGGGCAGCTCAGCCAATCCGAGGCTTGCATGTCCTCAGTCGGCCCTGCCCTCCACCAAGAAGCGGGTCGTGTCCCCGTCGTTCCCCCCACCCTCCCCCAAGAGCCTCAGCTTCCCGCTCCCTCTCCCAGGTTGGCCCTATTTGGGCATCACCCCAAATTCTGGGTGGATAAGTGGCGGGTCACTTTCCTCGCTTGGACTCTCACAGCAGTAAACTTCGAAGTGTTGCTTAAAAGTCATACATTTCAGTCTCCACCCAGAGGAGGGTTTGGGCTGAGCGTCACCCCCGCCCCCTTTCTCCGCTCGCACGACTGTGAGAGCCTGGCCTAGAACTCAGCGCTCAGGGTCTCCTGGGCCACACGGCTCGCTAGCACGGCCTCCCCCGTCATTCTGGGGTTGCGGGGTGATTAAGGCAGAGGGACGACTGGCGTCCGTCGAAGGATGGACGTATGATTGGATTGGTTGCACAGCACGAAGGCACTCGGCTTTCAAAACAAATGCCACAGCCGCTGCTGCTGGGTCCGCCAACCTTTGTGGGGCCCTTGGAGAACCCCAAGGTGTGCCAAATTATTTTTCCAGCTCCACCCCTGCCTGTGTGTGCACCTACCAGCACACAAGACACCTCCCCAATACCTTTTACGTGGAGGGGAAACTCAGAAGAAGCCGTGATGCCCTGCTCAAGGTCACATTGCGGGATAGCGGCTGAGGCTGGACGGAAATGAACAAGCTCAACCATTCATCAGAGCCCTTTGATACTTGGGTTCCCCCCTCCCCCAGGCGCTCGACTCCTGTAGCTAGGACTGTAATCATCCTGGCTCTGCCCAATTTCTTTGCCCACAACAGAAGTAGCCCTGCTGTTGCCGCATTGGCCCAGACCCCAGTGACCCTGCCTCCGATGTTTGAATGAGCCATCAGAGACCGGAAGGGTCGGTGGTGGGAGGGGTCAAGGTCCGCAGGGCGAGAAAGCAGCTCTGAACCCCATTAGGAAAGACTGCAGCTGGCCCCCCGGGTTCCAGAGGACCTGCCAAAGGTGTGGCCAGCATCCTGAATCTCAAAGAATCTGAAGAGGAGTCTGGCTAGCGGAGGAGGAGAGCCTCGGGCCCTCCCTTCCCCTGACCTTCTCTAAGTGCTTACAGGCAGGCACCTTTTGATTGAATTACTGCGGACCGGTGGGCAGGACCACAAGTCTCCAGAGACGCAGCTCCTGGAGGGAGGGAGGGAGGAAGGGAGAGAGGGTGAGGGGAGTTAGATTCGGAGAAGAGGGACGGCTCACAGGTAGCAAAGGGTGTTAGAGAACTGAAGAACCTCTCATTGAACAGACAGACTGGGGTGATGACTCCTCGAGGGGAAGAGGAAGAGGCCGTTCAGCCCAATGAACTAGCTCAATGAGTTCAGCCCAGTAACAGGACCCAAGGCTTCTGCGGGTTAATCGATGCCTAGGTATAGAGACAGCGGTGGAGGGGGGGTGGCGGCACAGTGGGGAAAGGGAAGCCCAGAGCATGGGAACTCAGAGAGTCAGAGGGGTTCATCAAGAATGTGGGAGAGCGCTCGCCTACCAAGCACAAGCCCCTGGGTTCGATCCTCAGCTCAAAGAAAAAGAAAAAAGAAAGAAGTGAGGGAGGCTCAGGAATTGCCGGGTTGTCTCCAGCAAGAAGGAATGCCCTCCCTCCCCCAAGGTGGCATCCTAAATATGGGTCTGTTTTTCAGATCAACAACTTTGGGTCTCTCGGTGCAAAAGCACCCCACCCAGAGAAGCTTGACTGGTGTTTTCTGCATCAGGTAAGTATCTGCTGCCACATCCACAGATGAATGCAGGTGAGGGATGGACAAACCCTTATTACGCCACCCTCCACCCCCATTCCTTTATGGTGGCACAGGCCGGTAATTCCAGCATTTCCAAGGTGGAGGCAGGAGGATCAAGAGTTCAAAGCCAACCTGAGCCACATAAAACCCTGGCTAAAGAGAGAAAGGCCAGGAATGGCAGCCCATGCCCTTCCTCCTAGTACTTGGCAGGCAGAAGCAGAAGCAGAAGGATCTCTGTGAATTGGAGGCCATCTTGGTCTACACAGTGACCTCCAGGGCAGTCAGAACAAAACAGAGAAACTGTCTCAAACAAACAATAAAGATGGAGAGAGAGTGAGGAGGGTACAGTAATGGCAAGGCTATCTAAAAATCAGTAATAAAGAACCATATTTTCTATTTATCTAAAATTACATGTAAGTCTATGTATATAGACATACCTACATATATACATACATAGTTTAAATGAAAACTTCCCACCCGGTTTGACAATGCTACCCAAGAGCCAGAGACTATCAACAAAAACCCCAATCCTAAGCTTGAGAAGCTCCTTCAGAGTGTTGGTCAGGAGTCCCAGGGACTCCTAAAACATTGTAGGCTATATGGCCTTTGCCCTTGGGGTTGAAGGTAAGTCACTATTCTGAAGGCACTATCTGACCTGAAATCCTCCTGCCTGAGAAGTAGCTTTCATGGTACCAGAAAGTCCCATGCAAGCTTGTGAGGAGGGCAGAAACCAATAGTCCTGTCCAGCTCTGATGCCTAAGAACTATTAACACTAAGGGTGCAGTAGTCACACACTTATCTTGGCGATAAGCAACAGCTTTCTGGAAACCTAGCCAAATACCTCAGGCTAGTGAGGTCATAGACCATTGAGGAGAATCTACAACTGCCATTTTACTAAACCAGCATAATTTCCAACTGCATTCTAAATATTTATCCTTCCACCCATAGATAAGTACAGTTCTCCCTCCTCATCAAAGAAGCTTTTCTTTGCAACAGAGAACCACAGCTCATGAAGATGCCCAGAACAAGTGATTGTGTGGTGGTGCCCAGCCCCAAATGATCCATCTGCAACACAACCCCTGACCTAAGGCTTGGGGACCGTCCAGGAAGAGGGGGCAGGCCAGTTATAAGAGCCAGAAGAGGGCTGGAGAGATGGCTCAGAGGTTAAGAGCACTGGCTGTTCTTCCAGAGGTCCTGAGTTCAATTCCCAGCAACCACATGGTGGCTCACAACCATCTATAATGAGATCTGGTGCCCTCTTCTGACCTGCAAGTATGTATATGCAGACAGAACACTGTATACATAATAAATAAATAAAGTTTAAAAAAAAAAAAAGAGCCAGAAGAACAGGAAGTCTGCTGGGAGATTGCATCCCGCAGAAATGCCAGGGACTCTACACGCATGAAGTCTCAACAACATGGCTGCCTAAAGAAGACTAGAACAAGAACCACATGGGTAGACACTAACATGAAAGACAGAGATCTCACAGGGTCCCAACTCTAGGCAATGAAGGAAAGCTGAGAGAATCAGACTTCCCCAGAGAAGTTACCCAGTGCAACTGGTCAGCTCTGAAGTCATATACATATACCATTATACAAACTGAGCAGTTGTATTTATATTTTTAGGAATATATGTAATATGTATTATAAATATATATTTATAATGTAATATAGTATATTACATAAATGTGTTATATTTATATAGACATACATATAAACAATTCCAGAAAAAGAGGCCATGAGTTTGAGAGAGAGAGCAAAGGGGATACATGGGTGTGTCAAAGGGAAGGAAGGAGAGAAATGATGTAATTATATTTTAATTTCAGAATATAATATTTTTAAAAATACATTTTGAGTATTATATGGCAAGAACCTCCCTCGGGGGCTGCTGGGATGGCTCCACAGGCAAAGGTATCCATTTCTAAGTCTGACTGTGTGAGTTCTAAGCCTGGGAGCTATATGATGGAAGGAGAGAGCCTACTTCACAAAGTTGTCCTCTGACCTGCACACCCATGCAGTGACACACAATAGGCACACAAAATAAATAAAAATATAACTTCTTTTTAAGAAAAAGGAGTGTATATTTGGGGAGCAAGACTGAACCCCACCATTGGTCAGATCCAGAAAATCTCTCAGATCTGGGTTCAAAACCTCCACACACTTCCTTCCAGAGACCTAGGGCATGGGTCTCTCTAAGGAGAAGATGATCAGAGCATGTCTACAGGGCCTGGAAGCGAGACTCAGCAGTCAAGCTGGGTTCATTCCCCAGCACCACATACAAATAAAAACAAGCCAGCTGTGATGGCTGCTGCCTGCTGTCCAGCAAGTGAGAGGTAGTCAAGAGGATGAGATGTGCAAGGTCATCCTCAGCTACATAGTGAGGGCCAGGCCAGACCGGGCTACATGAGACTGTCTCAACCCAAATAACCAGCTAACGCACTAACTAGATAGAGAGAAAGATAGGTAGGTAGATAGGAAGAAAGGGAGAGAGGGATGGAGGGACGGAGGGAGGGAAGGAGGAAGGAAGGAAGGTAGATAGGTAGGTAAGTGTTCACTGAATGGATCAGTGTTCTCTCTCTTTACATCATCCCTTAGACAAGGAGGTCAGACTTTTCTTCCTAAAAGGAAACTAAAACCTCTCAAAGTCATCTACTTGAGCCGTGTGACGGCTCACAGCTATAATCCCAGGGCTCAGGAAGCTTAGGCAATAAGAATGCCATGGGTCAGAGGCCAGTATGGGCAACATACTGAGTTCTAGGCCAGTCTAATCTATAGTGTGAGACCTTGTCTCAAAAAGGTGAAGCCCAGGGCCAGCCAAATGACTCATGAGCTAAAAGTACTTTCAGCACAAGCCTGATAACATGAGTTTGATCCCCAGAACTCACAGTGAAATAAGAGAACCAGCTCCTGAAAGCTCCCTGTGTGCCACACTCACACACACACACACTCACACACACACATACACCATACACAGACATGCAACAATAATAATAAATAACAACTTCTTTAAAAGATTTATTTATTTGTTTGTTTGTTTGTTTGTTTATTATGTATACAGAAGAGGGTGCCAGATCTCATTACAGATGGTTGTGAGCCACCATGTGGTTGCTGGGAATTGAACTCAGGACCTCCGGAAGAGCAGTCAATGCTTTTAACCTCTGGGCCATCTCTCCTGCCCACAACTTTTTTTTTTTTTTGAGCTGAGGATCGAACCCAGGGCCTTGTGCTTGCCTGGCAAGTGCTCTACCACTGAGATAAATCCCCAACCCCTATAAATAACAACTTTTTCAAAGTTAAATTTTTTAAAACCGGGGCCTTACTGTGTAACCTTGGCTAGCCTGGAACTATTTAGACCAGGCTGACCTTCAATTTAGAGAGATCCTCCTGCCTCTGCCTCCCAAGTGCTGGCATTAAAGGCGTTTACCATCACACTGGGCATGCAATATTTTATTCCTGTCCTCTGAGGTATTATATATATGTGTGTTATATATTATATAACATATATGATAATATATACATAATATGTGCATTTGTTTTTTTCATTATTGAGGGAGTCTCCTTTCTATACTAGTTTTCCTTATTGCTGGACTCCTTTGACATTTAGTGAGTGTACATGCGCGTGTGTGTGTGTGTGTGTGTGTGTGTGTGTGTGTGTGTGTGTGTGTTGCTATATGTGAAACTTGGGGCATTGTGAACACTAGGCAAGAGTTCTACCACAGAGCTATACCGCCATCCTCGTAAACATTTGCTTGAACTGGAAACAATGGAAGCAGGCACCATCAGAACCGAGACATCCACTCTGCATTCATTCATTCATTCATTTCATTTTCTCTCCCTCCCTCCTCACTTTGACGATCTCTTCCTCCGCTGGGCTGACTGATGGGATGGGAGGTATGGTCATAATGGGAAAAGCCCTGCGGCGGTGACTGCAGGGGCCGGGGCACACACAGGGGATTGAATGGCAGTTCAGTACCCTTTGTACCTGCATGGGAGAAACGCAGAGTGCAGGAACACAGTGCCCAGTGAGGCCAGCTGGGGAGGATGAGGTGCAGGAGGTGCTATTTCAACTGAGAAAGGCAGGGTGAGTCAACGTGAATAACAGAGACGCGGTGGGGGCAGGTTCAGGGTAGGAGTACCACGTGCAGACCAGCAGAGATCGAGAGAAGGGTGCCAGTGCCCACATTCTCGCCCTCTTGTTTAACGCCACACTCCCAGGAGTGGACAGGGATCACAGCCAACCACCTATTAGCACACTGCTAGTCCAACAAGCTGAGTACTTTGAATGAGGAAGCTGGGGGCTGAGGATGTGGCTCAGGTGGGAGAGCCTTTGCCTAGCTAGCATGCCTGCGGTCCTGGGTTAGAGCCCAGCAACAACCAAACACATTAGCCAGGTACAGTGTGTGGCACAGCCTATAGTCCCAGCATTCGGGAAAATGTCTCACCATGCAACTCTGGTGGCCTGGAATTAACTACGTAGACCAGCAGGCTGGCCTTGAACTCACAGAGATCTGTCTGCCTCTGCCTCCTTAGTGCTTGGATTAAAGGCGTGTGCCACTATGCCCAACCTGACAAAGTGACTTTTAATCATTGTTAAAGCTCTAAGAGGTAAAATTGTATTTATTTACTGTGTATGTTTGGTTTTTGTTTGTGTGTGTGTGTGTGTGTGTGTGTGTGTGTGTGTGTATACACACGCACACGCGTGCTTGCACATGAGTATAAGTGGTGTGTGCACGTACCACTGCCCTCATTTGGAGGTCAGAGAACAACTTGTAGGAGTCGGCGGTCCCCTTCCACCATGTGGGCCGCAGATTGAACTCCGGTCCTCAGGTTTACACAGCCAGTGCTTTGCCACTGTGTGATGCTAGCAGATCAAAAACAAAAACAAATTTCCCTTGTGTTTGCCTTTTTGAGGCAGGGTCTAGTAACCCTGGCTGCTTTGCATATGCTAGATGAAGCTGGCCTTGAACTCCTGACCCCCCACATCCCCTTTCCTAGTGCTGAAAGGATCATGTTTGCAACCAGGCCCACCTAACTCGGAAATGCTTTTTTGGCTATCACGACCATTACATTTTCTCAGATATTTATAAAGATTATAGTTTTCTTGTAGGAAAATAGAGAATAATAAATTAAAGTAGTGAATAATAAAAGTAAAAAAACAAAAAAGATTGGGGATAAACCAGTTGCTAGAATGCTTGCTTAATATGCATAAAGGTTCAACAAAACTGGGTATGGTGACAGGATGGTACACACTTGTAATTCCAGCTCTTGGGAGGTAGAGGCAGGAGGATCAGAAGTTCAAGGTCACCCTTAACTACTTAGGGTTGATTCTGTCTCAAAACAAGTATTATCTCACAACAAAGAAATAATGATGAAGGTTGGGGATTTAGCTCAGTGGTAGAGCGCTTACCTAGCAAGCGCAAGGCCCTGGGTTCGATCCTCAGCTCAAAAAAAGAAGAAAAAAAAAGAAAAAAGGTGAGAGAAGAGGGGAGCAGGGAGCTTGTTTGGACGGGGTTCGGTCCTTCCCTGGCCCTTCAACACTGAGGAAGCCACCTTCTCTGAACTTCCGGGTCCTATCTGAGATCTGGAAGGGCCTATGGCACACACAAGGACTGGACGATTTGTTCAAGACCTTGTGGCTCTTCCTGTCTATCTGGCTCAAAGCCTGTGGTCTGAGTTCAGGACACTGGAGGCAAAGGGGCCAGCAGACTAGCCTCCAGAGTCCCACCCAGTATGGACCAGTCTCTCCCAGGTGTACCTACAGGAAAGGGGTTGTGAGGGGTGGGATGTGGCAAGTGTGGCTGTGCCCTGGCCAGGTCCCTCAGTCAGCAGAGCATGGGCTAGGACAAGGGGTCAAGGCCTGGGGAGTTTGCTTCTATTCCAGCCTAGAAGATTCGAGGCCCCAGCACAGCTCCAGGCCCCTCCCCCTTTTGCATCTTCCTGGCAAGCTGGCCTGACACCCTCGAGGATGTGATAGCAGTTTAATAATTTAGCAGATGCAGACCAAGGTAGCAGTTCTGAAAATAAGGCTGCCCGGGCCCAGCCTCCAGCTCCCCTTTCCTGTAATGTCCTCCAAATCTCTGGTTGCTCTGCACACCTGTCAGCACCCCCACCTGCCAGTGGACATTCATCCTTCCTCCTCTCCCCGATCCCCTCCTTTCTCTCCCCTGCTCTTTCTCCATCTCTTATGAAGAGCTTTCAATCCATTAAGGCTTAAAGGACTCCTGTCTCAGGCTTTACTCACAGTGGCCTGAGCGCGGCCCTTCTCTCTGGGCCTCTGTTCCTGCACTGGTAATATGAAGCCTCCGGTTCCTAAATGTCAGGGGGAGGAGGGTACTTGGACAGGAGACTGGGTGTCTTCCCAGCAAGCCACAAGTACACCGCCAATGTCATCTAGCCCACAGCCTGCAGCTGCCTGCTGCTGCTGCATCCAGAGAGCTCAGGCTTTCTTTGTTTTTAATCCTTTCTGTGATGAAAAGTCTGCCCTACTTATTTTTCCTGGAATAAAGGGCTGTGACTGTTCACAATAGCGGCAGCAGGTGCCACATGCTTTTGATAGCTTGTCACATTTCTGACAAGGAGATGTTCCTCCCCTCTGCAGGCACTTCTCAAATGCCCCAATAGGATTCCGGGAGGTTTTTTGTTTTTGCTCTCTTCCCCCAGGGAGGGCATTGTTTTTTATCCACTCTTTGTTTGGCAGTGCTGGGCATCATCGAACCCAGGATTCTGCATGGTGGGCAGGCACTCTACCACTGAGCTTCCTCCCCAGGCAGAGTTCCAGCTTTCACATCACTAGAACAGCCTGGTGTTGAAAGATAAACAGGACAAAGGGTGATAAAATGCCTCCTTTCTTGTATTCATTCAACAACCCAATTAAACACTTCCTGTATAAACAGCCACTGTGTGCTGCTAGCAGTTCCCTGTTGGACAAATCTCACATCTCAGAAGTAAAAAAAAAAAAAAAAAAAAAAAAAAGTAATAGCAATAACAAATCCTGGGACACGTGCTTTAAAGATAATGAAATATCTGACGATATTTCCTGAATGTTCCCTCTGGGCCAGGAATGGCTCCTAGAGATGTTGCTGTGTGTGGTGTTCCACAGGTAAAACAACTGGAGACAGAGGGGAGCGATGGGTGTCCCACCCAAGGAGTGTTGGAGCCAACCCCAGGTCATCTTTGCTTCCCCGGGGAAATCGGGGAAGAAACTAGTGACTCCATAGAAAAGGGAGTCAGTGACGGCTTCCTCTACAAAGGTGACATTTAATCTAAGACCTGAAAATCACCATGGGTAAACTGGGGAGGGAAATTTCTCAGGAAAAAAATAATAATAATTATATATATATATATGAAGTGCAAAGACCTCGGGGGCAGAAAGGTCAATGTGCTCATTTATCTGGTGAGCCTGCAGGGAAGTGCTGAGCTCTGCGATGGAGCCTGAGCTTTGGCTGTTACTCTGCAGGCTGAGCCATTAGGTTGGGGATTGACACGTTCTGATTTGCTTCTAAAAGATGAAGCTTTGGCTAGGTAGCGTGAAGAGCCTGGACTGGAAGGGGGCAAGGGAGGGGTGCAGGGGATGAGCTAGGAGATTACTACAGTAATCCATGGGAGAGGGGACAGCATCAGCCCTAATGGCAAAGGGTGGAAGGGGATGGGTTAGGGTTCAGTTTGGAAAGGAGGGGACTTGAGAACGGATTAGTGAGGGTGGGGGTTGGGTGGGGGCATGATCTCTGGTTTCACTGGAAAAACAGCAGCTGGATTATGGTGTTCTTGGTAGAGAGGAGCACAGGGTTGGGGGAGAAATCAAGGTCAAGAATTTCTGTTAGGGCTGGCTGATGAGATGGTTCCACAGGTAAAAAGTGCTTGCGTGAAAGCCTTATGGCCCAAATTCAGTCCCCGGAACCCACCCATGTGAAGGTGGAAGGAAAGAACCAACTCCGCGGTTGACCTCTGACCTCCACATGGACATTGTGCCTTGCATGACCCTATCCCTGGGAGAGAGTGAGTAGTGTCCACGATATGGGCTAACTGGGTGGTATGCAGAAAACAGCAAACAGCTGTGCAGGAGGGGCTGGGATGTGGTGGCGCCCACCGAAATCCTAGCACTTGTTACTCCAGAGACCACCAGACCCAGGTCAGAGCAGTGGGTCTCAACCTTCTTGATGCTGCGACACTTTATTGCAGTTCCTCGTGTTGTGGTGACCCCCCCCACCATAAAATTATTTTGTTGCTACTTCATAACTGTAATCTTGCTTTGCTACTGTTTGTGAATAGTACATATCTGTTTTCCGATGGTCTTAAGCAGTGTGTGAAAAGGATCATGGGATCCCTGAGGGGTCTCAATCCACAGGGTGAGAACCATTGCTCTACACTGTTTTGTCCTGTCACACAATAAGGAGCTAGAAGGAGAAAGATTTCAAATTTGAAGGAAGCCTAGTTTACACAGTGAGTTCAGGTCAGATGAAATTCTTGAGTCACTGGGCACCAGAAAAGGAGTATCTGGCTTCCAAAATGGTGTTCATGATGGACCAGTCTAACCTGGAAGCATGAAACCCAACAAAAGAAATAAGGCAATGTGTTGCATGAATCCTAAAGGTCTTATAATGAAAACCTGGAGCCAGATATCGGGGTAAATGCTGAAAGATCAGAGAGACAAAGGAACCAGCCACAGCCACCACCTCTCACCTGGCCAACTCCTCAGCCGAAAAGAGAAAATCCTGTCTCCATGAATCCTCAGACTGAATGCTTCTGAGTCCTCGGCCAAAAGGGTTCTCTTCTCTAGTTCCTCACATCTTATATTCCTTTCTCCACCCAGCCATTTCACTTCCTGTCTCAACCTCCCTAGTGCTGGGATTCATGACGTGTGTGCTTCCCAAATACTGGGGTTAAAGCTGTGTACCACCACTGCCTGGCTCTACATGGATCGATCTCATGTAGCCCAGTGTGTCCTTGAACTCACAGAGGTCGATGGATCTCTGCCTTCTGAGAGCTAGGAGTAAAGGAGTAAGCCACCACTGCCCGACCTCTGTGTTTAACTCTGTGGCTGGCTCTGTCTTCTGATCTTCAGGCAAGCTTTATTTCTTAAATTACAAATATCACCACAGCAATATGGGCCAGTGAGTAGGCTCCAGTAGCACTGGACAAAAGCCTGACCACCTGAGCTTGACACGTGCCTCCCAAATGCTGGGATTAAAGGCTTGATCCCTTGATCTCCAAACAGAGAAGACAACGCAGCAGGTATAGTAGCTAATGTCTATAATCCAGGCACTTAGGAGGATGAGGCCAAGAGTTTGAGGCTAGCCTTTAATACATGGATTTTTCCAGCCCACCCTGAGCTGCAGTGTAAGAATCTGTCTCAAAAAAGAAAGAAAGGGGGCTGGGCAGTGGTGGTGCACGCCTTCAATCCCAGCACTCGGGAGGCAGAGGCAGGCGGATCTCTTGTGAGTTTGAGGCCAGCCTGGGCTACAGATCGAGTTCCAGAATGGCCAGGACTACACTGAGAAACTTTGTCTCAAAAAAACAAAACAAACAAACAAACAAACAAACAAACCTCTTCACAGAGCTTGATGTGGCCATCTTGAACTCTCAGCCTCTGTATCTGCGAGAGACCTGGCCAAGACTGGACCCATTACCTCTCCTTCATAGAGGAGAGGGTTTGTGAGGCTCCGCCTCTCTCTGAGGAATAGAGACATTTTCTTCAGTGGTGTAGTTGGTTGTAAGTCTCCCTGTTCCTTGTGGTTGCTCCTATAAGCACCCCTAATTAAGCGCAGTGGTTACAAGACTCAACTAGGATGGAATTGTCTATTTGGGTCCCTTTGAACAAATGGACTTCTGTTCATCTCCCCAAGCAAAGTTCACAGATCAGAAATAAACACTCATATAAACCTCCACCACCACCTCCATCTTCACCACTACCTCCACCTCCACCACCTCCACCACCACCTCCACCACCTCCATCTTCACCACTACCTCCACCTCCACCACCACCACCACCACCTCCACCACCTCCACCACCACCTCCACCACCCCACCACCACCTCCACCAAAACCTCCATCACCCTACCACCACCTCCACCACCCCACCACCACCACCACCTCCACCACCACCTCCACCACTGCCTCTACCACCACCCCACCACCACTTCCACCAAAACCTCCACCACCCTACCACCACCTCCACCACCCCCCACCACCACCTCCACCACCCCACCACCACCACCACCACCTCCACCTCCACCACCACCTCCACCTCCACCTCCACCACCTCCACCACCACCTCCACCACCTCCTCCACCACCTCCACCACCTCCACCACCTCCACCTCCACCACCACCTCCACCACCACTCCACCACCACCACAACCACCTCCACCCCACCCCACCCCACCACCACCACCCCCTCCACCATCGCCACCACCTCCTCACCACCATCCCCTCACTAACCCCCCACCATCCTCTCCACCACCACCACCACCACCACCACCACCACCACCACCACCACCACCACTACCCCACCACCACCACCACCATCACCACCTCCACCACCACCACCACCACCCCACCACCACCTCCACCAAAACCTCCATCACCCCACCACCACCTCCACCACCTCCACCACCACCACCACCACCCCACCACCACCTCCACCACCTCCACCACCACCACCACCACCACCACCACCACCACCACCACCACCTCCACCACCACCACCACCACCACCACCACCACCCCACCACCACCTCCACCACCTCCACCACCACCACCACCACCCCACCACCACCCCCAACCACCACCTCCACCCCATCCCACCCCAACCTCCACCACCACCTTACAGAAAAAACCAGGTAGTACGTCTTTAATTGATGAATCAATCGACACAAAGCACTATGTCTCTCAGCTGTCAAAACAGTGCTGGCTAGGAAAACAAGCTAGAGCTGGAGAAATAAACCAGAGTGATGCCACAGTGGCTGGTAGATGGGACCGATTGCTGTCTCGTGAGGATGGCCGTGAGGAGCCTCCTTGAGGTGACCTTGAACTTAATGCCTCATCTGACTAACAAAACCAGAGCCCAGAAAAGTCCATTCACTCAGCTCCAGCTTGCCCGGCAGGACAAATGTCAGGCCTTGTAACCCCTTCTGTTGTCCCGGATTCTCAAACTTCACTGTCTTCCTGCCCATCACTGCCCCTGGGATACAGTACGGCCAAGTCACACCCACAATTCCTCTGTGTGTCCCCTGTTACTCTTCTCTTTTCTTACATGTGCCCTGTGAGGACCCAGCATCAATAAGATGCCAACTGTAACACTTTGGTCAGCGACACTAGATGGGCTTCTGCATTGTAGGTAGGCCTTGCCATCTGCCTGAAATGCTTTGACAGGCAGTTGATGATGGTGCCAGCCCACAGCTCTACCCCGCCATCTGCTTTTAGGTCTGGCATTTGCGGCCTCCTCTGAGACTAGCTGAGCCAACTTTCCTTGACATTTGATGCTGATTCAGACTCCTTCATGACAGGGGATGGAGACCACACCCCACTCACTTCGCTCCATGCATCCTCATTGCTTATGTGGCTGCAGGCTTCCAGCGGCAGTAGTGAGCTGTGGGAGGCTCTGGGAAAAGACAGTGCGAGACTGTGAGTTGTCCCTGAGGGCTTCGGTCGGCTGGGGTGGCATGCTGAGTCTAGGAGTACCTTGGTACACCCATGGGATCGATCAGGCAAAATAACGCAGGTGAAAATTTCTTTCTTTGTTATTAGACAGGGTCTCGCTATGTAGTCCTGGCTGTCCTGGATCTCGCTATGCAGAGCAGGCTGGCCTCGAACTCTCAGAAATCCAGCTGCCTCTGCCTCTCAAGTGCTAGGATTAATGGTGTGCACCACCATCCCTGGCTGAAAGATTCTTAAAGCAAGAGTAAGACCGGAGGCTGGAGAGATGGCTCAGAGGTTAAGAGCACCGACTGCTCTTCCAGAGGTCCTGAGTTCAATTCCCAGTCAACCACATGGTGGCTCACAACCATCTGTAATTAGATCTGGCACCCTCTTCTGTGTGCATAGTAAATAAATAAATCTTAATAAAAAAAAAAAAAAGAGTAAGACCAGGAAGATGGTTCAGTGGGTCAAACACTCCTCCCACAAGCATGAGGACCTGAATCTTCAGAGCCTGCCTTAGCTGAGTGCGCTAGAAGGTGCCTGGAACCCCAGTGCTCTGGTGGTGGGGTGCTAGTGGTCATCTAGAGGACTGTCAAGCCCACTCCATGGGATGGACACTGAACTTCGAAAAAAGCGAAAGACCCAGCCTTAGAGAAAGCTAAAGAATAACTTCAGTGCCAACAGCGCCCTCTGGCATGGGAGGGTCCCTTAACTGGGAGTCTACTAAATAGACCTGGGTAAGCCCTTCACAGGGACTCCGGGTCCTCCCTTCCCGCTGCTGCTTCTGTTTGATACCCACACACGCCTGTGCCTTCCTGCTAAGACAGTCCAGTCTAGTCCTATTTTTATTTTGTTTTTTATTATACAGTGCTAGGCATGGAGCCCAGGGCCTCCCCATGCTAGGCATGTGCTCTACCACTGTGCTACATCTCAAGTCCATACTTCCCCTACTAGATAGCGGCCTTAGTTTATTTGTTTTGGTTCTGAAAACAGTCAAGGCAAGGATGTCCTTGAACTCCAGATGCTCCTGCCTCTGCTTCCCACGTTAAAATTATAGACTTGTGCCACCATGCCTAGCCCAGATAATTTTTTATTTTATTTTTTCAGTTGATACAGTAGAATTGGTTGCTTATTTATTTATTTTTCATTTTAAAATTTATGTATATGTGTGTATGTGAATTTTGTTTTTGTTTTTGTTTTTTGAGACAGGGTTTCTCTGTGTAGCTTTGCACCTGTCCTGAAACTTGCTCTGTAACCCAAGCTGGCCTCAAACTCACAGAGATCTACCTGTTCTGCCTCCCGAGTGTGGGATTAAAAGCATGCGCCACCACCGCCTGGCCCTGTCTGTGTGAATTTATGAATACTATGTGTCATGCATGTCTTCAGTGGCCAGAGGGCACCAGCTCACAAAAAATGACATGAGATTTATTATTAATTATGAAAGCTTAGCCTTAGCTTAGGCTTGTTTTTAACTAGCTCTTATAACTTAAATTAACCCATTTCTATTAATCTACACTGTAGCTCGAATTCTAATTGGTCTTAATAAAAACCCAGAGCCAGATATCAGGGTAAATGCTAAAAGATTGCCGGGCGGTGGTGGCACACGCCTTTAATCCCAGCACTAGGGAGGCAGAGGTAGGTGGATCTCTGTGAGTTTGAGGCCAGCCTGGGCTACAAAGCTAGTTCCAGGGAAGGCGCAAAGCTACACAGAGAAACCCTGTCTCAAAAAACAAAACCAAAAATGCTGAAAGATCAGAGAAATAAAGCAGCCAGAGTTACCTCTCCCCTCTAAGACTCCTCAGTCTGAAAAGGTCCAAGTTCCTGTCTCCACCCCACTTTATCACTTCACTTCCTCTCTCCATCTAATCATTTCACTTCCTGTTTCCTTCTCCCAAGTATTGGGATTAAAGGTGTGTGCCACCACTGCCTGGTCTCTAGTGGCTAGCTCCACACTCTGATCTCCAGGCAAGCTTTATTTGTGAGAGCATAAACAAAATATCACCACACTATATGCTGCCATGTGGCTCGTAGCTTTTACCTCTCCTCCTGCATGTCCTGTTTCCTCACCATCTCCTCTGGTGTCTCTCCCACACCTAGATTCATCTCTCCTTCTGTCTCTGCCCAGAAGCCCTGCCTAACCTCTTCTTACCTAGCTATTGGCCATTCAGCTCTTTATGGAGCCAATAAGAAGGTGTCTTGGCAAAGGCACATCTTCACAGTGTACAAAAAGTCATTCAACAACATTCTCCCTTTGTGTCTAAATAAAAAGGAAAGGTTTTAACTCTAACATAATAAAACCAAAACAATAAGAAAACTTATCAGAAAAGACTTACACTCACAATGTCCAGTCCATTTGCATTTGGCAAATTCAGAGAAAATATTTCATTATCTATCCTATCTTGGTGAGTCCAAAGTTTTGTACGTAATTCACTTTTTATCCTAACTTGCATTAGCAACTCAAAACTATATTTTTAGTCCTGAAAATATTCTTCTTGATAAACAACTTAAGCTTTTATGTCTCTCAACCCTATATATATTTTATACCTCTTTTGTGAGTTTCTTTCCTGAATTTGAGAATAAGAAAAACTGTAACTATAAATATCTAGTCCAAGCCCATCAAAGACTTGAGAAGAATATAATATTACCTTGTAGACAGGAAGTGCAGAGCAAGCAACTTCCAAAACTATAGAAATGGCAGAGACATCTGGCTGCCTGGACAATCAGCCAAGGTTCTTCTGTAACATTGAGGCATCCATCTTTGACCTACAGGCTTAGAATATCTGACAAATTTTCTTATGAAGCAGGAATTTTGAAGGATTCTCTAATCTTGTCTTGGCAAAGTTCAGCAGTCACCTACTTTTGTGTTCTCCTTGTCCAATTTGTACAGCATACTTTCAGCAGTCAAGGCAAGAGCAGTTTCTTGCTCAAATGGCTAACTTTGTCACATTGAAAACAAACACCAGGGCTGGAGAGATGGCTCAGAGGATAAGAGCACCAACTGCTCTTCCAGAGGTCCTGAGTTCAATTCCCAGCAACCACAACCATCTATAATGAGACCAGGTGCCCTCTTCTGGCCTGCAGTCATACATGCTGTATACATAATAAATAAATAAATCCTGAAAAGAAAAAGAAAACAAACACCATATGGAGGCTCTTCAATGCCTATCATCTTCTTTTGAAGTTAATTGGTGCTGCCAGAAACATGTGTTTCACTATCATGAAAAGCCTTATGTTATTAAAACATTTTAAATGCCATATTCTGTAAGTCTTTGAAGTGCTTGAAGAACATCTATCTAAAATATATCTCTGTATGACCTTAAAAACATACTTAACATGACCACAAATTTGATTGTTATAGATGACTAATTACTAACCTATATTTCTTTATTATCCTAAATAGCTTTCAAGACTAAAACTTTACATTACATTTTTTAATGAGCTGTATAGGTACAATGCCTTAAACAAGAATATAAACATATACAGTATAATGAAAATAACTTTAAATTTACATCAATATACAAAAATGCATACCAATGTGAATTATTTGAGACTAGTGGTTGTTCAAAAGTAGACTCAACAATCTACCCTTTTATTCCATCATTTTATACTAAATCCCCCTTTTTTCCCTTTAGAAATAAATCCCCAAATCTAATCTCCTTTGTTCAGCTTTTTTTTCCTGACCATGACCAATAACAACTTGTAACCAACCCCCCTAAATGATGACAAACATTCATAACCCATCAAACAACCAAAAACTACCACTCCACCTCTTGGGAAAGTGGACATCATGTTCTCTAGACTGCTTCCTGCAGTCTGGGAGTGACGGCATCTTTGGGGAACCTGAGAAAATTAAGATAATGGTTGAGTCCTGGGAAAACTAACCATAACATTTATTCTCCGGTCTCTGTGCAAAGGGGAGACACAAGGCTTGTCTCCAGTCCTGGCTAGAACAGTCTGTGAGTCTGGACCATCTCAACCAGAAACCTTGAAGCTGTTCTGGATGCAGAACTCTGAGAAAACTGTAACAGAGGCACTCTGAGAGGCTGGATCACTTGGGCCATCTGTTTTCATTGGTATCTGGTCCCCTTGTTCTGAAAACACACAAACCTTCAAAGGTAACATACAGGGTTGGGGATTTAGCTCAGTAGTAGAACCCTTGCCTAGCAAGTGCAAGGCCCTGGGTTCGGTCCTCAGCTCAAAAAAAAAAAAAAAAAGTAACATACATATCTGCATTAACACTGTGTGTTGTACATAAGCCAGCCAAAGATAATTTTTATTTTATGTTTGAGCAGGTAAAATATATGTCACCTGTCTTGTAGTTTTTCTAGTTTTATTTCTTTATGCTTGGAGCCAGGATTTTCAGGATTGATCTCTATCAATCTTGAGTGAATCCACAGCCTTTCATTTCCTGTGGAAACAAAAGCATAACTTCTTCCCCAAAGCAATACATTTTCTGACTTCCATTTTTAAGCCAAGACATCCCTAAAGTACCCAGGCTGGTTTAATCCCACAGTTCAGTGTCTCGTCAGCATCATATTCTGTTTATTAGCATTCAAAAAATTTAAAATTAATGAAGCACCATATAAGGTCCAAACTCCCTGTGTTATAATATTTTCCATCCTTACATGGCTTTTTTTTTTTAAGATTACTCTACTCCATTTTAAAGACTGTATTATTTTTAAACTAGTTTTTTTCTATGACTATCTATACCCATTTTCTTTTTTCAGCATCTGAGCACATTTTTTAACATACTATACCTTTTTAGAGGTTTTCTGTGTCTGGACCTGGCTTTACTAAGCATCTTCAGCATTTTCTGACCATGTGAGACAAATCTTAAACTGCTAGGCCAGTCGCCCTGTGGCTCAGCTTAGCCCATGGCACTGGCACATGGTGCTGGAGGCAGGCTCCAGCCTGCAGGCAACAGCCAGGAGCCAGTCCTCTGTATGCCTCAGAGCACCAGCCCTCCTGAAAGACTGCAGGACTAGGAAGCTACATCTGGCCCCTTGTCAGACCTTCTCTTGGCTTTTTCGGGTCCTATGTTTGGATATTTGAGCCCCCACACACTGGATGCAATGTGTAAACAGATTTTTCTTTGGTCCACCAGCTCACAAAAATATGACATGGAGACTTATTATTAATTATGAAAGGTCAGCCTTAGCTTAGGCTTGTTTCTAACTAGCTCTTATAACTTAAATTAACCCATTTCTATTAATCTACGTGATGCCACATGGCTCATGGCTTTTACCTCTCCTCCTGCATGTCCTGCTTCCTCTCCGTGTCCTCTGGCATCCCATACCTAGATTTATCTCCTCTCCTTTCTCCACCCAGAAGTACTACCTAACTTCTTCCTGCCTAGCTATTGGCCATTCAGTTCTTTTTGTTTTGTTTTGTTTTGTTTTTTTCTAGACAGAGTTCCTCTATATAACAGCCCTAGCTGTTCTGGAAATCACTCTGTAGACCAGGCTGGCCTGGAACTCACAGAGATCCACCTGCCTCTGCCTCCCGAGTGCTGGGATTAATGGCACGGGCCACCACCACCTGGCTGGCCATTTAGCTCTTTTTTTTGTTTGTTTTGTTTTTGTTTTGTTTTGTTTTCAAGACAGGGTTTCTCTGTGTAGTTTTGGTGCCTGTTCTGGATCTTGCTTTGTAGACCAGGCTGGCCTCGAACTCACAGAGATCCACCTGCCTCTGCCTCCCGAGTGCTGGGATTACAGGCGTAAGCCACCACCGCCCGGCCCATTTTAGCTCTTTATTAAACCAATCAGAAGGCATCTTGGCAAAGACACATCTTTACAGTGAACGAAAAGATTGTTCCACAGCAGACTGAAGTTGCAGGTGACTATGAACCACCTGATGTGGGGGCTGGGAACCAAACCCGCGTCCTCTGGAAGAGGAGCAAGTGTTCTTAACCACTGCACCATCTCTCCAGCCTGCAAAAGTTGTCTTTTGACTGCCACATGATTGCCATCACACATGCACACACACACACACACGCACGCACGCACGCACGCACGCACGCACATGTGCACGTGCACGCACACACATACAAAATAAATAAATGTGATTTTAAAAAATGAGGCTTAAGGAAAAATAAGAGTGTAGTGGGTAGCCATTCCAGCCTTGGCCTGGAAGTTCAAACCCCCAATGAGGCTTCGGTAATGGTCACGCCTACAAGGCGGGGCTGAGGGAGGACGCTGAAGACCCAGGATCAAGAGGAGAGGCCTCTCTTGGTTCCAGGACCCTGGACGCTGGAGGTAGACTGAGCAGAGTTCTCCAGAGAACACCGCCGGACTGCGCCATACCTTTGTCAGACCCTGCAACCTATCCCTTCATTTGTAAGCTACCCCACAAAATAAACCTCCCTTTTAACTATGTGTAGTGGCCTTAATAATTTCACCAATATAAGAGCATGTGTCCACTAACCCAGATGGAAGCTCAAGGGGAGCACAGTGTCAAGGTACAGCTGGCATAGGCGCTCAAGCCACTGCAGCATCCATTGGGCTTCTCTTGGTTTCCCAGCTCTCCTTGCTCATGGGCTTCTCCACAGATTCTGCTGTGGGTCTGCCAGAGTCTAGCTCTAACCTGCTCCCACCTATCCAAGGGTTTTCGGGTAGAGGAGAGAGAAATGAGGAAATGATAGAAAGAGACGGTAAGAAAGATAGAGGCACAGGAAAGCTTTGGGAGGGTCCTGGGTCAATACCCAGTGGCCCAGAGCTTTATTCCAAAGGGCTTTTTATAATATGACAAGGGAAGAAGCAAAAAGACCTCCCCCTTGCAAGATCAAAACACACCGCACAGCCAAGTGTAGACCCTTCCAAACACCTAGAAACACGCCCCTGGCCAAATCATCCCATTATGCAGCCCTGCTGGGTAAAGCAAGGTCAGATTCTCTGGCCTTGAGTAAGGTCTCACCAGATAGCCTTTGTGGGCCACCACACACTTCCCTGTGGCCACAGGTGTAGAGATCCTGTAGCTAGTTTATAGTCCACTTAGTCAGCAGCTCCTAGACAGAGAGTTTCTCTTGTACATTAGTTCCAGAAAACGTCTTTGTATAGCTTCATTGGCCAGTTCTGCATGACAAGCCCATTCCTGAAGTAGGACTTTAGTGGGCCCCACATGCACTGAGTATTTTAGAGAGGTGGATCCTCTCAAAGGCAGGACAAATGGGGTTAGGGTGTATGTACCTCAATTGCTCAAGACCCTGAGCTCAATCCCCAGCACCATATAAACAAGAAGGAATGGTGCACACCTGTAATCCTAGTACTCAGGACATGGAGGCAGGAGGATCAGAGGTTCAAGATCATCCTCAGCTACACAATGAGTTGAAGGTCAGTCTGCAAAATAAGAAACCTGAGTCAACAAAAGGGGGTTATATTACCCCTCTGTTGCTGGGATAAAATTCTTTGACTGAAAGCTACTTATGGAAGAAAGAGTCTATTCTGGATTAATGTTTGGGAAGGTGAGTCACATCTGGATTAAGGTTTGGGAAGGTGAGTCACATCTGGATTAAGGTTTGGGAAGGTGAGTTCACAGTGGTGGGAATGGGAAGCAGGCAGGAAGGGACAGGCATGGCATCTGGAGCAGGAAGCAGAGCACTCATTTACAGGGAGAAGTGATAAGACAGTGTAGTCACTCTGTAGACCAGGCTAGCCTCGAACACTCAGAGATCCGCCTGCCTCTGCCTCCTGAGTGCTGGGATTACAGATGTATTCCACTATCCCCAGTTTTTGTTTTTCCTCTCCTCAAGAACACTCACCTTTTGGTTTTACTGCTTCCCCTTGGCATGCCTGGATGGGTAATGTTGCTGTTCTTGTACCTTGGGGCTGTAATAAAGTAAAAGAACTATATCTGCACAGACTCTGCAATATAGAGACAATAGATAAAAGACACTATCAAGTGACTAATGAGAGGGTAGCATGCACACAGTGTCAAAGGGCCAGGGCAAAACATGCTACTCAAAATAGCACCTAACCCAGCCAGGCAGTGGTGGCACACGCCTTTCATCCCAGCACTCGGGAGGCAGAGGCAGGAGGATCTCTGTGAGTTCAAGGTCAGCCTGGGATACAGAGTGAGTT
The DNA here is from genome assembly GCF_903995425.1 of Onychomys torridus. Lineage (NCBI taxonomy): Eukaryota > Metazoa > Chordata > Mammalia > Rodentia > Cricetidae > Onychomys > Onychomys torridus. The sequence goes on from NC_050444.1 coordinate 147,033,078, forward strand.
CCAGAAAAGGTGCCAAAGCTACCCAGAGAAACTCTGTCTCGAAAAACAAAAACAAAAACAAAACAAAAAAAACCTAACTTAAATGTAGGCGGACTTTGTTGTCCTGCCTGCCAGCTCCCAAATAACCACACCGAGACTCGTTATTAGTTATAAAAGCTTGTCCGATAGCTTAGGCTTGTTTCTAACTGGCTCTTATAACTTAAATTAACCCATTTCGATTAATTTGCATTCAGCCTCAAGGCTTTATATTACCTTCACTCAGTACTGCCCATGCTGCTTCCTCTCCTTCTGGCTGATGGCTCTCTGCACCTCTGCCCTTCTTCTTCCCAGCATCTTCTGTGCCTGAAAATCCTATTGGATATATATACCTATTGGCAGTTCAGCTTTTCATTAAACCAATCTGAGTGACACATCTTCATAGTGAACAAAAAGATTATTCCACAGCACTTAAACTCATGAGTTGACTGGAGAGATGGCTCAGTGGTTAAGGATGTATGGTGCCCTTGCAGAAGACCAAAACTCAGTTCCCAGCACCCATGTTGGTTGGTGGCTCAAAATCACCTTTAAGTCAAGTTCCAGGATATCTAATGTCCTCTTCTGGACCCCATGAGCACCTGCGTGCGAGTGCGCGCGCACACACACACACACACACACGTATACACACTATTTAACAATTTTTAATCTTCTAAAAATATTTATTATTTTAATTTTTTAATTTCTTAAAATTTATTTAGGTGCATAGTATTTTGCTTATGTGTATACATCTGTGTATCATGTGCCCAGCAGAGTCCAGAAGAGAGCTTTGGAATTACAGAAAGTTGTGAGTTGCCATGTGGGTGCTAGGAATCAAACCTGGGTCCTCTAGAAGAGCAGCCAGTGCTCTTAACTGCTGAGCCATCTCTCCAGCCCTTAAAAATATTTATTTAATTTTATGTGTATGCATGTTTTGCCCATACATATGTACGTATGTGCTCCACGTGCATGCATTGTACCCATGAAGGCACAATACTTTCAAAGAAAGTATAAAATTCCCTGGAACTAGAGTTATGAATGGTTGTAAGAATGGGTGCTGGGAACTGAACCTGGTCCTCTGCAAGAGCAACCAGTTGGCCGAGCGGTGGTGGCGCACGCCTGTAATCCCAGCACTCGGGAGGCAGAGGCAGGCGGATCTCTGTGAGTTCGAGGCCAGCCTGGGCTACAGAGCTAGTCCAGGTCAGGCTCCAAAGCTACAGAGAAACCCTGTCTCGGAAAAAAAAAAAAGAGAAACTGGTTGTTTTAAACCACTGAACCACCTCTCCAGTCCCAACATTTTAAAATATCTTTTTAAAAAACTCATGAAATGTTTATTTCTAGAATCTGTTCTGGGTTTTGTTTTGCTTTTTTGTTTTGTTTGTTTGTTTTATGTGTTGCTGCTGTTTTGTTATTCATTGTTTTGGTTTGGTTTGGTTTCTTTTGAGACTTGGTCTCGTGATTTAACCCTGGCTGATCTGGAATGATGCCTATCAGGCTGGGCTCAAACTGGTAGCATCGTGCCTGCCTCCACCTCTTGGGTATCCTGGGATTACAGGTGTGAGCCACCATACTGGGCTTTATTTCTGAATTTTCTCTGTGATTCCATAATTGACCACAGGGAACTGAAATTGTGGAAAATGAAGCCGCAAGCAGGGAAAGGCTTGCGTGCTACCATTTACAGATATGTCAGAAGCACGGAGAAGTTCAGTGATTTAACCAAATTCACAAATCCAGTAAGTAATAGAGCCGTGCAGTGTAGGGCCCTCTGTCTTCAGAGTTCACACTGTAAACAATGTGCTGTCTTAACCGAAGCTGAACTCTATGAGAAATGCCAAGGTTCAAACCTGTCTTCACACAGCCGCTACATAGGCGCACACCTAGAATTCTAACTCAGAGCCTGAGAGCCAAGTCTGGGCATTTCCACTGTTGTGTGCTGCCCCCTAGTGCTCCTATGAGAGAAGTACAGCAGAAGCAGGCAACCCCCAAGGGAAATTTGCAAAGCCTGATTATTGAGCCCATTCGTCATCCACAGTCCCCTGAGCCCCCAAATCTCTGTGTGTCAGCTTCAAAACAGTCATCCGCGTGTACAGTTGTAATGTGCTTGACTACCTCACGATGGCCCTCAAACCCAACAGGTCCAAGCTAAGTTAGCACCCGAAGCTCTGTCCATCCAGGTGCACAAAGCCAAGTGCCTGATCTAGAGACCAGAGAAGGGGACCAGAAAAACATAGCAGAGCAATGATGGTGAAAACAGAGGGTCAGGACAATGGCCTCAGGTCAAGGCCATCAGACCAGATGAGGTCAGGGGGAGGCCCTGGTTACAAAGCCAATGCTCCTAGGTGGATGGGATGGGCGTGACCTGGAGGGTCTGGATTCCACATCTGACACTGAAAAAAAAAAAAAAAGCAAAGTGATTTCAGTGCTGTGGTGTAGAAAGCTCACCTAGCATGTGCAAGGTCCTGGGTTTTATCTCTAATACTAGAAAAAATTATTTTAGTTAAAATAGAAAGGATGCTTTTGTTAGGAATGTGTAGCTCAGTTGGTAGAGTGCTCATTTGCATTCATGAAGTACTAGGATCCATTCCAGTGCATATGACAGGTGGGTTTTTAATCCAGGCACTCAAGGTGATCAGAAGTTCAAGGTCATCCTCAACTAAATAGAGAGTTTGAAGCCAGCTTAGGCCACCTGAGATTCTCTCTATTAAAAAAAAAAAGTGTTTGATGTTTTATAAACTATAAAACACTTAGGGCTGGAGAGATGGCTCAGTGGTTAAGAGCATTGACTGGACTGTTCTTCCAGAGGACCTGGGTTCAATTCCCAGCACCCACATGGCTGATCACAACTGTCTGTAACTTCAGTTCCAAGGGATCTGACACATTCACACAGACATACATGCAGGCAAAGCACCAACACACATGAAATAAAAATAAATAAAACATTAAAAACAATACCCGCCAGGCGGTGGTGGCGCACACCTGTAATCCCAGCACTCAGAAGGCAGAGGCAGGTGGATCTCTGTGAGTTCAAGGCCAGCCTGATCTACAGAGCTAGTCCAGGACAGGCTCCAAAGCTACAGAGAAACCCTGTATCGAAAAACCAAGAAACAAACAAACAAACAAATAAATAAATAAAAACAATACTCAAGGAGAAAGGGTGTTAATCTGGATCCTTCCCCAGAAGCCTCTTCCTTGTCTTACTGAATTCTAGGCCAATGAGACACTGTTTTGTTTTCAGGATACCCTCTTATGTTCTGCTTGCTTTAATGAGAAGTAAAATTATGCATATTCTTTTAGTTTTTGCTTGTTTATTCACATTTTTTAGTTTTTGAGATGGGGGTCTCATTGTTTAGCTCAGGCTGGCCTTGATCTCAAGATGCAGCTAGGGCTGCCCTCAGGCTTGAAATTCTCCTGTTTCCAGCTTTCTGCACACCTGGCTTAAACCATTTTTTATTCATTTTGTCGTGTGTGTGTGTGTGTGTGTGTGTGTGTGTGTGTGTGTGTGTGTTTGTGACACAGAGGCCAAAGGAGATTTGAACTCAGGCCCTGACAATTGTGCAATCAGTGCTCTTACCCACTGAGCCATCAGTCACCACAGCCCCCTTAAGCCACTTTGAAGCATCAATTAAACTGCAATAACTACATTTATAGTCTTATGCAACCTCTATTTCAAAAATGTTTTCATCATTCAAACAAGAACTCTGTACCTATGAAGCAATAACTGCCTGTGACCTCCAACCTAGCAATGAATAACATCTGCTCTTTCTGCCTCTGTGAAAAATTCACATTCACAAAAATGACTATTCTTAATATTTCACACATTCATTTTATTTTCTTTTAGGCAGCACTGGAAATTGAACATAGGGCCTGATGCACTTTGGACAAACATACTACCACTGAGTTATATACCCAGATTTCAATATTTCATATTAGTAGAAACATACAGTGTTTGTCCTTTTTTTTTTTTTTTTTCTGGTTTGGTATGTTTTGTTTTGTTTTGCTTTGCTTTGCTTTGTTTGGTTTGGTTTGAGACAGTTTCTCTGTAACAGCCCTAGCTATCCTGGAACTTGCTCTGTAGACCAGGCTGACCTCGAACTCAGAGATCCACCTGGCTCTGCTGGGATTAAAGGCATGTGCCACCACACCTGGCTTCTAAGGCATGCACCAGCATTGCCAGGTTCCACACAACACTTGTGATAGTCAATCTCCTTTGTCAATTTGATGAGCTCTAGACTCTTGAGGAAACATGCCTCTGGGCATGCCTAAGAGAGGTGATCTTGATTAGGTGGACTGAGGTGGGGACACCTGTCCTCTGTGGATGGCACCATTCCCTGGTTAGGATACTGAACTGTGTATTAAAAAAAAAAAAAAAAAAAAAAAAAAAAAAAAAGGAGGGAGGGAGCTGAGCACCAGCATTCACTGTTCACAGTGTCTGAGAAGCGGAGACACTGTCTGCCTCAAGCTTCTGCTTCCATAACGTCACCGTGATGGGCCGTAACCCGGATCTATAACATATACCCTTTCTCCCTAATGCTGCTTTCTTAGGTTTTCTGGTTTGTTTGTTGTTTTGTTTTGTTTTTTAATCACAGCAACAGGGAAAATAATTAAAACAACACTCTGTGAGGAAAATAAAATCACCCCCTGTTCTTTTGAGACAGGGTCTCACTAGATAGCTGAGGCTCACCCGAAACCCATGATCCTCCTGCCTTCCCCCACCCCCGCCCCCCGAGTACTGAGGTGATAGCAGTGTGCCCCCCACACTCAGTCACTTTCTCATTTATTTAGCTGGGCATGGCAATACACACTTTTAATCCAAATGCTTGGAAGGCAGAGGCAGGTGGAACTCTGAGAGTTTGCAGCCAGCCAGGACTGCATAGTAAGACCCTGTCTCAAAAACAACAGCAACAGGGTTTGGGGAGATGGCAGAATTAAGAGCAAGTACTGCTCTTCCAGAGGAGCAGCACCCAGGCCAGGCAGCTCACAATTGCCTGTAACTACAGCTTCAGGGGATTCCAACTCATCTGGTCTCTGTGGTCATCTGCATTCACATGCTCATACCTACACAGACATACACCACACACACACACACACACACACACACACACACACACACACACACTTAAAAACAACTTTAAAAATTTAAACCACTACCAAGAAAATTCATTTACCTATTGATTTAGTCATTTACAGGGTATGCCATGAAACACATTTGCAGTCAGAGGACAACATACTTCCACGGTCCTCTCTCCATGACTGAAATTCAGGTCATCAGGCTTGGCTGCAAGCACCACTGCCCACTGAACCATCATCTGCCCCATTGCTCCTGTTTGTTTTATTTATTTATAAAATAGGCTGAACTATAATAATTTGCTATTTTTTTAAGTCAAAATAGCCCAAATAACAGAAACATCTTACAATTCAGCCTAATATTATGCCTAACCATAGCAATTCTGGTTGGTTCTGGGCTCTCGGGAATGGACTCATTTCATATGGAATCTTCTAGCACATCTTTCTGCTCTCTACTTGTTTCCTATGCATGCCTTTAATCCCAGCACTCGGGAGGCAGAGCCAGGTAGGTCTCTGTGAGTTCGAGGCCAGCCTGGGCTACAGAGTGAGTTTCAGGACAGCCAGAGCTACACAGAGAAACCCTGTCTCGAAAAACAAACAAACAAAACAAAAAAACAACAACAAAAAAACTTCTCTGCATGAATTTTCTGCATTTCCTTATCTCCTGTCCGTGGTGTTTGGATTTTCGTTTTGAGGCTACCATGAACAATGTTTTTGATTGATTGGTTGGTTTGGTTTTTGAGACAGTCTCCTGTAGCCCATGATGGCTTTGAACTACTGATCATCTTGCTAGGATAACAGGCTGTGGCAGTTAAATGGCTTCTTCCTTCCTTTCTTCCTTGCTGTGTGTGTGTGTGTGTGTGTGTGTGTGTGTGTGTGTGTATGTGTGTGTGTATGTGTGTGATAATCCCTCCCTCACAAATACTTCCCATATTCCTTTTCCTCCTGTCAGTGGTATTTGTGTGGTTCTAGTTTGGGGCTACCATGAACAAGATTTCTGCCTCGTCGATTAGTGGAAGGTTGAGTAAATACGATACAGGTGAGGGGTTTAGCATGGACCTTAAAGATCCTCCCTAACGCTCCTGTCTATCAGCACTGTTGTCCAGTTATGGAGAGCAGGTAGTCGGGGAAGAGTAAGCCTTGACTTCTCGACACCCAATACTGTCGCCAATTATGGGACCTTCCTAGGGAAAGCAATGATCACTGTGCTTTTTGGTCTCTCCTCATCTCCCATGGGTCTCTCAGGGCCACACAGCCTGACCAATGTCTTCACTCTGCTCAGGGCCCAGGGTAACTGCCCCTGAGGTACCATTTTCTGTGGTGATATTTTGTTGTACTCTAATAAAATTTGCTTGAAGATCAGAGGACAGAGCCAGTCACACAGTTAAATGTAGAGGCCAGGCAGTGGTCTGGGGGGCACACATGTCATTAATCCCAGCACTAGGAAGGTTGAGACAGGAAGTGAAATGGCTGGGCCGAGAAAGGCATATAAGGCTTGAGGAGACAGGACCTAGAGACCCTTTCAGCTGAGGACTCAGAGACATTCAGTCAGAGGATTTGTGGAGTTGGCGAGGTGAGAAGTGGCTGTGGCTTGTTCATTTGCCTCTGATATTTCAGCATTTACCCCAATATCTGGCTCTGTTTTTTTTAATTATAAGACCATTAGGATTCATGCAACAACTGGCGCCCAATGTGAGGCACAAATCCACGAAAAAGCCGCTTGCCTGTGGCTTTGCAGCCACCAGCTTATGCAAGAGCTATATGAGACCTGAGTCTCCACCCCACCTGGGCCGGAGTTCCTACCCTGCCAGCTAAGGTTTTGTTGCAGCTTCTCTGCAGCAAACTCCAAAGGTTTGGGGCCCAAAAAACCACAGGAGTTTTTGCACATTTTCCCTCTGTAAGACTCCACAAGTGCAATCCCAAGCCCAGGTTCAGGCTCAGGCCCAGGCCCAGGCTCAGGCTCAGGCTCAGGCTCAGGCTCAGGCCCAGGCTCAGGCTCAGGCTCAGGCTCAGGCTCAGGCTCAGGCCCAAGCTCAAGCCCAGACCCAGGCCCAGGCTCAGGCTCAGGCTCAGGCTCAGGCTCAGGCTCAGGCTCAGGCTCCAAACAGGCCAGAATTAGCTGCTTTTCCATGATCCCCTGTGCAGATGGCTGGATCTTTTGCTTCTTTTCTTTCTTGGTTGATTTTGGCTTCCCTGGAGCCCTCCTTGGGCTGCTGCCACAATAGGAAACTGCCTCACTTAACCGTCATCTGAATCATCATTGTCAGCTGATTTGGTGAGTCAACTGGGATTTCTTAAAAGGGGGAATTAGTTAGAAAAAAAAAAGACAGAGAGAGTTTTTTTCCCCACATTAAAAAATGGGAGCCAGGCAGCAGTGGGACAAGCCTTTAATCCCAGCACTCAGGAGGCAGGGGCAGGTGGATCTCTGTGAGTTTGAGGCCAACCTAGACTACAAGAGCAAGTTCCAGAATAGGCTCCAAAGCTACACAGAGAAACCTTGTCTGGGGGGGGGGGGAGAGGGAAACATTTTTATAATGGAGGGAGTTTGGTCTATGTTTGATAATACAATTGACAGTCTGAAAATGGAACAATTAAATGAGAGGATAATTAACTTCAATGGGATTGATGTAATGTCAATTATAAACATTATCAGTTTGATCATTCTTATTTTATCCTTAAAAAAGTTGGTTTATACAAGTGCTAAGTAGGTTGATATGAGTGCGAAGATACAAGTCTTAGAAAATCTTATTAAAACAGATCATAGAGATATTCAGACCCAGATAGTGGAATTTAAGGGAGAACCAATCTCAGCATTGTGTTATTAGGCTACAGAGAAGCTGCTTAAGGCTTTCAAATAGCCAACCTTAATTTCTCCAGTAACCTTATAGGAACTGCCAAATGATAGATATCCATTCCCAAGACTGTGTAAGAGCTGAATGGACTCCTATGCAAATTTTAGATTTGAGGAGATTCAAAGAAGTGATAGTCTCATATGGTATGCATTCCCATTTGTGAAACAGATGTTAAACTCATGGTCAACTTATAATAGAATTATCTCTCAAGACTGGAGAGATTTGGTTACAGCAGTCTTAGAGGCTGGTTCCCAATTACAATGGAGGATCTGGTGGAAAGATGAGGCTAAGACCATTGAACAACAAAGTAGGGCTAGAGATCTTGAAATCTCCCAAGATCAACTTCTTGGGGAGGGCAATTATGCTGAAATACAAAGATAATCTTTATATGATGACCATACCCTGGCATTATGCCACATGGCAGCCTTGAATGCTTGGGACAGAATTGAAGAAGTAGGAAAGAAAATTGAGTCATTTACTAAGTTATACAGGGTCTAAAAGAAACCTTCACTGATTTCTTACAAAGACTGACTTCAGCAGTAAATAGAATGATACCAAATTCAGAAGCTAGACGGCTAGAAACTAAGCCAAGTTAAGGCTGGGCACTCATAAATAAGAATAAGCCTCTGTGTGTGATTTATTTGGGAGCTGAACAGCGGTCCCCCAAAAAAGAGCAAAAACCTCCAACAACAACAAACTGCTCAGGACAATTTTGAGATGACCAGCTGAGATGATCCAGCCTCACAGACTGCTATTGCCAGGACTTGAGAGAAGCCCTGCACTTTCCCATTACAGAGACTGGACAACAAATAATGCAGCTGCCTTTCCCAGGACTTGACAGTTAACCAAAGTTTTCTTTTCAGGACCCCCTAATGATGCCTTTGCCCTTAGACAGCAGGAAGTAAATTTAAGAACAGGACACCCACATTCCCAAGAGGTGGGGTGGGTGTTTTTTTGTTGTTCAATGAGTTATAGATATTTGTCATTGTTTTGGTGGTTGATTACAAGTTGTTATTGATAATGGTCAGGAAAAAAGCTAACAAAGGAAATTAGATTCAGGGTTCTTTGGGGGAAAAAAGAAAAAAAAAGAGGATATAGATATGATAAGATAAAAGGTAGATTATTGAATCTACTCTGGAAAAAAAAAAAGAGAATGTAGCTAGAGATTTCTCCAGTCCCACCTGGTTCCACAGTCCCACAGCTGCTTATAAAATAATCACTCAGAGGCTTATATTAATTACAAACTGTATGGCCTATAGCTTCAGCTTCTTGCTAGCTAGCTTTTTCATCTTAAATTAACCCACACTATAAATAAATCTATAAATCTGGATGTTGCCATGTGACCACAGTATTACTGATCTGCTGACATCTTGTTACCCCTTCAGGCTCATGTGTCTCTCTCGACTCCGCCTTCTCTCTGTATCTCTGCTTGGATTTCCTGCCTAGCTGTAAGTTTTCTTGCCATAGGCCAAAACAGCTTTATTTATTATCCAATGGGACCCACACATATTCACACCATAAATATTTTACATTGGGTTGGATTTTTGTATGTTGTATACAAATTGTGTATATTGATACAAAATAGAGATTATTTTTGTTGGAACATATTGTACATATATTTCTACTCTTGTTCAAGGTACCTATACAGTTCATTTAACAATTTAATGCGAATTTCTAGTCCTTGAAAGTTATTATTACCAACTAATTAGGATATAAAGAAATGCACGTTAGTAGTTAGTCACCTATTACAATCAAACTTGTAGTCAGGTTAGGAGACAGGAACTAGAGGGCCTTTCAGCTGAGGACTTGGAGGTTCAGTCAGAGGATCTGTGGAGTTGGTGAGGTGAGATGTGGCTGTGGCTTGTTCCTTTGTCTCTCTGATCTTTCAGCACTTGCCCCAATATCTGGCTCTGGGTTTTTAGTATAAGACCATTTAGGATTCATGCACATTTGCACACACTGATAAGAAGTGAACTTACCAGCCAACCAGGAGCCCCCTAGCTCTATCCCACAGCAAAGAAAGAAAGCAGAGCCCGTGTTGGGAATCCCAGCACTCTAGGTGTGACAGCAGGAGGAGCAGCTGTTTGGGCCAGCCTTGGCTACATACTGAGTTGGAGGCTAGCCTGGGATGCATGGGACGTCTCAGAAAACCTAAACAGTCTGTGGCCATAAGCTTGTGAACACACCTGGTCTAGTCTGATCTCAAAGCTAAGCAGGATGGGGTCAGGTTATCCTAAATAAGTGGGTCTGGAAAGGTGGCTCAGCCACTGAGAGTTCCAAGGACCCAAGTGCAGTTCTCAAGTACTCACATGACCGTTCATAACTGTAACTCCAGTTCCAGGGGACCCCATGCCTTCTTCTTCTGCTCCTTACCCCTGAATGCACCAGCATGCATACATATAAATAAATTTTATGTGAAAAAGAAACCTAAGTAATGAAATGCCCCCCCCACCCCCTTCTCAGTAACTTAGCCTAAGAAACGGCCTTGAGAGAGATAACTATGGTCGAACACCTGGCCTTGGGAAAGTAACCTTGAGTCAAAACAGGAGATGTCAAACACCCGGCCTTGGGAGAAAAACCTTGAGTCAGAACAGGATATCTATAATTGGCCACCTGGCCTTGGAGAACAAACAGCTGCACATTTCTGAAAATTAAAGATAGTCCCCAAGTTCACCCTGGCCTTATTTGAATCAACCAATGGGAACCCTGTAACTATGCTTCTGTAACCGTGCTTCTGCCCCTGGGATCCTATAAAAAGTCCCCTTTACCCTAAGGAGGCGCGCAAGTCTTCCCAGAGACTTTGTCGCCCCAGGTACCTGTGCATTTGAATAAACCCTCTTGCTGTTTGCATCTGATCCGTGGTGTCGGCGTGTTCCTTGGGTTCGGGGTCTCTCCTGAGGAAAGATCTCCAGTGGGTGTCTTTCAGTAAGTGCCTATGTAGACAGGCAGATAGATCAATGACAGATCATTGCTTAGCTATTCAAACAGTGAAGACTGTTTGCTGAGTATCCGGTATGTGCCAGGCTCTGTGCTAGGGAAATAAGACCAGACGTTACCCTCAAGGTCAGAGGCTAAAAAGGGAGACAAAAGACCAGAAAGCAACAGCCTGCTGGGGACTGTAACAAAGAGCAGAAAGAATTGTTCCATAGAACACAGCTAAGGACTCGGGGGTCAGGGACGACTTCCCAGGAGCCATACTCTTTGAGTAGGAGTTTGGAGGCCAGGTAGGCGCTCCATGGCCTCTCAGAGACTTCCAGGACACCGGACTACAGAGCAGAGGGACCTGAGCGCTGCTGCCTGGCCGCCCCTCTCTGGGCCTCACTCTCCGGGCCTAGGCCTGGGCTGGGCGGGGCCTCGGCCAGGTGCGCCGCGGCGCTTCGCGGAGCCAGGAAGTGTGTCCCCAGCGGCGACCCGTGCCGCGCTCCCGCGAGACGCTCACCTGCGACCCAGGTGAGTGCCGAGGGGGGCGGGGGAAGGGCTGACGGGAGGCGGCTCACCTGGCGGGGCAGGTAAGTCCGGCGCGGACCCGCGGGGGCGCGGAGCGGTGCAGCCCCGAGTGGGTGATCCAGGAGGCCGTGCCTGGACGGCAGCGGGGCGCGGGCCTGGCTCCTCGGGATCCGACGCCCACTTCCGGGGTGCGCGGGCCGGGCCGGAGCGGCCCGAATGGGAGCCGGGCTGGGCGGGCCGGGAGGCCGTGGCAGGAACCGTAAGTGGAACGGCGTCGGGACTCGCAGGCGGCGAGAGAGGCGGTGCGCGCCCCGACGGCAGTGCGTACCCTGCCGCCCGGACTCGGTGCCTGCAGAGGAGGGCAGCTGAGGCTGTGCCTGGGGGTGGGGTGCACCGTGGCCAGCGCTCGAGCTGAGCTGACCACCGCTCGAGCTGAGCTGACCACCGCTCGGTGACCCGCAGCTTGCTTGGGCAGAGGCTGGTGCAGCCGGCTTGTCCTGTGGACGCAGGGAGGAGGGCCCGTGGAGAGCCCCGAGCGTGTGTGTCTGTCTGCAGGGACTGGCGGAAAGGCAAAGGCAATGGGAAGTCAGAGTCTCCTGGGGTCACCAGACCCTAGAGCATCCTTGTGATGCATTCAAATGCCCAGTGACTGAGCCAGTCTACCCAGGCTCTCGCTAAACACCCAGCACCCGGTCCCTCAGCCGAGTGCTATACGGACACTAATCTCTGCCGTTCTGGGAGATGAGGTTTTCAATGTTTATTTCACTTCTTTCTTTCTTTCTTTCTTTTCTTTCTTTTCTTTCTTTCTTTCTTTCTTTCTTTCGGTTTTCAATGTTTATTTCACTTTGTTTTTTCTTTCTTTCTCTCTCTTTCTTTTCTTTCCTTCTTCTTCTTCTCTTCCTCCTTCTCCTCCTCCTCCTTCTTTTTTTTTTTTTTTTTTTTTTTTTTGTTTTTCGAGACAGGGTTTCTCTGTGTAGCTTTGCGCCTTTCCTGGAACTCACTTGGTAGCCCAGGCTGGCCTCGAACTCACAGAAATCCTCCTGGCTCTGCCTCCCCAGTGCTGGGATTAAAGGCATGCGCCACCACCGCCTGGCGGTTAATTTCTTATGTATTATTTTTAATTATATTTAATTAATAAATTATGTATTTAGTTTTTGGTTTTTGAAACAGAGTCTCATGTGGCCCAGGCCCCTAATCATAAGGTGAGCCTATTTAAAGTTGTGGAAACTAGAACCAGGAATCTTGTTCCAAGCCAAAGTAGAGGCCAGAATTGGTCCCACTAACTTAAGTGACCAGTGTTACTGAATTGGCAGGAGGGGAGGAGCAGGGACCGCGGTAGGGAAAGGAATATGTAACCTGGAATGGATTGGCTGCTTGAAGGAACACTGAGGCCAGACATTGTCCATACCACAAGTAGGGAGGCTGCTGGGTTGGTTGGTTGGTTGGTTGCTTTAGAGACAGGGTCTCTCTTGGTAGCCCAGGCTGATCTTGTTGAACTCAAGGGGATCTGCCTGCCTCAGCCTCTCTAGCACTGGGATTACCTGAGTGAGCCACCACCATCCCTGGCTTATGCTAGGCTTTGCTCCCTCCCTTTCTCTCCATTCTTCCCGGACTGGAGGTGTGGCACAGAGCAAGGTGCCTGGGCTGAAGAGCCTAGCCCACCACACAACAAACCCTGTTCTTCCCAGCTCGCTGTCTTGCTCTACCCCCTCCCTTTTCTGAGCTTCAGACTCCTGGGCTGCGGAGTGAAGGTAAATTATTCACATGGGAGTTGTAAGAACTAATCACTTTCACTGGAATGTAAGCTCCTGAGGCTAAGGAGTTAGTCTGTTTTACTAATGTGTCCATAGAGTTTAGGATACACAGTAGATCCTCAGTATTTGTTAAATGACTGAATGAGTCCATGCCCAACCTCACATTGATCAAATCAGGACAGACATTTAGTTGTCTCCCTCTGGCTTGTAAAGAACATTTTGTTTTGTTGAGATGGGGCCTTGCTATCTAGTACATGTTGACCTCAAAGTCACGGTCCTCCTGCCTCAGCCTTTATGGTACAAGGATGACTGGTGTGTGCCACCGCATTCAGGTGTGAAAAACTTTTAAAGTCACTTATTACAATTTTAGCTTGTATTCCCGCCCCCCACCCCACCCCCCCCCCCTTTTTTTAAACAGAGCAGCAGGGAAGGAGGTTTTCCAAGCGGGAAACACCTCCTTCAGTTTATAGACTTCCAAAGATGGGATCTCACATAGGTACACACCATTCCCTAAGAGTGGTGCTGGTTCCTGCTCTGGTCTGCCTAGAGCCTAAGTCCTCTGTCTTTCCACCCAGTGGTCTTGGTCCTACCATAAAGTCATATAGGATGTGTCTGTACCACTGTAACACCTTCCCAAAATGACCCTGTTCTAGGCATTGAGACAAAAGTCGCTGGGGAATTAGGCTTATCCTAAACAGTGGGTGCAAGGCTGACTGACCCACATGAAGAGATCCTCAGCAGAAGGGGATGGAAAGAGGGACTCCCATTTGGCTAGGGGTCCTCAATATCCTTGGAGAAGGAGAGCTGAGTGGGCCCCAGGGGAAAAAAAAAAACTGTAAAGTTTCAGGAAGAAAGAACTCCTGTGTCCTCATCCAGCACAAGGAAGATTCCTCGCCTCCCTGTGTGTCTCTACATGAGCTCTCTAGGCATGTGCTGGTTGGCTGGTTTAAACCTTTGATGATCACACTGCAGATATGTGTTCCTTTACCCCTAAGAGCTGTAGTCTGCTTCCTAAGCAAAGATACTAGGCTATTCTGTTTCTCATAGAAATGTGTATATCTGGGGCTGTATAGATGGTTCAGCTGGCATACCTTTAATTCCAGCACTCAGGAGGTAGAGTCAGGCAGATCTCTTTAAGTTCAAAGCCAGCCCAGTCAACTTAGCAAGAACAGCTAGGGCTACATAGTGAGACCAGTCTCAAAATAAATAATTAAAAAATGTATAGTTAGTTAATTAGTTAGTTAGCCAGGCATAAATCCCAGCACTCAGGAGGTAGAGGCAAATGGATCTGTGAGGCCAGCCTGGTCTACAGAGTGAGTTTGTTCCAGGATAGCCAGGCTACACAGAGAAACTCTGTCTTAAAAAAACCAAAATAAATATAAAATTAGATATATTACATATAAATATATGATGTCTTCTACTTTCACTAGTTATTCACATTATCCAGGTTTCTATTTATCCTCCTGACCCCTGGCCCACACTGGATTTAGTTGATGTGTCTCTGACAGCTAGGCTGTCAGCCCCTTCCTCAAGGCCACATCCCAGTTAAGTGTTTAAGGCAGGAATACTTAACAGAGTGTCCTTCTTATGTTTGATGTCGTTTCATTTCTCTATTGGTGACATTGCTTTTGACCATTTGTTAAAGCGCACCTGGGGTTTGACATTGTCACCGGCTGCAGTGTATAAAAGAGACCACAACAGGAGGGCTGGGGGCAGTTGTTGAAATTGTCACTGGCCACAGTGTATAGAAGAGACCAGAACAGGAGGGCTAGGGACAGTTGTTTGGTGGGGGGCACTGTTTTGCCCAAGCCATGCAATATTGTCTGTTTGGGGGTTTTTTTGAGACCAAAACCAATAATAATTGTTTCTCTGTGTGTCCTGGAACTTGCTCTATAGACCAGGCTGGCCTCAAACTCAGAGGTCTACCTGCCTCTGCCTCCAAGTGCTGGGACTAAAGTCATGCGCCTGCATGCCCAGTCCTAAGCGCACAATTTATAAGGACCAGAATGAGGACTAGAAGACAGAGATCCTGATGTCTACAGCTTTGTTCCTTTCATAATACTAACTCTTAGGATTCCGAATTGATTCAGTCAAATACAAGGACAAAGTGACAGCATCTCAAGAAAGGATAGGAGGCTGAAGAGATGGCTCAGTGATTAAGAGCACAGTCTGCTCTTCCAGAGGACCTGATTTTCATTCCTACCTAGCACCCACATGGTGGCTCAAAATATAGGCTAAGGACAGTAACTGCCCAGCAAAGCCTTAACTGTGGTTAAGGCCCTCCTGAGTATGGTACTACATCATCCCTTAGGGTGCCTTGGTGATTTACTCAATTCCACATGCTTCATCCTAGGAGGTTTTTGTTTATGTTTGTTTGTTTTGAGACTGAGTCTCACTATATAGCCCTGGCTGGACTAGGACCCTCTACATAGACCAGGTTGTCTTCAAACTCACAGAGAGTCCACCAGACTCTACCCCATGCTAGCATTAAAACTGTGACCATCACTCGGTGGTGGCACATGCCTTTAATCCCACCAGGCAGAGGCAGGCAGATCTCTGTGAGTTTGAGGACAGCCAGGACTACACAGAGAAACCCTGTCTTGGAAAAAAAAAACAAACACTGAGCACCGTGCCTGGCTAGCTTTTTTTTTTTTTTTTTGGATAGGATCTCATGTACTGGGCTGACTAGCCTGAAACTCACTGTGTAGTACAGGATGACCCAGAACTACTAGCCCTGCCTCCATCTCCCAAATGCTAGGTTTTCAGACAGGTATTATTGCACTCCACTTGCCTCAGAAGCTTTTCTAGAAACTGAATCATCAAGTACAGCATGTATAGTTCAGTTATCTTTGGTTTTGCCTTGCCTGACACATGGCCAGATTCAGTGTTTATCAGTAAAACAGTCGTCGTTCTAAGTTACCTGGCAAATAAACCCAAAGAGGAATGAAGATCAGTATTTCAGTATTACTTTTTTGTTTTGTTTTTCAAGACAGAGTTTCTCTGTGGAGCCCTGGCTGTCCTGGAACTCACTCTGTAGCCCAGGCTGGCCTCCAACTCACAGATTCGCCTGCCTCTGCCTCCCATGTGGTGGAATTAAAGGTGTGCACCACCACCACCCGGCCAGTATTACTATTTTAAGACAACAGTGTTTTCTTTTTTATTGACTTTATTTATTTTATGTCTCTGTCTTCACTCCAAGGTGTAGATGTGTGGAAGTCAGAGGACAGCTTTTAAGAGTCGGTTCTCGCCAGGTGGTGGTGGCGCACGCCTTTAATCCCAGCACTTGGGAGCCAGAGGCAGGCAGATCTCTGTGAGTTCCAGGCCAGCCTGGACTACAGAGCGAGATCCAGGACAGGCACAAAGCTATACAGAGAAACCGTGTCTCGAAAAACCAAAAAAAAAAAAAAAAAAAAAAAGTCGTTTCTCACCTTCTGCCTTATAGAAAGAAGCAGGAGTTCTCAGGTCTGATGTGCTGTGAACTTCCAGACAGCTCTGTCTTGCTCTCTCCCCATCTCACCGTAGGAGTGCTGGGATTACAGATGTTCATCACCGTATCCAGCTTTCCACATGGGTTCTTTTGTTATTAGTACTCCCACCCAGTGAGCCATCTCCCTAGTCCATGAGGATTATGTTTGTGGCGTGGAATCAACTTCTTGGTGTTCCCAGGCAAGGTAGTACGATCCTTTAATCCCAGGACTTGAGGAGGGAGGTAAGGGGCCAGGAGTTTAAGAGCAGTTTTGGCTACCTGGTAAATCTGAGGCCAGACTGGCTCAAAACCAATCCTTCCCTCACCAAAAAGAAAAAGAGAAGCATACCTGATGGTAAATGTTTCTAGGGGCAAATCTGAATAAGATGAGAGTCCCGTTCATGCCCGTGTCTGGGATAAAGGGCACAAAGGAGGGGTAGCGGTGATGATTGATTGTAGCAAGGCAGACAGAAATGTCTGTTCAGTGAGGGCAGAAAAGTGGGCCCTGGAGAGCCTTCCTTCTTTGTGGTAAAATCTACATCAAAGTTCACACCATTTTTTAGCATTTAGCACACCATCCTGTGGCATTAAATACAACTATACTCTTTCCAGAGCTATGATGCCTTTCCAGCTGAAATTCTGTACCCATTCAACATTGCTCTCCCATGCTCCTCTGCTTCATCCCTTGGCATCCACCACACTATTTTTCTACGTCTGTTAAATTGGTAGTTGTAGATATTTCATATTATCTAGACAATAGAGTATTTATTCTTGTGTAGCTTATTTCATTTAGAATGTCTTCAAAATTCGTCCATGTCAAAGCACAAAAGAATTTCATTCTTTTTAAGGTTTAAATGATATCCCAAAAATGTATCATTTTTTTATGAGTCCATTCATTCATTGATACAATTTTTCATTTTTTTGTTTGTTTGTTTGGTTGATTGGTTTGGTTTGGTTTTTCAAGACAGGGTTTCTCTGTGTAGCTTTGCACTTTTCCTGGAACTCACTCTGTAGCCCAGGCTGGCCTTGAATTCACAGAGAACTTTTACATTTTTTAACCTTTATTTTTATTTGATGTGAATGTTTTGCCTGCATATACATCTGCACACCATGTGCATGCAGCACTTGTGGCAGCCAGAAGAGGATGTCAGATCCCCTTGGGCTGCACTTATATAAGGATGTTAGTGGCCATGTGGGAGCTGGGAATCAAACCCGGGTCCCCTGGAAGGGCAGCTTTCAGTGGCTGAGCCACTTCTCCAGCCCCCAACTGATGAACTTTTGGGTTGTTCTCACTTTATGGTTATTGTAAATAATGCTACTGTGAGGGTTTGGGGATGTAGCTCAGTGGTAGAGCGCTTGCCTAGCAAGCACAAGGCCCTGGGTTCGGTCCTCAGCTCCGGAAAAAAAAAAAGGTGAAAATAATGCTACTGCGAACATTGACATACAAATGTCTGTTTAAAATTGCTATTTTTCAGTTCTCTTGGGTATATACCAAGGAGTGAATTTGCTAGGTCATATAGTAATTTTGGGATGTTTTTGGTGGGGGGTGTTAAAATATATTTTTTTAAAGATTTGTTATTTTTGTTTTGAGACTGGGCCTCACAGTGTAACTCTGGCTGTCCTGGAACTCACTATGTAGACTAAGCTGGCCTCAAACTCACAGATATCCTCCTGCCTCTGTACACCACTATTCCCAGCAGAGATTTTACTTATTTATATGTATATGAATGTTTGGATATACATCTACACACCTCATGTGTGTAGTGCCCACAGAGGCCAGAAGAGGGCATTGGATCCCTGGGACTGGAGTTAAAAAGGTTGTGAGTTGCTGTATGGGTGCTAGGAATTGAACCCCAAGTCCTCTGGAAGAGCTGCCAGTGCTCTTAACTGTGAGCCATCTCTCCAGCCCCCATATACACATAATTTTTAAAAATGACTGGAAAGATGTCTGGGTGGTTAAGATTACAGGTTGCTTTTACCGAGGACCCAGATTGGATTCCCAGCACCTACAACATGGCTCACAACCATCCATAACTCCAGTTCCGAGAGCTCCTACAACCCTCTTTGGATCTTGGGCACTAGACACATGTGGTACACACACATAAAACAAAATTTAAGACGTTTTTAGTAACTATTTGTCTATGTATGTGGAGTGGGGAGAGAGGTTCCCTGTGAGTGCAGTGTGGCAGGAGACAGGTATCACCGCCCTAGAGCTAGAGTTACAGGTGGCTGTGAGCTGTCAAGCCGTAACATTCTTAACTGCTGAGCCATCCGTCCAGCCTGTGTTTATGTTTTTTGTTTGCTGTACTGGGGATGAACTTAGGGCCTCCTTCATGTTATGTAGGCCACCCATGCTACATTCCCTTCCTGTGTGTTTAAGTTTTGAAGAACTGGTCTCTTTCCCACAGCCTACATTCATATCCCCACTAGCAAAACGCAAATGGTACAATTTCTCTGCATCCCACTTACACTTGTAATTGTCTGTGTTTTGTTTTCTATAATAGCCATTCATTGAGAAGTTCAGGAGATTTTAAAGCTAAGTTAGACCACAAAGAGAACTTTCTCTTTGGGGCAAGAAGAGCTCAACGTTTGCAAGGGTTTTGGGGATGCTCCGTCTGTCCTCACCACAGGCTTCCCAGAAGTCTAAAGTTCTTCAGGTCAGCCCAGGAACCTGTCCCTGACCTCTGCTTCTGACCTCCTCCTGGCTTCTCCCCTGCAGGTGCCTGGCTGCAGCAAGCCATGCTCTGAGCCATGCCCAGACCGGGACAGCCTCGCCCATCGTCTGGGCCTCCTCGCTTGGGTCCCTGGGAGAGGCCAGCAGAGCTATGCCTGGAAACCAATGATGAGCGCTCCCAGCCCCCACCAGGCCGCCGCAACCGCAGGCCGGACCCCAAGGACCCTGGCCACCATGGGCCAGAGAGTATCACCTTCATTTCAGGCTCTGCAGAACCGGCCACTGAGCCCCCAACCTGCTGCCTCCTCTGGCGCCCCTGGGGGTGGGACTGGTGCAGGGCTGCCTTCTGCTTTCGCCGCTGCAGGGATTGCCTGCAGCGCTGTGGGGCTTGTGTGCGGGGCTGCAGCCCCTGCTTATCTGCTGTGGATCCCACTGAAGGGTCTGCTGAAGTCACCTGGGTCAAGGAGAATGGCGTGCCACCCAGCCCGGACTGTGCACCTCCCAGCCGCCGGGATGGCCAGCGGCTCAAGTCCAGCATGGGCAGCAGCTTCAGCTACCCTGACGTTAAGCTTAAGGGCATTCCGGTCTACCCCTACCGCCATGCCACCTCCCCAGTCCCTGATGCGGACTCCTGCTGCAAGGAGACCCTGCCCGAGCCTCTCCCCACGCGGCACAGCCTGCCAAGCACCCTCCCCAGCAGCCCCCGCGGCTCCGAGGAGTATTACTCCTTCCATGAGTCGGACCTGGACCTGCCCGAGATGGGCAGTGGCTCCATGTCGAGCCGGGAGATCGACGTGCTTATTTTCAAGAAGCTGACAGAGCTGTTCAGTGTACACCAGATTGACGAGCTGGCCAAGTGCACGTCGGACACTGTGTTCCTGGAGAAGACCAGCAAGATCTCAGACCTGATCAGCAGCATCACGCAGGATTACCACCTGGACGAGCAAGACGCCGAGGGCCGCCTGGTGCGCGGCATCATCCGTATCAGTACCCGCAAAAGCCGCTCCCGCCCACAGACCTCTGAGGGGCGCTCAGCCCGCTCTACTGCCCCTGCCGCTGCCCCTGACAGTGGCCATGAGACCATGGTGGGCTCTGGCGTCAGCCAGGATGGTAAGCGGGCCCAAGTATGAAAGCTCTGGCTATAAGAGGGTTGGGTGAGTTTACCCTTGGCCAGCCAACCCATCTTAAATTCTTGGGCACAGGGAAGCTGAAAACTGTGGGGAGCATGCAGACTCAGAGAACTCTGGCCATTGCACTGTCCCCAAGCATCCATCCATTTATTGTATCTGTCGGGTTGGCCATTGCACTGTGCCCAGCATTTATTTGTTTGTTTTTGCATCTGTCAGGCTCCTTCTTTCCATTACTTCTTGGCAAAGCAGCTCCCAGGCCTACCCTAAATAAGGGCCTAAAGCTCAAGAATGTGGACCTGTGCATTAAGCAATAAAGACTAAGGATGGGAGTTCACGCTTGTATTCCCAGAACTCTGGAGGCTGAAGAAAAGGGTCTGCCAAGCATTCTAGGCCAGCCTGGGCTACAGTGACCTTGTTTCAAAAAAACAAACAAAAACCCAAGAATTTGAGCCACTGACCTGGCCTAGCCAAAGTCCCACCTGCCCACTACACACACACACACACCACACGTTTTAAGCTTATTTCTCTAGCCTGTGTATAGTGAACACCCTTCTTCACTGAGCTGCAATAAGGACTGAGCTTTATAAAATATGACCACTGTTTATTCATACTTCCTCCCTAGAACTGACGGTGCAGATCTCCCAGGAGACAACAGCAGATGCCATCGCCAGGAAGCTGAGGCCATACGGAAGCCCAGGTGTGGTCCTGACCTGAGCAGAGGGTGGGAAACTATACCAGGGGCCCTTCAGATGACCTTCCAGCTTCCTTTGGGTGGGTGAGGATGGGATCAGAAATGGAAAAGGGCCGAGCACCACATACCCACTGCAACTTTGGAGCTGGCTTGAAGTGAGGTTCCCGAATAGAACTCTTAGTGATCGGGGAGTGAGGTGGACAGAAAGCCATCCTGCCTGCAGCTACAAAGCTCCCTTGATTTCTACCGCCATCCTCTGGGCCTTCACCAGACAGCTGCTGGGAGTGGTTTGCCCAGGCTCAGGCCTGCGGTCCCACTCGGCAGGTTTCTCCCTCTGAGCCTTTGCTTCCTCCTCCAACTAGGGTACCCAGCCAGCCAAGACTCGTCCTTCCAGGGCACAGACACAGACTCTTCAGGGGCACCCCTGCTGCAGGTGTACTGCTAACCCCCACTGGCCTCTTGGAAGAAGCGTGGCCAGCGGCGTAGAGGAACCAGGATCCCTTTGTGTGGAGGCCAGACCCTGAGCCTAGCAGTGACCTCTGCCTTCTGCTTCTGTTGAATGATTTAGACCATGTACATTTCACAGGGACATGCCTGTCCTCTGCCTCTCCACTGGACTGACTGCTGCCTGGGCCTGTTTCTTCCTGTGGCCTGAAAGCACAGCCTTGGGAAGTAGCTTCCCAGTTCCATTCCCATGTCACCCCCAAGCAATTATGGAAACTATGTAGGTAGTATGGCCTCTATATGTGATTCTCTGGGCAGCGCCCACTTTTTACATTGCTGAGCAGTTTGGAGAATCTTGGATGTTGTGTATTGTTAACATGACCATTGTTGCAAGTATATACATCTGCCTGTCATCAGGGTTACATGGTCTTCCTGTTTAGCATTGTGGAGAAGGGCAAGGTGGGGCCAGGCAGATTGTAGCTTCCCTTACAAAAGATAAAGAACTACCTAGGTGGCTTTGTGCAGACTACCAGTCCCCCGGTCTTAGGTACCTTGTCAGTGACCCCTCTCACCTCTCCCTGGTGCTGACACAGCACTCTGGTTCTCACCTTATCTTGCTCCCGCAGCTAGCACCTGGCACCAAACCTGGGGCCTGAGCTCACAGAGGCAAAGGCAGGCTCCCCTTTTATGGGCACCAAGGCTGGCTCCATCCAGGACCCTTAGCTGTGCTTGCAGGTGCTGGATCTTGGTAGACCTAACATCACAGCTACTTGGGAGGGAGAAAGAAGGGCTCCCAGTACAAGCCCTAGGCTAGTGGCTTCAAGTTAGCCAGGGCAGTTCTCCAACCCATTACCACAAACAAGTAAGGTCCATCTTAAGTTCCAGCAAGCCCTGGGCTGGCTAGCTAGCCCAGTGACCACAAGCTAGCAAAGGGGGCTATTCTTTCCCAGCTTCTTCCTTTACAGACCTTGTTTACTGTATGTTCGGTCACCCTTTGAAAAGTGGTTAGCTATCATTTATCTGGTATCCTAAGGGACAAACAGATGGCCCCCTGGGGCTGTGACCACAGGACCCAGGTGGAGCTATAGCAATTGAACTGGCCCTTGGGAGCTGCTGTTATTCAGATTTAGACATGAATAGAATGACCAGGTAGGGGTGTGGCTTGGTATTGCCTAGCACGTGTGGGGTCCTGGCTTTGATCCCTAGCACTATAAGAGGGAAAAATGTGTTCAACAGTAATCCCACCTAGGAAACTGCCAAGAGGATTACTGAATTCAAGACTAATCAGGGATACACACCAAGACTCCTCAAAAAGGGGTAAAGGGGTACAGCATCCACATGGTAGCTCACATCATCCCTAACTCTAGTTCCAGGCGATCTGATGCCCTCTTCTGACTGCTGTGGGCACCAGGCACATACATGGAGCATATACACACATACAGGAAAACATTCCTTCACTTAAATCTATAATTTTTTTAAAGGAAAAGATTATAGGACAGGGAAACCAGAGTAAGTGTTAACAGCCCTAAACTCCAGCCTCGGCCCAGAAACCAATTTCCCAACAGTTCTGTGAAGTACTATTTGCATTCCCAGAAAAAGGTTTATCAAAACAGCTTGTAACCTGCACGGCCCTGCATTCAATGGCCCTACCTTCTGGTGGGAGCAGAGGCTCCAAGGGCACAAGTACCTCCTTGGCCTTTACTGCATAGGAATAGGTCAAAGACAAACAGTGGGGCTCCACTGGACTGTCCCCTGCTTTCCCAGCTTCAGCAGACAGTCCAGTCTGAATACTTAATTCTGGGACTTGGCTCCTGGGACTGTTTAAGTACAGCTGCTGTTAGATCTTGTTAGCTCATGGGTCCCTTTGGGAGTCCATAGCCAGAAAGACTCCCCTTTGCTCAGAACCACATGTGGCAGGTGAGGTGGCTCAGAGTGGAAAGGCACTTACACAGATCTGGCAATCTGAGTTCCATCCCTGAAGCCCATGTAAACATGGAGAGAACTGAGCCACAAAGTTGTCCTCTGAACGTCATACATGTGCTGTAGCACATGTGCACACACACACTAAAAACTAAAACAGGGCCCAGTGGGAGTGGTGCATACCTTTAATCCCAGCACGCAGGAGGCAGAGGCAGGTGGATCTGAGTTTGATGCCAGTCTGGTCTACAAAGTTCCAGAACCACCAAGGCTACAGAGAAACCCTGTCTCTAAACAAAGAAATACCTAAAACCTGTGTCACAGTCCTCCCTAAGTCTGGGGGAGCAGAGATCCAGAATCAAGAACCCTCCCTAGTAGTAGAATTCTACACAGCAGACTCTGGGCTAGAAGCTCTCAGCAGCAGCCAGGGAGGGCACAGGAGAAGCAGGGTAAATGGTTTTAATGTGTAACAGGCCAAATGGGGAGGAGAGGACCCCAAGACCCAGCCCTTCTCCGGTGAAGCCCTGGAGCTCACATGCCCAGGAAGTCCCATGCCTGCCCCAGCCCTAAGGTTCCCAGGTCCCAGGAAAAGGTGGGAAAGGAAATTTAGGGGCCAATCCCGAGAGTTCAGGAAGGCAAACACAGGAGTTAGTTGAATTTAGCTTTGGAGAAATCCATCTCTGGGTGCTGATCCATGAACCTGGGGACAGAAGTGTAAGAGTGAAGCCATCTGTCCACCCCAAGCTAGCCTATTTCCCGCCCGACACTGGGTCTAACCTCTTCAGAACCCCGAAGAACGCGGGGCCAAGCCTCGTGGGGCCTGAGAGGTGAAGCCCATTTGAACCCTCGAGGCTGAAATGGGAGTACCAGCAGCAGCACCGGTTTCCAGTAGGGGGCGATGACCTCCTCTTACCTATTGCTTCCTACTCTTAAGATGGCCTTGTCCTGGAGGTGACCCTGGCAAGTGGTCAGGGTAGGCAAGCCAAGGCCACAGAACCATGAACTTGGCTGGTGTGTGCTGGAAGGGGGCAGGGCAGTCTAGAGTCCCATTCAGTGGCACACTGTCACCACCCAGGCCTAAGTCCCCAGGGCAATCCTCCTATCTCCAGGTTGCTTACTTCTTCAGGATTTCCTGCTTCTTCTGCTCATCAGAGGTGGGCAAGCCCATGGACTTCTGTCTTTGGTCATACATCATCTTCTCCACCATGCTGCGAGTCTCACTGTCCAGGTCTGACAGCTAGGGAGAGGCAGAGAGAGGAATGAATGATGCACTGGCCTACCTATCCCCCCAAAGCTCCAGAGGGGGGAAAAAAAAAAACTTCCTAGCCAAGCAGGACTCACCTTGGAGTTCTCAGGGTTAATCTTCTTGGTATTGATTTCGGGGTCACTGGTAACCAAGCGGTTCCACCATTCCATCTTATTGATCTGGGAGGAGGAGGAGAGAGATATCCATGGGGAGGAAAGCTCTATGACCCAGGGATTCCACCTCAACCCTGTTAGAACTAAACTCTCTCCATCCACTTCTGTATCCAAGCCCCATGCAGGCCTGTGCTGGGACCAGGGGTATAGAAGAACCAGACTGCTGTCCACCCAGTAGCTGGGGAAGATACACAGAGGCTAACAGTTACAAATCAATGCACCACAGCAAGAAAGCATGCAGTGGCCACTCAGCATGGAGGAGAGAGGCTAGAGTAACAGAAGGACTGGCTTTAAAGCATTAGCAGTAAACAAGAAGGAAGCAAAAGAGGCCGGAGAGATGGCTCAGTGGTTAAGAGCCCTGGCTGCTCTTCCAAAGGGCCAGGGTTCAATTCCCAGCACACACATGGCAGTTCACAACTGTCTGTAACCCCCAGTTCCAGGGACTCTGACACTCTCACAGATATATATGCAGGGAAAACACAAATGTATAATAAATCTTTTAAAAATTTAGAAAAAAAGCAAAGAACGAGAAAGGAGATTCTGGCTGGTAGGAAAACCAAGTACAAAGGAAGCCGAGCCACCGTCTGTGCCAGGGGAAGCTGTCCTTGGGCTCTTGACCCTTTCTAGACACTGCCTTTATTTACCCCAGTAAACATCCTACCTCTAGGAAGGCAGTGTGGACTTTATGAGGGCAAACTCTACATTTTGTTCACTGTTCTCCAGTCCTGAGAACAGTGCCTGGCACACAGTAGGTGTTCAAGCATGTGTGGAACTGAACTCACGTGCAAGCATGATGAGAAGGAAGAGGCTTGGCGTACCAGACTGTTCAGCCTGCCTCTACCCACCTGGCGCCAAGTGAGGCGCACAGCTGAATGGAAGCTGTTTCCTGACCACAGTAAGGGCAGAGTGAGGAATAAGTACCCAAGGCCTGCCACACAGCCAGCGGAGGCGAGGACCACCCCCCCCCCACCTCCCACAAGGCCGTCAGCACCCAGGCAGGCCGGGCCTCCCCACCTTCTCCAGATGCACGGTCACCACTTTGCCGTCCTCGATGAGCCACGAGCTCTCCTCCACCTTTACTTCATTGTACAGCTCACCGTCGATCAGCGGGGGCTGCCCTTTGAGGCCCACCCGGAGGTGCCGCCGCTGGATGTCCACCACCACGTCCTTTCCCTTCAGCCGGAAGCTGACTCGGAAGGGCACCGCCAGATCTAGCTCCGACAGGGTCTGGGTCCAGCGGTAGTTGGGCAGGTCAGCCCCGTTGCCTAGGTTGGGTTTCAGCTTCCCTCTGTCCTTCTCATCTTCCTCCTCTTCCTCCTCCTCAGCATCCTGCTCACAGTCAGGGGTGCTCAGTGACTTACCTGACAGACCAGACTTCCACCAGGCCAGGCCCAGAACTGCCAGTGACGTAACAGTCACGAGAGAGCAGACCTAAGCATGGCAGACCCGCACACCCCGGCCACTGGGAATCAAAATAGAACAGGTCTGGACCTCTGCCAGAAGGGCTCAAAATGTATCATGTGATAAAGAATCTGGCGGAGCCCACTGCCCCCAGCCTACCCTTCAGGGTGCCCTCTGAGTTGTGTGCATTTTTTTTGTTTGGTTGGTTTTTGGCTTTGGTTTTTTGAGACAGGGTCTCTCTGTGTAATATACCCCTGGCTGTCCTGGAACTCACTGTGTAGACCAGGCTGGACTCAAACCCAGAGAGATCCACCTGTCTCTGCCTCCTGAGTGCTGGGATTAAATAAAGGCTTGTGCCACTATTCCTGGGTTGAAAAAAATATATTGTTTTAAATTAAGATGGACTCTCACTATACAGCCCATATTTACATCAATTTTTCTGCGTCAGCCCCCCAAGTGCTGAGATTACGGGTGTGGGCCACCACACTGACTCTGTTCTTTTTTCCATGCCTCTGGAGTGGGACCTTGAAGGATGGAAGAGTCCCCAAGGCTAGGGGCAGGGGAGGGTAACAAGGGATTCTGTTGAAGGGGGGAAGCTGATGCCCACAACTCCTGATAGTCTATCTTACCTGCTTCCCTGGTGGGTCAAGGCTGCCATTCTTGAGCTGGACCTCATGATTCTCCGCATCCTTTTTCTGCAGCAAAAGGCACACGGTTGGAACAGAGCCCTACTTCCCAGGGCCAATGCAGTGAGGGATGGGGGCAGAGGAGGGACACCCAGCCTGACCTGGTCAATCTCCAGCTGCAGTCTCTCTGCCTCCTCGTCCGTCAGCTCCTTGATCTGCGGCCCAGGGGTCTCTGCCTTGGCCTCCTTGGCCAGCCGGGCTGCCCGCTCTGCCTTCTCCTGCCTCTCAGTCTCCTGCCGCGCCCGCTTCTCTCTCCGGGCCTTCTGTGCTAGCTGGTTGTGGTGCTTAAAAGTCTGTGTGATAAGCTAGGGAGGGCAGTGAACCGTCAGAGCAGGGACAGTGTCTTAAGGCCTAGGGACAAAGCCCTGCCCGCCCCTACCCTACAAATGCCATCAGGTGTGCAGCTGCGCCCCGTGAGGACGGTGCCGGTAGGTACTTAGCAGAACGCAAGCTCGGCCCTTTTAGGAAGCCTCCCTAGCACCCAGGTCTACAATGCCTGTTCCCCGACTTTCTCTCCTCCGGCCTATATCTGTCTTGGGCACACAGCCCCAGGTGGCAGCACTCAAAGGGAAAAGGTTATTCTCCTTCCTACAGAGAGCTTCTGATTTCCTTCCATGTCCAGAGTGAGCCTTCCATGATGCTTCAACCCCAGGATCTGCTAGATGTCCCCTCTCCCCTCCGCCGCCCAGGGCTACCCCTTGGCCCCCCGACCCTGAGTCACCCCACCTCTCTCTAAATGCAGCCTCGGCATATGCTGTTCTCCCTAGAACGAGGTCTTTGTCTTACTGGCCAGTCTCCAGGACCAGCTCAAATGTCTCTTGAGTTTTACCTAGCGGACCCTTGGAAAATGCAACTCTGTGGCCACCCACACTCATACAAAGTGCACACCTGAGGTCTCCCAGGGCAGCCACCCCACCCGCCCCAGGATCAGTGCTCAATAAGCCACCTTCCAAGCATCTCTGAGGGAGGAGGCAGTCACAGAAGTCACCCATGGCCTCCCACACCCAAGAGTCTGCCAAATGCTCCCAGACTCTCATTCATCTGGGTCTCTCCCTGCCGTCCCTCCCAACCCCCGGCCTCATGCTAATGCCGAGCAGCTTCAGACTCTGCAAGTGTAAAAGACACCAGAGTGGCAGCAGGTTGAGAGTATGGCTGGGAGGGAGAGAGGAGGCGCTCAGAGGCCATGCTGCTGTGGAAGGGACAAAGGGTCGGGAATCAACTGCAGCAGAGGCTGTTCCAGTACAGGGCCGTGTCCCCAGTTTCTAATCACGGGGACCTTGAACTCAAGCCATCTGACAATCACTGGCCAAGGAGGGCAGGGACAGGGCCCTCTCCTCTTCCAGCCCATAAATCATGTCATAGTCCATTTGTCCTATGACTTCCTAGCCGCCAGAGGTTAAAAGAGGGCAGATGAGCCACCAGCAAAGTCAGAGCCAAGCAGAGCAGCATCTGACCCTTCTTCCCAGTCCCCTCCCACCAAAGGACACGCTAGAGGTAGTCTGTGCAGGGGCTGTGGGGATCTCGGGTCAAGCTTTAGTCACTGACACGTGGTTGGGAACCACAGGCTGACAGGTGAGAAAGAGTGAGGCATTCCGGGCCTGGTGGATTGAACACAGGTGTTTTCTTGTCAGAGCTGACAGAGACAAGAACGGTTCCTGGTCTGGCAGGGCCGCTTACACCCAACCCAAAGGCTCCAGAGCCTGACCCTGACCACCCCCCGAGTCAGTAACACATTCAAGCAGTGGACTACAGAGGCCTGCAGCTCAGGGTCGGCTTCTGCTGGTTCTGTCTCTTGGACCCACCTAACTCCATCTTTCTCCCTTTCCCAGACTGGGTTGGAAGTGCATACCTGGCCCCTGCCCTCTCTTAACTTCCAAGATGCCCCACAGGCCCCAGGAAGACCGAGTGGTCTCAGTGAGATGTCTAAAGCTGGGGTGGGCAAGGTGCAGAACCCTCACCTAGAGAACAGGCAGAACCAACTTGGCTTCTTTCCAGCCTTGCCTGTTGTGAGATATTTGTACACTGTGTGAAGATGTGTCACTGTGATGGCTTTAATAAAGAGCTGAGTGGCCAGTAGCTAGGCAGGAGAGACTAGGCGGGATTTCCAGGGAGAGAGAACTCTGGGAAGAAGAGAGGCAGGGAGGTGCCAGAGAGACCCTGAAGAAGTCTGTACAGAAGAGGTAACCGAGCCACGTGACAGAATGTAGATTAATAGAGACTCATTTAAGTTATAAGAGCTCACTGGGGAAAAGCCTACGCTAAGGCCAAGCTTTCATAATTAGTATTAAGTATTTGGGTCATTATTTGGGGGCTGGTGGTCCCAAAGACAGTCTGACAAGAAAGTTTGCCACACTCACCTACCCCACAAACCAGGACCCCAACATCTTTCTCCTTAGAAGTTCCTCATTTTGAGTGACAGCAACAGTTATCCAAGTGACCAAGGCCAGAGCAAAGAGCCATCTATGAAGACCCACCTGGTACCAGCCTTAAGGCCATGGCTGCTTCAGGCCAAGTTGTCCCCCTCCACAAGGCCTCCAGAAGCAGCCTGACACAGAATGCCCACTACTCCCCAGCATGCAGCCTCGGACTCAGCCTCTGCCAGGGCCTTCCATCTGGCCTGCAAAGCACAATTGTGCGTGTGTGCACACACTTTTTGAGTAACTTCCACGGCTCCGCATTTGCGATCTGTTGCTCCCTTTACCTGCGACAGCCTTGTTCAATCCAAGAACAAGGCCCTTAACTGCACCTCACCTGGTCGTCGGCCTTCCTCACTCGAGTGGAATCATGAGGGCTGTGTCTCATGCCCTCTGAAGCCGGATCCTGCCTGACCTCTCTCCATACATAGCATCTCAAATACCTCAACCATTTTTCTGAATGTAGAGTAATTTTACAAAACACCTCTTAATAAGCAGCTGACTGGGAAGTGTATCTGTTCCAACATTCACAGAATTTAAAGACAGAATCGATGACACAACCAGGCATGGTAACTCCACTCCTGTAATCCCAGCACCCAGGAGGCAGAAGGGGGAAGATCAAGTTTAAGGCCATTGTGCTCTCCATATCCAGACTTTCACTGGGGGCAGGGATACACCTCAATGGTGCCTAGCCTAAGGGTTAGTCCCCAGTAGCGCACACAAAATCATTAAATGACTGAGTATTAAAGAACTGAGTATCCTTTACTGACAGCAAAGGCAAACAAAAGGAGAGGAACTCAGCTAAGCTAGGTTGAGGGAATCAGGGAAACGGGGCAATACCATGATAAACCCCAAGATGCAAGAGACAGCAGTTACGTGGGCCCTGGCATGGGGCTGACAGGGAGCCTCACCCACGCTAGGGTCAGAAGCCAAGCTGGCCTGTGTCCTTTGACACAGACTCCCCTTTTGATGGACGTGGTAACACCCCGGAACACGCTTACTCAAGTCCGTCAGTGTTAACAGTAGAGAATAAAATCCACCTCGTGGGTCACCTTGGAAACACACTAGTAATTATTCTGAAAGCAGTAGTGTGGGCTCTTCCTGCAGAGAAGCAAATAGTGATGGAAAGCTTTGTGGTTGGTGTTCTTCGTTTTCTCTTTGGGGGCCTACCACCCAGCTCCCAAGTAAATCACACAGTCTTATTCTTTCCTATGAATGCCCAGTCTTAGCTTGG
Source organism: Onychomys torridus (assembly GCF_903995425.1). Classification (NCBI taxonomy): domain Eukaryota; kingdom Metazoa; phylum Chordata; class Mammalia; order Rodentia; family Cricetidae; genus Onychomys; species Onychomys torridus. Next base: position 147,063,683 of record NC_050444.1, read on the forward strand.
ATTATTTCTAGCCAGCTTTTCTTAACTTATCCAGTCTACCTTTTGCCTCCGGGCTTTTCCCTTTCTCTTTTCCTGTATCTCTTTTCTTTCCTTCTCATTCCATGTCTGGCTGTGTAGCTGGGTGGCTGGCTCCTCCTTTTCTTGCTCCTTTATCTCTCTTCCCAGATTTCTCCTCCTATTTACTCTCTGCCCATCAGCCCTGCCTATCCGCTCTCCTGTCTAGCTATTGGCTGTTCAGCTCTTTATTAAACCAATTAGGTGTTTTAGACAGGCAAAGTAACACAGCTTCACAGAGTTAAACAAAGGCAACATGAAAGAATGCAACATATCTTTGCACCATTAAACAACTGTCCACAGCATAAACAAATGTAACACATTGAAATAAAACTCCACAAGAAAGCTTCTACAAATAAAGATGGAAGAATACCATGAAGTGACAGGTCCAGACAGCACCAGCAGCTGATAGTGTCATAGAGAAACCACTGACTGTTTTGTGCTTCCTGTCTATCTACACTATAGTGCTAGGAAGAAAAGAAATCAAGCCGGAAGTCCACCTGACAGCATCCAATGAGCTACTGAGCGAAAACTCCAGCTACAACCCACAAGGTGGATTCAAGCTACAGTAAGAAACCAAGTCTCTTCCCAGGTCCCTGACACAGAGCTCCTAAGTCCTTGGCATCTTCTGTTAGACTGAAACCATGTCTGTTAGAATCCTGTGTGGGGCCAGGCGGTGGTGGTGCACGCCTCTAATCTCAGCACTTGGGAGGCAGAGCCAGGCGGACCTCTGAGAGTTCAAGGCCAGCCTGGGCTACAGAGTGAGTTCCAGGACAGGCTCCAGAGCTACACAGAGAAACCTTGTCTCGAAAGAAAGAAACAAACAAACAAAAACTCCTATCTAAGAGCTCAAGGCCTGCCGGTCGCTAAGAAGACTCAGCAAGAGCTGAGGCTGGATCTTATAACCCAGTCCCCAGTGGAGGGAGGCAATGGGGAGGACCTGCAGACTGACGTGATCCACAGCAACGATCGAGTCATCAACCATGCTCACACAGAAATCCCCAGGACAATGAAGCCTGAACCATCCCAGTTGCTGAACATGAAGATCCTGGAAAGAAAGCAAAACTAGAGAGGGCATGGCGGTGCCACACCCTCACACCCTGGCTTCTGTATGGCTCTTCCTGTGTGTGTGTGTGTGTGTGTGTGTGTGTGTGTGAGAGAGAGAGAGAGAGAGAGAGAGTGTGTGTGTGTGTGTGTGTGTGTGTGTGTGTGTGTGAGAGAGAGAACTGGCCTAGGACTCACTACTACTACTCTCAAACTCACGGAGATCCTCCTGCCTCTGCCTCCCAATATCCCTCATAATAAAATAGTAAGAAGAGTACCTGAAGTGCTCCCCCAAGCTCTCAGTCTAATGAACTCTTAGCAAACCTGAATTTGAGTAAGTATTGGACTTGAGTGGTGTGTCAATGGATTGGGCTTTTTGTTTGTTTTAAGATCTCAGGCTGGGCATGGTGACACAGGCCTTTAATCCCAACATTCGGGAGGCAGAGCAGGGTGATCTTTGAGTTTGAGGCCAACATGGTCTACAGAGGGAGTTCCAGGACAGCCAGGGCTACACTGAGAAACCCTGTCTCAAAAAAAAAAAAAATGTGTGTGTGTGTGTGTGTGTGTGTGTGTATGTGTATCTCTCTGAGCTGGTGGTATACACATCTGAGTTCAAGTGGGCAGGAAGGCTAAGAGAGGGCATTAGATCCCATGACTCTGGTTACAAGCATTTGTGAGCTACCTGCCGTGGGTTCTGGGAGTCCTCAGCAACGGCGGCCAGCCCTCTTACACGGAGCCTTCTCTCCAGGCCCCTCCCACCGTTTGCTTATTCTGAATAATGTTTGGTATCAGGAACATAGGCACGTGCAAGCAAATCTTCCTGATCTCGCCCAGAAATGGAACTGCTGGCATGCTGTTTTTATACTCCGGGAGCCACCAGGCTCTTTGCCATAGTAGAGGGACTACCTGACATCCCCAGTGCCCAGAGATTCCAACTTCTGCACACCCCTGTCAACCTTAGTTCCTGTCGTTAGCCTCTCTTGTCAAGAGCACCAGGCTGGTGTCAAACTTGCAGGTTTAAGCCACCCTCCTGCCTCAGCCTCCAGTGACCTTGTGTAGCACCACCCAGCTTTTCCTGTCTTTCTGATGGAAGCCGTTTCAATGAGGTAGGAGCTCATTGTAACGTGGAGGAAAGGAGTAGTAGAGCCCAAGTTGACCACATAGCCAAGGATGGCCCTAAGCTACTAATCTTTGTGCCACCACCTCTAAGTACTGAAACTACACACCTGAGCTGCTGTGTCTGTAGTTTAATTTTTGCTTTCTTTTTTGAGATGGAGTCTCACACCATAGATCTGAATTCACTATGTAGCACAGGCTATCCTCAAATTCAGTGCTAGGATCACAGGCATGCACCACCATGCCTGGTTTTAAGCTTCCAATTGTAATTAATGTCTATCCACTTATCCCCCAGCCAGATAATCAGTAAAAACCTGGTGGGTGGAGGGTGACTCAGGGATGGACGGCAAGCCTACAGCAGATGGTCTCCATGGTGTTCTTCTACAACTCAGCTCAGGACTTTGCAGAGTGTAAACCACCCCTGAGCCAACTCCCTCATCCATACATTGATGGCTGATCCCCACGAAACTGCTCAGGGACCACAGGAAGCTCACAGGACCCAGCCAGGGACAAGGCCTCAGTGAGGGCTCATTCCCCTTCCCCATCCCCCAGCCCGCGTGCACTGGGCTTACGGAAGCCAGGTGAGCCTTCCTTCCCAGCAACAGACCCACCCAAGGAGGAATCCCCAGCACTGACCTTCTCTGCCATCCCCTCTTCTCCTCCAACGAAAAAGTCTGTTTTGCGTCGAAGGAAGCTGAAGAAGGTGTTCACGAGCTGAAAGACAGAAGGGAGGCTGAGGCCTGGGGCTCAGGGTGGGCCGCAACTGCAGACAAGGCCCTAGTTTAGGAGAGAATTTGAACTTACGCATTACCTCTGAACTCCTACTTCAACAGCCAGCCTCCCTACCAAGTCCCTGAGTCCCTCTGCCAGCATCTTCAATGGGAAACAAACTCATTTCTTGTGCGTGCGTGCGTGCGTGCGTGCGTGCGTGCGTGCGTGCGTGTGTGTGTACACATCCACCTTCACAGTGGTGCCAGACCCAGCCGGCCACTCTTCCTCCACTCCCGGGACTTTGCCCGAACAAAGCCTTCACCACTAGACAGGAAAGCCCGTCTAAAGGTCTAGAGATGGCTCAGTGGGTAAGAGCCCCTGTGTGTAACCCTGACAACCTGGGCTGCTGCCCAGAACCCACAGTAGAAGAAACAACTCCTGAAAGTTGTCCTCTAACCGCCGCACACATGCTGTGGCGCACACCCACACCCATATATAAACACACACGAGGGACTGGAGAGCTGGCTCAGAGGTTAAGAGCACCAACTGCTCTTCCAGAGGGCCTGAGTTCAATTCCCAGCAACCACATAGTGGCTCACAACCATCTGTAATGAGATCTGGTGCCCTCTTCTGTATACATAAATAAATCTTTAAACACACACACACACACGCACACGCACACGCACACGCACTGGGCAGTAGTGTTTAATCTCAGCACTCACAGGATTGGACAGATGACTGAGCCACTTAGATCACTCCCTGCTCTGGCAGAGAAGCTGGATTCAGTTCCCAGCCCTGAGCTGGTCCTTCCTAATCATCTCTAACTCCAGGAGATCGGATATCCTCTTCTAGTGTCCATGGCACCAGAAACACACAGTGCACATACACACATGCAGGGAAACCCTCACATGCATAAGGTAAAAATCAGTAAATCTTTTTTAAAAAGCAAGCCCTTAGGAGTGTCTGGAACAGAAAAGCACGCCCACAAAGGCCAGAGTGGAAATCCCCTGAAGCCAAAGTTACAGGCAGTTGTGAGCTGCCGGGAATCAAACTCAGGTCCTCGGGAAGAGCAGTGTGTGCTCTTAACTGAGCCATCTCTGACTCCTGTTGTTTTTGAGACGGGGGTCTTACTACATAGACTCAGCTGGCCTCAAACTCGATTTGCAAGCTGGGAGGTGGTGGTGCACACCTTTAATCTCAGCACTCGGGAGGCAGAGGCAGGCAGATCTCTGTGAGTTCAAGCCCAGCCTGGGCTACAGAGTGAGTTCCAGGACAGTCTCCAAAGCTAGACAAAGAAACCCTGTCTTGAACCCCCCACCAAAACAAAAGCCTGCCTCTGCCTCCCTAGTGCTGGAATTAAAAGTGTGCAGCATCACACCCAGCTAAATAATTAAAAATAAATAAATAAATAAGGATAAGTAAGTGTGGTAGCATATACCTATAAGGCCAATATTCAGGAGGCTGAGGCAGGGGGATCATGGGTTTATGGTCTCCCTCGGCTATCTAGTAAGACCCTGTCTCAAGAAAGCAGAGGGTGACTGTATCTGCCCGGTGCTGTTTTAGTTCCTTTTCCTGCTGCTGGGATTAAAAACAAAAACAGAACACCTGAGAAAACTAACTCAAGGGAGGAAGGGTTTATTCTGGCTTATAGTCCCAGGTTTGGTCCATCGAGGCAGGCAAGAGCAGAAGCTTGCGGCAGATGGTCACATCGTGTCCTCAGGAAGCTGAGAGCAATGAATGCTGGTACTCAGTAAACTCTTAGGAACATCTGGCAGAGAAGGGGAGATGGGCTTGTGGAAGACAGACTCTTCCTGCAGGAGCCATGGCTCAGAGGACAGACGGTCAGTCACCAGCTGATGATGGTAGGCACCTTAGGGTTCAGACTTCTCTTTGGTACAACAGCAATATGCACTGAGTAGAAATCGAATCTATTTGGTCTTTCCTGGGCTATGTGTACAGATGATGTTGTCTTGCAATCCTGGGCAGCTGGAGTCAGCTCCCAGCCCGACTGATACTCCGCCACAAAAGCAAAGCGCTAACACTCCACACTGCATTGTATTGCTAAGCCGTAATGTTCTGATGGTCCACTGTTACCACTGGACTTTTCACTTATATTTTCAGCTTTCTGTTGTTTTGAGACAGGCTTTCTCTGTGTAGTCCTGGCTGTCCTGGAACTCTGGAGACCAGGCTGCCTCTACCTCCTGAGTACTGGGATTAAAGGCCTGCACCACCATGCCTGGCACCGTTTGTCCTTTCTTTCTTTCTTTTCTTTTTTTTTAAGATTTATTATGTATACAGCACATATCCCTGCAGGCCAGAAGAGGGCACCAGATCTCATTACAGATGGTTGAGAGCCACCATGTGGTTGCTGGGAATTGAACTCAGGACCTCTGGAAGAACAGTCGGTGCTCTTAACCTCTGAGCCATCTCTCCAGCCCCCGTTTGTCCTTTCTTATATGACTTATTTCACTTACTATAAATGTCTTCAAGGTTCATCTACGGTTCTAAATTTGACACGAGAACTTTCCCCAATGTGTGCAACCCCCACTCCTAGGCACTTTCAAGTCTTTGAAACAGAAAGTGAACTTACTCTCGAATCTATTTGTGTGTCAGTTTAGGGGAATGGAGACAAGGAAGCTGTTCACATTTGCAGATGTGACACACTCTCCCCCTTCCAGGGATCTAGAAGTCCTTGCTCAACACAATCACCTACAGAAGACTTGGAATGTGTAGTGGACTAGTTTCACGTCAACCCGACACAAGCTGGAGTCGTCGGAGAGAGGGGGCCTGAGGTGAGAAAACGCCTCCCTAAGACTGGGCTGCAGGCGGGCCTGTGGGGCATTTTAATTAGCGACTGATAGGGGAGGGCCCAGCCCATTGTGCCACTGTGGGATGGTACCACTCCCAGGCTAGTGGTCCCAAGTTTTTTTTTTTCTGGAGACAGGGTTTCTCTGTGTAGTTTTGGTGCCTGTCCTGGATCTCGCTCAGTAGAGCAGGCTGGCCTGGAACTCACAGAGATCCGCCTGCCTCTGCCTCTTGACTGCTGGGACTAAAGGTGTGGGCCACCACCTGCCAGCGGTCCTAAGTTCTATACAGACAGGCTGAGTAAGCCATTAAGCCATGAGGAGCAAGCCAGTAAGCAGAACCCCTCCACAGCCTCCAGGTTCCTGCACTTCGCTGCTTCTGATGAACTGTTACATAGAAGTACGAGTGAACTGAACCCTTTCCTCCCAGTTTGCTTTTGGCCACCGTGTTCCATCACAGCAATAGTAACGCTAAGACCTACTGGGAAGTTAATGAAAGCCCATCCCCAGTGACAGGCGCCGATCTAGGTCAGGGGCTTGAGGTCTGACTTTGGGTAACTGTCACTCTGGCCCTCGGGTGCTTATAGAATGGTAAGTTGTCAGGACTACTGTAGGCTTTTCCACCTCTACCAGTATTTGGGGTGGGGGGACAACAGAAAACAATTAACAGCATAGGCACCAGCTGATCTTTGTGGTTCATAAGCCACGCCCACAGTGCTAATGAGGTCTGGTCAGTCACCTATGGGTCATTATACTGGGGTCTCACTACGTACCCCTGACTGGCTGAGACCTTGCTTATATAGATAGAACAGGCTAGCCTCTAACTTGTAGCAATTCCGCCTCTTCCTTCCCAGTGCCAGAATTATGGTTATGCACCATCATATCCGACTCCGCGTTATACTTCTGAAATGCTCATCGTGGGGCAGCAAGATGGTTCACTGGGTAACAGTGACTGCTTCAAGGTCCTGGCAACCCGAGGTCATGAACCCACATACAGGCGGCAGGAGAGAAATGGCCCCACAAAGTTGTCCTGACACAAACACACACACAAGAATAATAATAATACATGTCTTTGTTTTTTTCAAGAGGGGGTTTCTCTGTGTATCCCCTGGCTGTCCTGGATCACGCTCTGTAGACTGAGCTGACCTCAAACTTCAAAAGATCCACCTGCCTCCGCCTTCAGAGTGCTGGGATTAAAGGCACACCTGGTTCCAAATAAAAATTTTAAAGCAAGAAGTTCTCTTTGCACGTAAGTAACTTCTTAAGGGCAAGGCCTGGCCTCGGTCTGTGTCTTTATCCCCAGGATCCAGCCTTCTGTGTCTAGTAAACGATAATGACAAATACTTGATTAACAAGCCTTATTATGATCAGCTTGGTCTTTCCCTTCAAAGTACTACTCTACTAAAATTCAAGAAAACTAGGAGCCAGGCAGGGTGGCCCACATCTGAATCCCAGCACTCGGAAGACTGAGGCAGGGGGATGACCCTGAATTGGAAGTCACCTTGGTCTATAAAACAAGTTGGGCAAGCCGGGGATACACAGCAAGACCCTGACTCAAAAAAAAAAAAAAAAAAAAAGCAAAAACCAAGAACTGGTATTCCTAAATTTCACCTCACACACTAGGCAACTGAAGCTAGACCATGCGGGGCGCTTAACCAAGTAGGAGGCTACTGAGAAGTCTACAGGTTTCCAGTTCACTTCCTCGACTGGTGTTTAAAGATGCCACGTGCTGACCTCACCCTGGTTCTCACTACCCCACGCAGTATGTGATATAAGGAGGCTCCACTTCTGGTTAAGCTGGGAATCCCGTCTGGGAGAGTCGGTCCAGGGATGCTCTAGGAAGTAATCACTACACGGCAAGAGGAAGGACAGGCGCACAGAATGGATGCGGAAGCTCTGGGGTCACTCTGAGACGACGGAATTGCTCTTGGGGGCAAGGCGCCGGGCACTGATGGCGTGGGAGTGAGACTTCGCCCGCGGGGTGCACGGGCCGGAAGCTGGGGCGCGGGGAGCCGCGCGGCCGGGGGGGGGGGGTCTCGGCGATCCACGGCTGGGGCGCGGGCCGCGCCGCTTACCTCCTGCACGCCGCCCTCGTGCTGCTGCGCCATGGCCAGCAGCATGCCGTCGAAGCGCTCCTCCTCCTGTTCCCCGCCCATCGCGCTGCGCTCCGAGCTCCGCACTCGCGCTCGGCGATGCCCGCGCTCCGCACGGTTCGCGTCGGGCCCAACGGTTCCCCTCGCCGGCCTTCCGCAGCGGAGCCGGAAACACGCACGGTCCCGGCCGCCCGGGCCCGCCCTTCCCCGCTCTCTTCCCGCCTCCCCGCCCATCGGTGGCCATTGAGCTCCGGGAACACAGCCCGCTTCACCGGTCATTGGCTAACGGGAGGAGCAAATCAACAGGCGCGACCCGAAAGTGGTGGGAGGGGTTTGCGGCCGCAGAGTTTGGCTTGAGTTGCTATGGTCACCAGATACCTGGGAGCCTTCTAGAAAGCTCTGAGCTCACTCACATCCTCGACAGGGCTGGTAGTTAAGGGAAGTGTTTTGATCAAGCAGTGACTTCAGCCGTCTTTTCCTACGAGCCGGCAGTCGAGACCCCGGAAGAGAGTACTCACCAAAGGGACCACCTCACCTACTCCATCATACCGGGCCAGGCTTTTGGAAAAGTGCACGAAACTGTAGTTTGCATAGAGCCCTAGGCTTAGAAACTATTTGCAGCTGGATTAATGCTCTTCCCTTACTGTCTGGAAATTAACTTTTCTGGTCTTTGTTTTATTTTGGTGGTGGGAGTGGTGGTAGTGGCTTGCTTTGTTTTGCTGTGACAGGGACGGTGTACCGGAGGCAAGGATGAACTTGAACTCCCGGTCCACCTGCCTTCATCTCCAAGTACTGAGATGGCCTGTGTGTATCACCTGAAGATCCCCCACCCGCGTGTATGCATTTATTTTTTACTTTGTAAACCTGAAAGTGCTATACTGTTGGAAGATTCTTACCAAACATTTCCTGAGAGTCAGGCTGTATCGCCTTCCGTGGAATAGGGACTCAAGAGGATTGAACCTCAGATGAACACCCGCAAAGAGCGGGACTCCTCTCCCCTATCAGACGCAGGTCTCTGAGGGCTGATCTGTGTCATCTGCCAGTTAGAAGCAGTACTCGTTAGTTTTATGTCACCTTGACACAAGCTGGAGTCATCAGAGGAGCCTCAACTGAGAAAATGCCTCCATAAGATGCCACAGAGGTAAACCCGTAGGACATTGTCTTAATTAGTGATTGACAGGAGAGGGCTCAGCCCATTGTGGGTGGAGCCACCCCTGGGCTAGTGATCCTGAATTTTATAAGAAAGCAGGTTGAGCAAACCATGAGAAGCAAGCCAGTAAGCAGCACTCCTCTATGGCCTCTGCATCGGCTCCTGCCTCCAGGTTCCTGCCCCGTGTGAGTTCCTGTCCTGACTTCCTTAGATGTGGAAGTGTAATCAATCCCTTTCCTCCCTTGCTTTTGGTCATGGTGTTTCAACACAGCAATAGAAACCGTAAGACAGAAGCCCTGGACTTCTCTGAGCAAATGGCTTCAGTCAGGCTCTGGCCTATAGCGATCTTGACCACAGCCTTCTCTCCAGGGATTCCAGAAATGACACCTGGCCTTAAGCTCCCCACAGTGAGAGGGTCCTAGCTTCCAGTCTGGCAGAGAGGCTCTACCTCCTTAGCTTTCTCTTCCAAAAAGTGGGGATGGCAGCAGCAACAGTGAGGAATGCCAGCCTTCAGGAAGTGCATTAGTGTGCTTTACATCCACTCTGAGCCCCACAGACAAGGGAAGTTCTGTTGAAGCAGTTTGTGAAGCTGAAAAAAATAAGAAAAATTTTGATCAGTTTTTTTTGGTTTTTGATTTTTTTTTTTTTTAGTTTTTTCGAGACAGTTTTGCACCTTTCCTGGAACTCACTCTGTAGCCCAGGCTGGCCTCGAACTCACAGAGATCCGCCTGGCTCTGCCTCCCGAGTGCTGGGATTAAAGGCGTGCGCCACCACCGACCGGCTTGACTCAATTTTTAGATTTATGTATATCAGTGTTTTGCCTGCATGGACCCCTGTGCATCATAGATTTGCAGTGCCTGCAGAGGCCAGAGAGGGTGTTGGAGCTCCTGGAACTGGAGTTACTGGTGTTTGGTTGTGAGCTGCCATGTGGGTACCAAGAACTGCATCCTGGTCCTCTGCAAGAGATCAAGTACTGTAACTGATGAGCCATCTCTTCAGCCCCAACATTCATTTCCTACACACACACACACACACACACACACACACACACACACAGAGAGAGAGAGAGAGAGAGAGAAACATGAGGGTGATTATCACCAATTCCCATCCAACATAACAGGGTTTGTGCTGGGTTTGTCCCTCTGCATTGACACCTTCCATCTCCCACTCTGAGAAATGTGGTTTCCATTGTCCTAACCCCCCCTTACTCGACTTGAGCATAGAAGCCAGCACCTTGCACATGGTAGGCAAGCTCTCTCCATTAACTACACTCCCATGCCAGAATCAGACTGGAGTACTGGCTGATTCTAGGAACTGGGAAGATTGGTGTCCTGTTAGAGCAGAAAACAAAAGCATGTGTACAGAACAATGTGATGGATCAAAAGACACCAGTGTAAGCATTACAGCTCGGGTGGAAAGGGATCCTGGCAGTCGGGAGCCAAGGACTACCAAAGTCAGCTTAAGCTTAGCAGCTCACAGCCCTGCTGCAGGGAAAGGCTTACCCGATGTCACAACTCTGCTCTGCTAGCGGAAGGTTTCCCAGCAAAACTGTTAAGTTCTGCTCCGCTCTTCTCCACTCTGGCTCCTGTGAATAGTTGTTACTTCTCTCTTCTACTCCACTCCAGTGAAAGAAGGTCTCACCAAACCTCATTCAAGACGTATATTGGGAGGGAATATCCAGGAGGGTGGCTGCCTCTGCCATGGTATTAAGAGGCAGCAGCAGGAGGAGGGGTCCTAGCTGGATCAGGAACAGAGTGGGAGAACAAGGAAAGAGAGACCATGATAAATGGAGACTCCATGGGAATAGGAAGAAGCAGAGTGCTAGAGAGGTCCCCAGAAATCCACAGATACCTCCACTATAGACTACTGGCAATGGTCGAGAGGGTGCCTGAGCTGACCTACCCTGGTGGTTGGGTGGCTGAACACCCTAACTGCCATGATATCTCATCCAGTGACTGATGGCAGCAGATGCAGAAATCACAGCCAGGCCCCAAGCAGAGCTACAGGAGTCCAATCGACGAGAGAGAGAGAGAGAGAGAGAGAGAGAGAGAGAGAGAGAAGAGGGATTATATGAGCAAGAGATATCGAGACCATGATTGGAAAAAGTACAGAGACAACTAGCCAAACTAGTGGAAACACATGAACTGTGGACCAATAGCTGAGAAGCCCCCATGGAACTGGACTAGGCCCTCTGGATAAGTGAGACAGTTGTTTAGCTTGAACTGTTTAGGAGGCCCCCAGGCAGTGGAACCGGGACCTGTCCTTGGTGCATGAACCGGCCTTTTGGAACCTAGTGCCTATGCTGAGACACTTTGCTCAGTTTGGGTGCAGGGAGGAGGGGATTGGACCTGCCTCAAATGAATGTACCAGGCTGGGCTGACTCCCCAAGGGAGATCTTGCCTTGGAGGAGGTGGGAATAGGGGAGTGGGAAATGGGGGGAGGCTGGGGGGTCCAAGGAGGGAGGACGGGGGAATCTGTGGCTGATATGTAAAATGAATAGAAAAATCTCTTAATTTAAAAAAAGGGGGGGGGTTGGGGATTTAGCTCAGTGGTAGAGCGCTTGCCTAGCAAGCACAAGGCCCTGGGTTTGATCCTCAGCAAAAAAAAAAAGGGGGGGGCTGGAGAGATGGCTTTAGAGGTTAAGAGCACTGGCTGCTCTTCCAGAGGTCCTGAGTTCAATTCCCAGCACCCACATGGTGGCTCACAACCATCTGTAATGAGATCTGGCGCCCTCTTCTGTATACATAATAAATAAATCTTTAAAAAAAAAAAAAAAGGCAGCAGCAAACTGAAGAGACACAGGGTTTATATAGGGCTTCTTAGGGGCAGAGTTTTTCCAGGGAGAAGATTTTCAGAGTGGGAATTGGTTGGGTTTCAATCCTCTTGAGCTTGGACAAACTGAGATTGGCTAGATTTCATGTCCAATAACAACAACAAAAAACCATCTACCACCAAAGCAGCTAGGGGATACAACTGATGCAGCTTGGAGGTTGAGGGAGGAGGGTCCCGATTTCAAAGCCTACCTAGCCTAGGCTAATAGAGTGAGATTAAGGCCAGCCTGCATAACTTATACTTGCTCTTGTGGAGGTTCCAGGTTTGGGTCCCAGAACCCACACAGTAGCTTACAATCCTGTGTAGTTCCAGTTCCACGACCTCTGAACCCTTCTTCTGACCTCCTTGGGCACCAGATGTGCACACGGTGCACATACATACATTTGGGCAAAACACATAATCTAAAAAAATAAATAAATTGAAGTGGGTGCACTGGAGGGCTAGCTAGAATGAGCAAAAAGAGGAAGAGAAGGAGGAACTGGAGGCAGTGGAGCAGGAGGAGGAAGAGGAAAAAGGAAGCGGAAGAGGAAGGGAGGGATTCAGGATGGAGTGTGGTGGTGCATGCCTGTTTTCCCAGCACCCGGGAGGAGAAGACAGGAGGATCCAAGAGTTAAAGGTTAATCTTGGCTACATAGTGAGTTCAAGGACAGGCTGGAGTACATGAAACCCTGTCTCCAAAAAAATAAATAAATAAAATTGTTAAAAATGATTGAGCAAGATGGGTTAGCAGATCAAGGCAGTTCCTCTCAACAAGCCTGGCTGAATTTGATCCCTGGAAGCCACATAAAATGGAAGGTAGAACTAACTCCAGTTCATACACACAAAAATAATATATTTTTAATTTGTTTTATTTTTGTCAGCAGTCATCATATCCAACAAATATTTAAAAGCAGCAGATGTGGTAGCTCAGACTTGTAATCCTAACAGCAGGTGGCTGAGGCAGCACAGTGCCGAGTCAAGGCTAGCCTGCCACAGAGAGCAGTCAGCACAAAATACATAACAAAAGAACGGAGCATCATTCTTCCCAAGTCATTCCTAGGAAAGAGATGAGACCTGAATGTAACTTCCAGGACCATGCGAGGACCGCCTCACCCAGCTCTGTCAGTCCATCTGCATCGTGGTGGTCTCCCACTGACGATGCCTTGCCTGCCGTACCTGACGGTCTGTTCTTTTCCGAAGGGAGGCCTGGGCTAAGATCCACACCAAGCACCACAGTGAAAGCAGCATGCCTGCCTGGCTGCAGGGATAGAGTGGGGTGTGCTCTGTCTTCAAGTCCACACCACAGGGAGACCTTACTGTCTCAGATAAGACAGCCAGGCTCACAGAACCCTGGAGACCAGCAGACAGTCACATCGTGACTGGGAAGCAATGGAGCCAAGACCAGATGCAAGGGCAGAGGACGCCAGAGTCGCTCTCCTGAAGCGGAGCACCAGGTTGCCCAAGACTTTGGCGACAGCAAGCCCGCTAGGCAAGGCTAGCCAAGGTCAGGAACCTGATACAACTGATGATCTCTGTTTCCCTCGTCCCTCACCTCCAACCACTTGAGACAGATATCCAGGACAGAGAAGCCATGTGCTAGCAGAGATGTGTCTCCACTCACACCGTAGGTGGACCACACCTGCAGACCAGGTAGGGGATTGGGGGTGGGGGCTGCTAGCCACTAGTGCTGGGAAACTCACACCCTGGCTGCACACTTGGATGCATTCTTGGCAAACAAGGATGACTCAGAGGTCAGAACTATCTGTGCTCCGTCCCTTCCACTCGGAGTGACTTGGAGCGGGTCACTTCACCTCTTCTAGTCTCACCACTGCAATGGAAAGCAACCCCCATCTAGCCGGTCCTCAGTAAATGACAGCCGTGCAGTTTCCCAGTTTTGCAAGGACCAGCAGACCAGCCTCTCTGGAGCTATAGGAACGCAGACTGAGCGCTGGGGGCTCTGAATGGTCTTCCTCCAAAGAGGCCCCTGCACTGGAGTGACAGGAGTGGGGGAAAGGGGGCTCCTAGACTGTACGATGATCAAAGTCTCCCAGGGACCTGGCTCCCTTCCCTGCAGCCTGTTCCTTACCGACAACAGGAGCAGAGCCCCAAGGTTAGGCAAACACAGCAGAGATAAGGCACTTCCAGACTGGGTCATGCATTCAAGGCTTTAGCCCGCGCTCTCTGGCTGGCTCTTTGGCTCAGTGAGAACCCTGGTCTTGCATGCCTGAAAGTAGGCACCAATAGAAACAGCAGTCACAGCCACTGGCTGGTTGGGCGCCCAAGACCTTGGTGCCCTGGTACAGCCCAGGTTAATGACCTTGTTTATACACTTGAGTCATCCGATAAAGGGCATCCGGGCAGCGGGCAGGTGGCCCTGTGCCCTGCAACGGCCACTTCATTGACTAAAGCGAGAGCAACGCCACGTGGAGCTCCAGTGCCCATCCCCCACCACTTCCTCAGCAGGTCCCGCCAGGGTCAGTGCGTGTGTGCATTGTGTGTGTATGTTTTTTTTTTTTTTTTCAATGAACATGACTTCTGGAGTCAAGGTTGCTTGGCCGTTCCCCCTCCCGCCCATCGAGGATATAAATAGCACCCACAGTACAGAGGGCCAGATAGCTGGGGAAAAAAACAGGAACAGGACGCCAACCATGAACTCCAGCCCGTCTGGGGACTGCCCATGCGTGGGCTCTGCAGGCCGCCCGGCTATTCTGTACGCCCTTCTGAACCCCAGCGTCAGGGCCAGGCCCACTGCATCCGCATCCCGAAGTCACTGCCTGTGCCAGCAGCACCGGCCTGTGCGTCTGTGTGCTCCTCACCGCACCTGCCGGGAGGCCTTGGATGTCTTAGCCAAGACGGTAGCATTCCTCAGGAACCTGCCGTCCTTCTGCCAACTGCCCCATGAGGATCAGCGGCGGCTGCTGGGGGTCTGCTGGAGCCCTCTCTTCCTGCTCGGGTTGGCCCAAGATACTGTGACCTTTGAGGTGGCTGAGGCCCCAGTGCCCAGTATACTTAAAAAAATCTTACTGGAGAAACCCAGCAGCGGTACCGGGGATGCCCAGCTACCAGAACGGCCACAACCCTCGCTGGCTGCTGTGCGGTGGCTCCAGCGCTGTCTGGAGTCTTTCTGGAGCCTTGAGCTGGGTCCCAAGGAGTACGCCTACTTGAAAGGAACCATCCTCTTCAACCCAGGTGAGCTCCCAGACTCTCCCGGATAGGGGCCAAGCTGGGAAGGGACCCATCCAGGGAACAAACCTTCTTGGAGCCTGACAGCCACTGTCCCTTTGTATGTTTGTTAGACTCAAATAGATAGCTCACAGGAGAGGCATAGAGAGATTAAACAACTACCTGAAACCATACAGCAAGGTAGAGGCAGAGCAGGGCTGGGAATGCTGGTCAAGCTAATGCAGAGGTTGCTCTTTGCCGCTGTGACTCTCAGGGACTGTGGGAGGGTGGAGGGGGTGGGGTAGACACAGCCGTGTGGCAGCCACATCTTCAAGGGCAGGCTGTACAGTGAGGTTCTGAAGGCTAAAGTCCTCCGTGGGTTCAGAGAGGCCACACAAAAACAATGAAAGGGTGAGAGTGGGCACTTCTTGGGAAATCTAGCCAGGAAAACAGTGATGGGCGGGGTTGGGGGGGGGGGAGGGTGTCGGGTTGCGGGAGGCAGATGCGGAGAATTGAGGCACAGTCTCACCACGTACCTCTGGCTAGCCTAGAACTCACTGTGTAGAGCAAGTTGACTTCAAACTAAAAGACCATGCCTGGCATGGGAAAATATTCTTTGTAGCTTTGAGGGAGACAAGAAACAAGCCTTGAAAGTTAAAGTATAATGCCAAACAGCAGTAACAGTACCAAAGAGGCACATGCATTCACCATATGTCAGGACTTAGTCTAAGGGTTTTACAAATATTGGTTCGGTTAAACCTCATAACAATCATGGGCGACAGGTACTGTCATTCCCTCTTGACAGATGGAGAAACTGAGGCATGAAATTAAACTACTCATCTACAGTCACTCAGAAAGATTAAACTACTTGTCCAAGGTCACTCAGCTAATTAGTGGCAGTGCTGGCATTCAAATCCAGATAGCCTGGTTCTGTTTTTGTTTTGTTTTGTTTTTTTCAAGACAGAGTTTCTCTGTGTAGCCTTGGCTGTCCTGGAACTCTTTCTGTAGACTAGGCTGGCCTTGAACTCACAGAGATCCACCTGCCTCTGCCTCCTAAGTGCTGGGATTAAAGGTGTGCACCACCACTGCCAGGCCTTGTTTTGTTTTGTATTTTTTTTTTAAAGATTCATTTAGCAGGTTGGGGATTTAGCTCAGTGGTAGAGCGCTTGCCTAGCAAGCACAAGGCCCTGGGTTCGGTCCTCAGCTCTGGAAAAAAAAAATTCATTTAGTCAGGCACTGGTGGCTCATGCCTTTAATCCCAACACTGCAAAGGCAAGGCAGGTGGATCTCTGTGAGTTCAAGGCCAGCCTGGTCTACACATGGAGTTTCAGGACATAGAGGGCTGCACAGAGAAACCTTATCTCAAAAAACAAAATAAGATTGATTTATATATTATTTTATATGTATGAGTTTCTACCTGTATGTATGTGTGTGAGAGCTCACAGAAGCCAGAAGAGGGTGTCAGGAATTGGAGAAATAAGCCGTTGTGAGCCACAATGTAGGTGGGAACAGGCCCCAGGTCCTCTGCGGTAGCAGTAAGTGCTCATAACCACTGAGCCATCTCTCTAACCCCTATGTCTTTTCTATCCACATTATGTACTTCCTGTCTATAAGTAGATGGATCAATAAAATGAAGGAGATGGTGGCTGAACCCTCCAAGGTGGCAGAGAAGGCCAAGGCTTATAACTCATTAGTAAAGTACTGCCTCCCGAGCTACAGGACTTGGATTTGATTCCCAGCACCGCCAATTAGGTCTCTTCTCTATCTTTAAAGGCTGGGAATGTAGTTCAGTGGTACAATTCTTACCTAGCATGTTAAAGGAGCCATTGATCTATAGTCCAATTGTAGAAATCCTGCCAAGCAGGCTCTAGCATGCACAAGGCCCTGCAATTACACCCCAGCATATGAGGGAGGGAACTGCTAACATTCCCACTTCCTGGGCTAGCCTCTAGAGTAGCTGCTCACAAGCCCTCTTCTCTCTCTGCCACAGATGTGCCAGGCCTCCATGCTTCCTGCCACATCGCGCATCTGCAACAGGAGGCTCACTGGGCCTTGTGTGAGGTCCTGGAGCCCTGGTACCCAGCTAGCCAAGGCCGCCTGGCCCGAATCCTCCTCATGGCCTCCACTCTCAAGAACATTCCATGTAGCCTTCTGGTAGACCTCTTCTTCCGCCCTCTCATCGGAGATGTTGACATCACTGAGCTGCTTGAAGACATGCTCTTGCTGAGGTGACCTGCAGAAGGAGGTCCAGTGCTTCCAAAGGGGAGCCTGAAAGGCAGCACTCAACTCCCCAGGAGCAGCCCTCACCTCAGCCACACCCCCAGCCTGGACTTCCTTGGTTTGAACACAGTGTACTACTAACTGCCTAGTAGGCCCTTGGTGGCCCCCGAAGCCTCTGGGCCAGGGACAGGGAGGGAGCATGAATGAGGTTGTATATCAGGACAGAATTCCTCCTGACTTTGTATAAAACTAAATTAAGTTATTGGTTTTTGTAATAAAAGGTATGACTTGCTGACACGGTAGTTGCCTGTGGAAGGAACCAGCCAATCTCCAGGGTACACCCTACTCTTGCCAGAGAGGACACCTGGAAAAAACCAGAGACCAGCTCCTTAATGTTCTAGAGAGGGGTGCTAAGGAAAAGGTTTGTTTTACAACTGAATGAGAAGCCACCAGAAAGCCTCATCTCACTTCCTGCCACCTTTATACCCTTCTCCCTGAGCAGGGGCACTTTTGGTCCCCGTCTCCAGAGCCTTTATTGTCCCCTTTCAGGTTACTGTCCCCTAGAGGCTGTCTCTCACCTCAGAGGAATTGGGTTTGCAGCTAATCACAGAAATGCCCCATTCTCAAAATAGACAAGGCCACTTCACTTTCAAGGAGTTTTGACCCTCGGTGTTTCCCCGCTTCCTGCAATTGACAGAAGATATTGGTCCGATACTCTCCCAGCACCAGGGACAAAGCAGCAGCCAGGGGTGCCCTGGAAGCAGCTTGGAGGCAGAGGCAGGCAGAAGGTTAACTATGGCATGGCCACCCTAGTTGTTAAAGTCTGAACCCATTGTGTCCTAAGTCCTTGAGCTCCCTTCCATCTTCCCCTCTGCCCTGCCACAGCCCCCTCAGGGGGTCATTCCCATTGTCCTGGTCACCTAAGCTGTGCTTGGTCAGGCTACAGCCTCCAGCCCTGCTCCATTCAGAGCCTGGCTAGGGTCTGTTTTGATTGGCTAATGTCTGTGCCTCAGTGTTTGTTAAATATTTTGACCTGGTTATCCTGGGTCAGGGTGACTGACCAGAAGGGTGGGCAGGAGGAAATGATATCAACACAGTTGCCCATAGGGCTTTCAGACCTCCTCCTGTGCTGATCAGGCTCCACCCCTTTCACCTCCACTTTGGATCCTTCTCACGGGGCCAAGTTAATCATTGCTCAGAGAGAGGTCATTCTTCCAGGGGCAACAGCCGAGGAGTCACCACTCAGGCCTGGCTCTAAAGCTCCCAGCTTAGGATCACACCTCCTCCCCATTATAGACACTGAGTGCCAGCACCAAGAACACCCCTGTGCCTTCCCCCAGCTCCTCATTATAGAACCACACAGCTCAGATGCCACAAGAAGGATTCACAGAACTCAGATGTACAGCTCAGGGTTACCCTCACAGAATCTCTCTCTCTCTCTCTGTCTCTCTCTCTCTCTCACACACACACACACACACACACACACACACAAAACAGACCCTCAACTGACCCCCACATAGTACTGCACGTTGCAGCAGATTCCCCCCAAAACCATATATATGTACCCAAGCCACACAGTCACAATACAATGCACCTGTGCACCCAAGAGTGGGCATACTGCTTGGAGACACCTTCAATCTGCATATGTTCTTCTGTTTATGTTACTTTCTTTTTTAATGTGTGTGGATATTTTGCCTGCATATGTGTCTGTGTATATGTCCATGCCCAAAGCCATCAGAAGCCAGGAGAGAGCATAGGATCCCCCTGGTACTGGAGTTACAGATGGCTGTGATCCCCCATATAGGTTCTTGGAATTGAACCTGAATTGGAATTGAGTCTTCTGGAAGAGCAGCCAGTGCTTTTAACTGCTGAACCATCTGTGATGGTTTGAATGATACTGGCCCCATAAGCTCATGTTTGATTATATGGTCCCCAGTTGCTGGAACTATTTGGGAAGGATTAGGAAGTATTGCATTGGTGGAGGAGGTATGTCTTTCAAAAGACTTGCCCCATTCCCAGTTAGCTCTGTGCCTGCTCCTTGCATATCAAGATGTGAATTCTCAGTTGCTGCTCCAGCTGCCAACCTCTGTCTCCATCATAAACTCCAAACCTCTGGAACCATAGAACAATTAAATTCCTTCTGTTATATGTTGTCTTGGTCACAGTGTTTTACCACAGTAGAAAAGTAACTAAGACACCGTTTCTCCATCCCCATGCCCTTCTTCTTATTATTTTTTGTTTATCTATTATGTATAGTGTTCTGCCTGCATGAATACTTACACACCAGAAGAGGGCAGCAGATCACATTATAAATGGTTGTGAGCCACCATGTGGTTGCTAGGAATTGAACTCAGGACCTCTGAAAGAGCAAATAGTGCTCTTAACCTCTGAGCCATGGCTCCAGCGCCTCCCCCGCCCCCTACTTATGCCCTCCCCTCCCCCGTTTTTAAATGAGACAGAATCTTATCACTTAGCCCAAGCTGGCTTTGTGATCCTCCAGCCTGCCATGTGCTGGGGTCACAGGTTTGCACTATTACACTTGGCTGTGGAATGTGTTGCTCCTCCTCTGCTATGTAAAGAGAAAAGTAGCCAAACCTCACTGAACATGGAGGCTCATGCCAATCACCCCAGCACTCAGGAGGCAGAGGCAGGATTGCCATGAGTTGGAGTTTCAAGGACACGGTGAGTTCAAGGACAACTTGCCTTATATAGTGAGATCATGTCTGGGGGAAAAAAAAATTTAGGGAACCAGGTGTGGCAGTGCACACCTGTAATCCCAGAACTTGGGCAGCAGAAACAGGCTGATACCTGAATTCGAGTCCAGCCTGGTCTACAAAGCAAGTTCCAGGACAGCCAGAGCTACACAGAGAAACCCTGTCTCAAAAACCCAAAACCTAATAAAAAAATAAATGAGAGAAATTAAATTAGGTCTGGAGAATGTAGCTCAGTTGGTAGAATATTTGCTCAGCATATGCAAAGTCCTAAGTTGACCTCCAGCCCTGTGAGTGAGGCTCCTCTAATCGGAGCACCTGACATTGGACACAGGATGATCAGAAGGTCAATCATCCTCAGCTACCTAGTGAGTTCAAGTCCAGCCTGGGCTACAGGAGACCATGTCTCAACAGATGAATGAGTGAGTGAAGTGGTGACCTATGTGTATACATCTTCAGGTAGTTCTCAGAATCTACAACCCAGGCCAAACTGCTCTGCCCAAACAGCACTCAAGACTTTAACTAGATAATCACTTTAAAATGACCTGAACATTCACTTTCTCAGCCATTTCCCACCAGTCACTCCCTAGAGAAATCTTCTAGTGCAATCCTTTAGAGCTGAAAAAGCCCCTCATTCCACACCCCCACCTCCCAGCAGACCTTCAGACCTGGCCTGAGCCACCGACCTCTGCCTGCCTGGCCTCCTTCTGGCACATCCCAGCCCTCCCACCGTGCCGACACAGCAGGTGTTTCCTCCATGTGACCTGATCAAAGGGATTCAGGCACTTGGGGCCATCCTCTTTTAATGTCTTTTCATCAATGGCCTCTCTTAGTCACTGTGACACCATCTCAAATCCTCAAGCTGGCTTCCTGTCTCTCCCTTTCCATTTCCAAGGCCACCAAGTATTAGGGGACATTCTCCTCAACACCCCACACCAGTTTCCCCCCTCAACTTACTTAATCTTTCCATCATCCAAATAGCTTTTCTTTTTAACTCTGTCCTGCTCCTTTTCAAAAAATTACTCTTTCTAAATGGTCAAGAAGTGTGACGTTTCTCTCTCTCCCTCCCTCCCTCTCTCTCTCCCCTCCTTTTTAGTTATTCTATGTGTGTGAGTGCAAATGTGTTTGTATCTGCTCCCTCACCCCGTGGAGAGCCATCCAAGGACAACTTTCAGGAGTTGGTTCTCTCTGAACCAGCGGGAGGTGACACTCCTTCCATGTGGGTTTTCCAGAGCTGGGAGACTGTCTCTATTATCAGCATCTCCGATTGGGCCTGTGTCGGCTTGGGTTCGGGCCTCTCTTCTGGGAGAGGAGGGAGAAGCAGGCCCAGCTGGGGTAGGGAACTTCCTGGATGTCTAAAGCTAATGGCTGTCAGTGCTTGAGACTTAAGCTCGGGCTCCTGTGATGCCAGAGGTGGAACTCTTACCATCAGCACAGGCCGCAGTGAGTCACAGACAGACTCGGGCAGTCTGCTGTCAGCTCAGCCCTGCTCACTGACCATCTACTTCTAAGACAGGCTCTCTGTCCTCAGGCTCAGCCAGGGATGACTCACTGGAGAGCTGGAGAGTGACTGGGGCTTCAGGGCAGCTCAGGGTACTGGTTTATGGCCATCACTAGCTCTATCTTCATTAGCCAGATCACTGGCTGTGCGTCAGGCAGCCCGCAGCTGCCAGCTGAGGTGCTGTGCCCAGCCATGAGCCACCCTGCCCTCAGGGCCTTTGTGTACCCTAGAACCTTTGACGCTGCAAAAAAAAATGAGGTGCTCATCCATGATCTGTCCAACCATTCATTCACGTATTGTATCACTCAGTGTCTCCTGACATTTAGTCAGGCCAGACTCTGTGTTAGATGTCAGGGGAAAAGACAGAATGAATAAGACCCATACTCTTCCCCTGGCAGATGAAGATACCGAAGTAATTATGCTACAGTGATCTGAATTGCGTGGGAGCAGCAGTTACAGAGGTCATTAATTGTGCCCAGAGGTGGGAAAAGTGCTTCCCTGGAGTGCTGATTACTCAGAAATGTTTGGAAGTTTGCAGAGGTGAGGCATTCCAGAGGGAAGGGAATATGTGAAGGCACCGAGGTGCCAGGGACAAGGCGTGCTCCCTGAATGTGACCCAGGACCTGTGAGTCTGGGAGCAGCAGAAGATGGACCTGGGGGTTTGTATCACAAAACAGAACAATAGAGAAAGGAAACTAAAGATCTGGTGGAAGAGACCAGTCACTGTCTGAAGGGAGTCACGGTCAACAAAAGGGAATTGACTTGACGTTTGTTCATGGCAGGGCATGGCTAGAGGAAAGCCAATGCTGTGTCCTCTGTGAGTCAGGACAAACCGGGTGTGGTGGTTCACACCTGTAGTTCCAGAACTGGGGAGTGGAGGCAGGAGGACTGGGAATCTGAAGTCAGTCTCTGCTACATGACAAAGTTCAGGACAGACAGGGATGTATGAGGCCCTCTCTAAAATAGCTCCTCCCTGTGCAATGGGACACACACAGTCAGGCTAGAGGTGCAGGACAGAGGTAGAGTGCTAGCTCACTGAACATGAGGCCCTGAGGTAAATCCTCAGCACAAGAAAAAAAATCTAATAACAACATCCCAGGACTTGGTGGCACACATCTTTAATTCCAACACCAGGGAGGCAGAGGCAGGTGGATCTTTGTGAGTTCAAGGCCAGCCTGGTCTGCACAGTGAGTTCTAGAAAAGCCAGGGATACATAATAGAGAGACCCTGTCTCAAACAAACAGCAACAAACCTAACAAAAATACAATACCCCAGAAAACTTCAGACCTAAACTCTTCCTCAGAGTTTTCCACCATATTGATTCCTAGGACACAAAGGAGCTAAGAGGTGGTACACATCAATAACCCCAGGGCTTAGCCGGTGGTGGTAGTGCATGCCAGCAGACCCAGCACTCAGGAGGTGTGGAGGCAGGAGGCTCAGAAGTTCAAGATGCTTCACTGGGTGAAAGTGCTGACTTGACAAGTTCAATCTCTGGAACCTTGTGGCGGAAGGACAAAACCAATTCACAAGGTTTTTGACCTCCGTACCCTCACTGTAGCATGTGCATTCCCACACTTCCCACACACAGAATGACAATAAAAATTAAGTGTACTTTCCCACCTACATATTCGTGTTCATGCAGACAACCCTAATAAATGCAATGGGTCTCAAATACATACATACGTACACACATACATGTATGAAAACTCACAGAGAGGCTTGGAAAGGAGAAGGAGTTTGGGGGAGGGGTAAGGAGAGTAGGATAGTGGACTCAGAAAACAACAACAACAAAGTGGATTTTGCTCAAAGAATACTATGCATATATGAAATTGTAAAAGAAAATAAAAGACTTTGGGCTGGAGAGAAGGCTTAGAGGTTAAGAGCACTGGCTGCTCTGCCAGAGGTCCTGAGTTCCATTCCCAGCACCCATCTGTAATGAGATATGGTGCCCTCTTCTGGCCTGCAGGGATACATGCAGGTAGAGCACTATCTACATAATAAATAAATCTTTTTAAAAAATGAAAGAAAAGGAAAAGGAAATTTTTAGGAAAAAAAAAAAAAGCTGGGCAGTGGTGGTGCACACCTTTAATCCCAGCACTCGGGAGCCAGAGACTGGCAGATCTCTGTGAGTTCGAAGCCAGCCTGGTCTGTGAAGTGAGTTGCAGGACAGCCAGAGCTGTTACACACAGAAATCCTGTCTCGAAAAACAAACAAACAAACAAAAATACCAAAAACATCAACAACAAAAAGTACAGGGCTTGAAAAATGGCTCCAAGTTAAGAGAGTATCCTGCTCTTCCTGAGGACCCGGGTTCAGTTCCTAACACTTACGGCTGGTAGCCTGTAATTCCTTCTCCTAAGGTCCTGGCCCCTTCTCCTGGCCTTCACCGGCATCCACACACACAGACACAAAGGCTTAGTTGTTGTTTTTTAGATGTGTGCTACCATACACGGCTGGATTTTATTTATTTTTACTTTAATTGTATGGATCTTTCCTGCCTGGATGTTTGTGCAGCATCCTGATCCATGGCCAGGAGAGGACCTCAGATCCCCCGGACTGGAGTTACAGATGGTGAACTGCCATGTAGGGACTCAAACCCAGGTCCTGTACAAAAGCAGCTAGTTCGTGTTCTCTCTCCCCCTCCCTCCCTCCCTCCCTCTCTCTCTCTCTCTCTCTCTCTCTCTCCTTTGTTTTTTTTGGTTTTTTGGTTTTTTGGTTTTTTTTTCGAGACAGGGTTTCACTGTGTAGTTTTGGTGCCTGTCCTGGAACTCACTCTGTAGACCAGGCTGACCTTCAACTCACAGAGATCCCCCTGGCTCTGCCTCCCGAGTGCTGGGATTAAGGGTGTGCACCACCAACCGCCCGGCGCAACTAGTGCTCCTAACAACTGAGCCATCTCTCCAACCCCCAAAACAGTCAAGTCCAAGATCCTCCTCAGTTACATAATGAGTCTGACACCAGCCTGAGTCAGATGAGACCATCTCAAGAAACAGAAAAGAAAGAAAGAAAGAAAAAATAAAATAAAATAAAATGGATTGTTCATCTTATTTGCTTCTATGTGATGCTATATGATATTTCCTGTTTATCATTTTATTTTGTTCTATTATCTATGTTTGCAAGTATTCTGCCTGAATGTATGTCTTGTGAACCGCTTGAATCCATGGTACCCTTTGAGGCCAGAGAGACTTCAGATTCTTTACTGTGATCTGTGATGTGGGTGCTTGGAATTTCACCCAGGTCCTCTGGAAGAGAGCCAGTGCTCTTAACCTCTGAGCCATCTCTCCAGCCCTCTGTTTATCTTTTTTCACTCAGTATTGTGTCCGTGTCATCCAGCTGTGGCAGGAACAATTAACTGTCATTGTTGTAAAGTGTCTCATTATGCCACAATTCATTACCTATTATGCTGATGAACATATGGTTTGCTCCACATTTTATGAATATGACAAATGACCTTGCTTTAGTGACTGTTGCTTACTTATTTACTTGTGTGTGTGTGTTGTGCTATGTACATGCATGTGTATGTGGGTGCACTCAACGGTGTGTGTGTGTGTGTAGGACAGAGATCAGGATGTCTCCTCTGTCTCTTCTACATTTTTAGATGAATTTTTAATGAATTTGTTTATTTTTATTTTATGTGCATTGGTGTTTTGCCTGCATGTATGTCTATGTGAGGGTGTCATAGCCCCTGGAGCTGGAGTTACAGACAGTTGTGAGCTGTCATGTGGGTGCTGGGAATTGAACCCAGGTCTTCTGGAAGAGCAGCCAGTGCTCTTAATTGTTGAGCCATCTCTCCAGGCCCGTCTTCAACATTATTTTTTTGACTCAGAGTTTCTCTGTGTAGCCCTGGCTGTCCTGGAACTCTGTCTGTAGAACAAGCTGGCCTCAAACTCAAAGAGATCCACATGCCTCTGCCTCCCAAATTCTGGGATTTTTTAAAAGCATGCATCTCAGCTGGGCAGTGGTGGCACACACCACTAGCATTCACGATCACAGCAGATCTCTGTGAGTTCAAGTCCAGACTGGTCTACAGTGTGAGTTCCAGGACAGCCAGGACTATTTCACAGAGAAACCCTGTCTCGAAAAATAAAACAAGACAAAAGAGCACATATCACCATCTCCTGGCTGTGTATTATTATTATTATTTATTATTATTATTGGTTTTTGGAGACAGGATTTTTCTGTGTAGCTTTGGAGCATGTCCTGGAACTCACTTTGTAGACTAGGCTGACCTCAAAGTCACAGAGATCCGCCTGGCTCTGTCTCCCAAGTGCTGGGATTAGAGGCATGCGCCACCACCGTCTGGCTTATGTTATTTTTAAGACAAGGTCTCTTGTTGAACCTGGAGCTTGCTTTATTAGCACACTGGCTGGCCAGCCAGGCTCTGGGATCTGCCTATCATGATTCCCTAGCAGTGGGGCTACAGGGGTGAACCATCATGGCTGCTGTTTATGTGGGTGCTGAGGATATGAACTCAGGTCTTCATGCCTGCAGAGCAATGACTTTACTCACTGATGCATTTCCCCAGCCCCTCATTGCGTATTTTAAAATACACAGCTCTTTGTAGACCACTCAATATATAGAATAAGAACGACCAAGTCGCAGATGTACGCTCAGCTTTATTCGATCTTGGCAGTTCTTCAGAGTGGTTGTACCAATCCATACTTCTATCAGATTTTAAAATCTAGACATTAAAATGGGGGCAGGTGGTGAGATGACTCGGTGGTAAAGGTGTTTGCTGCCAAAACCTGGAGACCTGAGTTCAATCCCAGGGACTCATGGAAAGATGGAAGGTGAGAACCGGCTCCACAAAGTTGTCCTCTGGCCTCCACGGAATGTATATCCCCACACACAAACAAATCTTGTACACATAGTACTATACAAAGATAAAATCCAAACATGATGTTGTTCCCATCAGAAATTATATGAGCAGTCATTAGAGCTTTTTTTTTTTTTTTTTTTTTTTTTTTTAAGGTTGGGCATGATTACATATCTGTAATCCCAGCATTTAGGAAGCTGAGGCAGGAGGATTGTCATAAGTTCCCACCAGCCTGTACTACATAGCAAAACTTTGTCTTAAGAATTATTTTTTTGAAGCAGGGCTGTGTTAGTACACGCCTGTAATCCCAGCACTTTCGAGGCAGAGGCAGATGGATCTCTGAGTTCAAGGCCAGCTTGGTCTACAAAGTGAGTTCCAAGACAGGCAGAGCTGTTACACAGAGAAACCCTGACTCAAAAAAAACACCACCAACAAAAAGAATCACTTTTTCACTCTGGTCGGTGGTAGCTAATCCCAGCACTCCAGAGGCAGGTGGATCTCTGAGTTTGAGGCCAGCCTGGTCTCACAGTGAGTTCCAGAATAGCTGGGGCTACACAGACAAATCCTATTTCACAAAAATAAAAAAAAATAAAATAAAAAAGGATTTTTTTCACCCACTATGTAATTCCATGGGTTAGCATGGGTCCTCAGACTTATTTTTGTTTTTTAACTTTAAGTGAATTTTACTGGCAACATAGTTTTTGTTTATTTGCTTTTTTTTTTTTTTATTAAAGATTTACTTATTATGTACACAGAAGAGGGCGCCAGATCTCTTTACAGATGGTTGTGAGCCACCATGTGGGTGCTGGGAATTGAACTGGGGACCTCTGGAAGAGCAGTCGGTGCTCTTAACCTCTGAGCCATCTCTCCAGCCCTTGCTTTGTTTTTCTGAGACAGGGTTTCTCTATATAGTCCTAGAATTGACTTGTAGACTAAACTGGCTTCAAACTCACCAAAATCCCCCTGCCTCTGCCTCCCGAGTGCTGGGATTACAGGCATGCCCCGCCACACCTGGCCTACTGGCAAGATTTTTAAGATGAATCTTGAGTTAAAAAAGAATGATATCGGGAGCCAGGTGTAATGACGTGTCTTTTTTTTTTTTTTTTTTTTTTTAATGTGCACTGGTGTTTGGCCTATACATTTGTCTTGTGTGAAGATGTTAGACCCCCTAGAACTGGACTTACAGACAGTTGTGAGCTCCCTTGTGGGTCCTGTGGAAGGGCAGTCAGTGCTCTTAACTGCTGAGCCATCTCTCCAGCCCATAATGACCCATCACTCAAGAGGCAGAGGCAAGTGGATCTCTGTGAGTTCTAGACCAGCCTGGTCTATAGAGTGAGTTCCAGGACAGCCAGAACTACACAGAGAAACCCTGTCTCGACAAACCCCCAAAAATGAATAAAATAAAATACACAAACAAATAAATCATGAAAACAAACATTTTATAAACTGTCCCTACGAAACTCAGAGTAACAGCATGGTGGACCTCACCATTGCTGCATCAGACATCTCCACCAACACTGAAGGCTCCTTCTCAATCCGTCATCCCCCCCCAAAGCTAACAGCTACCCTGATTTTCAATAACGCCTTCTTTGACCTTTGCTTTCTTTCCCCTCCCCCATTCACGTGCTCAAGGCAGGCTCATGCTCTGTAACGAGTCTGGCCCTGAACTTGCAGTAAGTCTCCTGCCTGTCCTTCTAGGTGCTGAGACTACTTGAGTACCCCGGAATTTTTTTGCTTTTTTTTTTTTTTTTTTTGAGACAGGGTTTCTCTGCGTAGCTTTGCGCCTTTCCTGGAACTCACTTGGTAGCCCAGGCTGGCCTCGAACTCACAGAGATCCGCCTGGCTCTGCCTCCCGAGTGCTGAGATTAAAGGCGTGCGCCACCACTGCCAGGCAAGTACCCTGGATTTTTTCTGATTTAAATAATCCCTAAATTTTGTTTTTAGTTTGCAAGTTTGACTTTTGCATAAATGAGACGATTCTGGCTTCTGACTTCCTTTCTCTGCCTACACCTGAGATTATTAGTACAAAATACTAATGTTTACAAAATGTCATGAAGTCATGAATGCTGACAGAGACTGTCAAGTGGAGAACAAGAGACCAACACCACTAGACTCAGCAGCAGGGTTTAAGGATTAGTAAAAAGGACTATCGCAATTATGAGGGCAGGAACCATGGCACTGAGGGGGGGCCCTGCCCCCAACTTTGAGATCTTCAAGGGTCTCAAGGGCAAACAGGGTTTTCCTTTCTCAGGTGGGATTAAGCAGGAGCTGTGCGAGCGGAAGTGGGATGAGCTGCGAGCACACGGCGAGTTGATGGGGTCAGTAAATGGGAAATATTTGGCCCTAAAGCCAGCCCAATCTGTGAGGGACTTGTGAGGAAGAGGAGGGAAGGGCTGACTCAGTCTGAGAATGGGCCAAAGTTCAGAGACCCAGGGAGAAGGAAGTTAATCCAAAGCTTGATTGGCAGGGACAAGAAGGTCAACTAAGCTTTTATGAGGCAAAGAACTGGAATTTGGAATCTGTCTGGTCTCTCGAAGGTAAACAAGGCTCACTCCTGACTTATGTAAGTCCAAAGAATAAAGCTGCTTCTCTGCAGTGAACTGTATTCAGGATACAGAAGAATGGTCTGGGGTTTTTTGTTTTTTGTTTTTTTTTTTTTTAGCTGAGGATAGAACCCAGGGCCTTGCGCTTGCTAGGCAGGTGCTCTACCACTGAGCTAAATCCCCAACCCGGTCTGGGGTTCTTAACCTCATTGCTGGGCTGTGGTCTCAAGCTCCACTCTGTCAAAATAGCTCATGACAAGCTGGGTGGTGGTGGCACACGTCTTTAATACCAACACTCAGGAGACTGAGGCAGGTGAATGTGAGTTCGAGGCCAGCCTGGTCTACAGAGTGAGTTCCAGGACAGCCAGGGCTACACGAGAAACCCTGTCTTGAGAAAAAAAAAAAAAAAAAAAATCCAGCTCCTGACAAATGCATACAAGACCTCTTTGTAGTTTTTGAGGCAGGCTCTCATGTACCCCAGGCTGGCCTTAAACTTGTTAGACAGCCAAGGGGGACACTGAACTTTTGATCCTCCTGCCTCTACCTTCTGCTGTGATCAGACACTACACCAGTTTCTGCAGTGCTGGGAACTGACTCAAGGCTTCGTGCACGCTAGGCAAGCACTCTGTCAAGGCAGCCATGCCCCAGGCTTGTCTGTTTGCTGCTGCGTCTTATAGTCATATATTAACGGTTTTGTTCTGAATTGCTACACATGTATATAATGTATTTTATCATTCTCGTTCCTTCTGTCGCTGTCTCTGTCCCCTCCCTGACTGACTTCTTTCCTTGTTACTGTCCTTCCTACTCTCTCTCTCTCTCTCTTTCCCCGAGACAGGGTCTTTCTGTAGCTTTGGAGGCTGTCCTGGAACTCACTCTGTAGACCAGGCCCACCTGCCTCTGCCTCCCGAGTGTTGGGATTAAAGGAGTGCACCACCACCGCCCGGCTCTACTCTCTCTTTCTATCTTTTACAAATTTTATGTGTATGGGTGTTTTGTCTGCATGCACATCTATGCAGCCTGTGCATGCCTGGTGCCTGTAGACCAGAGGCGGCATTTGGATATCCTGGAACTAGAGTCACAATTATCAGCTGCCATGTGGGTGCTGGGAATCAAACCCAGGTCATTTGCAAGATGCTCTTAACTGCTGAGGCATCTCTGCAGCCTCTAACCTTGTAAACTGTTTTTTTTTTTTTTTTTTTTTTTTTCCAAGACAGGATTTATCTGTGTAACAGCTCTGGCTGTCCTGGAACTCACTCTGTAGACCAGGCTGGCCTCGAACTTAGAGATCCACCTGTCTCTGACTCCTGAGTGCTGGAATTAAAGGCATGTGCCACCACCGACTGGATTTTTTTTTTTTTTTTTTTTTTTTTTTTTTTTTTTTTAGTGAAGTAAGGAGTTTCTTTTAAGATCCCTTAAAGGAGCATGGGTGAGGGGGTGTTGTCAGGAGCAGTAACACCTTACCAGTGACCACACTACTGAAGAAAATGTCTCTTCCTCCCTTTAGTGTGACTTTTCTGTAGGAAATGAAAACAATGATCTCCTCACCCTAGATAGGGAAACAATGACAGACCAAAGTCCACATAACATTAACCAGCAATGATTCTCCCAATGTCCAACTTGGTGAACCAATGAATTTATTGGAGTTATTTTCAGGAGTATGGGTAAGGGGTTTCTTATAGTAGCTAGATGACTCAAAAGCAGACAACAGCATTACTGAAAAGTTATCCCAACATGGGTGATGAATCACAAAAGCTGCACCTCTGGAGTTCCCCACTGGACTTGCAGGCAGCCAGACAGGTTAGAAAGTCTCTTTCCTCCAGCAGTCCTTACTGCTTATATCTGCTTGGGGAGGGGACTTTGTGAATCTTGTATGTTTTAGGAACTGAGACTTTTGAGTTGTATACTTTTCTAAATTGTATTTTGTATGTATATCTGTGTATTATGTGCATTCCTGGTGTCCTCAGAGGACAGAAGAAAGCATCATATCCCTTGGAACTGGAGTCACAGATGGTTATAAACTGCCAAGTGGGTGGTAGAAATTGAACCTGAGCCAAAGCTCTCAACCACTGTTATCTCTCCAGCTCCTGTTGTTTACTTGGGGACTCTTAAGGACCTTCCACCCAGGAAAGAATGTTTCAATACAAGGAAATTGCTACAGAATAACCCTTCCTACTGAAAATACCAAGCAGACACCATAACAGGCTGTCAGTCTTCTCTCAGAGATCAGGCCTCAATTTCAGTTTCCTGAGACTTGAGCAGCAGTTTCCAGGAGGGCCATGAACAAGACATAGTCCTTGCAGTAGCTCCCTTTCTGCACGTACTCTGACTGCTCAAGGTTCAGCCTACTGTTTACTGTTTGGGACCCCTTGCCAACTTAGAGCTACGTGCATGGGTCAATGTGAATGTGTGAGGCCAGCCAGCCTCCATGGCAGCTCAAGGACAGAGCCTGGGACTTGTCCAGGCCTGTCCCAAAATCATAACTGTAACCTCCAACCAGTAAATTCAAAGGTTACACACCCTCACCCAGTCATATGATGCAAAGGCTTGTACCATCCTGCTTGCAATTTTTCCCTTTAAAAAAACCCTCACCCTGAGAGCTCAGGGCCAACCTCCTCCATCCGCTGTGACAAGTGTTGGACATGGACCAAGCCTGGGCTAGCTTGTTTTCAGTAAACCCCTTTGTGTTTTGCATTGTATATCGGCTCTGTGGTGGTCTTGCTCAGGGGGTCTCGCTACATGGCACAACATTACCATTCAACAGCTTATAAATTCTTAGGGTGGGGTCCAGACTCAGCCTTTCCATCCTCCATGGTAGGAGGCTGTAGGGCCTAATTTTGGCCAGATCTGCAGTTGTTATGAGTTCAAGAATGCAACCAGGAGGCTAGGTGATGGGTCAGCGATACGAGCATTCTCTGCTTTTGAAGAGGATCTGAGTTGGGGTTCCAGAACCCACCTGGCAGCTCACAACTCTGCTCCAGTTCCAGAGGATCCGCCGCCCTCTTCTGGCCTTCCGGAGCACTGCACACACAGGAGTTGCATTATGGTAGTCCCAGTATGGATGCTGTTCATGTGTAAGGAACACAAAACACCCTGTAGGGGAGGTAGCCCACTGCTGGCCCTAGGATTTTCATTTAATAACCCATGGCTTCTGGGAATCGTTTCCTACATCCATATAGGTACTTGTTTTTATTTTGTTATTTAACTTTTAAAATTTGTTAAAGCTTTATGTGTGAGGGGTTTTGCCCACCACGTGTGTGCACCGGAAGAGTATGAGCCTCCGTGTAGCATGTAGGTGCTGGGGATCCACCCCAGGTACTCTGTGAGAACAGCAAACGCTCTTAGCTGCTGAGCCATCTCTTCACCCCAAACCCCTAGACAGGATCCCTCTCTATGTAGCCCTGGCTGGTCTTGAACTCACAGACATCCTCCTGCCTCTCAAGTGCTGGGGTTAAAGGCGTGCGCCCCCACGCCCGGCTTTTTCAACTTTTAGATTCAACCTTGTTGTGTAGCGCTGGTTGGATCGGTATTACTTAGTCCAATCCTGCATCAAACTCCGCCAGCTCTCCTGGCTCAGCTCCAGGGTGCCGCGCCCAGGGTGTCTCGGTGCTGGGTTAGCTCTCCCTGAGCCGCAGCGCAGCCCATCGGAAGAGTTTCCCGTCATCATCGGTGCATCTGAACACACGGTTTCCGCCCAAGAGCCGCTAAAGCAAACACAGCTCGGAGGACTGACCGGTCCTAGAACTGGCACTCTAGAAGCCGACTCCAGAGTCCGAGACGTGGTGTTCTCGCGAGAGTTGACTCCCAGCGATCATGTGACAACCCAAGATGGCGACGCCCAGGGAGGCGGACGAAGAGTCGCCGGTGTACCTGGTGGTGAGTGGTATACCCCCTAGGTTACGCTCGGCCCAGCTACGGAACTACTTTAGCCAGTTCCGGGAACAGCGCGGCGGAGGCTTCCTGTGTTTCCACTACCGACATCGGCCGGAGAGCGGCCCTCCGCAGGCGGCGGCTCCCGACGCCGCCCGAGCTGCCCCCGACCCTGCTGCTGAGGATCGGCTTCTCGCCCAGGCCACAGCCCCCGATGCCCGCGCTGTCCCCTCCCGGAACTCTGCTCCCGTCCCGACCCGCACCTGCTGCTGCATCGTCTCGGTGCGGGGAGTGGCACAAGCTCAGCGGCTGCTTCGCATGTACTCGGGCCGCCGGTGGCTGGACTCTCAGGGGACCTGGCTCCCCGGGCGTTGTCTCATCCGCAGGCTTAGGCTACCCACTGAGGGTTCAGGTAAGAGGGAGAGAGAGGCCTTGGGACGGAGGCACATTTCCTGGGTAGTGGAGATAGGTCAGACCTCTGCTTACCGCTGTTTAGGAGTTTTAAGTCCGTTCTGGACAAAAGTGCGCGTTTTCAACCTCAACTTGCACTTAAAAGACAGAAAACCAAACCAGAGACCTATGTAGATGAGTTTCCAGTTTGTCCTTTATTAAGACCATTCCTCTGAGGAGTTGATTTTGCACAACCGATAGGATTTTTCGGAAAGAAATTTGGAGTCAGGCGTGGTGGGGCACGCCTTTAATCCCAGCACAAAAGAGGCGGAGGCAGGTGTATCTTTTGAGGCCAGCCTGGTCTACAAAGCCAGTCCCACGACAGCCGGGGCTCCGCAGAGAAACCTGTCTCCAAACAAACAAAGGAAATTTGGTTTCTTCTATCTTAATATAAGCGACTGAAGAACTGGCTCTGCAGAGGAAAGAATTAACTCTAGAGAGCACGGGAGATCGCTGCTGGGCTGCAGGAGGCAGCAGAAGGGGGCGGGGCACAAGTGTGTCCATTAGGGAAAAGAAAGCCAAGAGTTTTCAAATGCCAGATGGAGAAGTTTATACAAATGATTTGAAACAGTTCTTCCTTGGCTACAAAGAGTCATTAACAAATGTGGTGTCGAACACCTTTAGTGCTAGCACTTGGGAAGCATAGGTAGGTGGATCTCTGTAACTTCCTAAGTTGGAGGTCAGCTTGGTCTAGAAAGTGAGTTCCAGGATTAAGTAGCTCAGACCCTATCTCCAACAAACAAACAAACAAACAAAAAACAAACTGACGCTGGTTCAAGGGTGAACAAACAGTTGCTGAGCAAATGTCTTCAGAGAAGGATGTGTGTGTGCGCGTTTGTGCGTGCGTGCGTGTGTGTGCGCGCGCAAGGTTATGGTTTTGGCAAAGTCTTTAGGAGCAATGTCTAATCAAGGTATACTTCATGGGAGCAATGAGTTGCTTCTCTGTGTCATATAGCCTATGCTGACCTCAAACTCTGTGTGTGTTAGAATGACGCTGAACTAGGCATGGTAGTTCATGCTTTAATCCCAGGAAAGGCAAGCAGATCTCTGGGTTCAAGGCCAGCATGGTCTACACATGGAGTTTCAGGCCAGACAGGGCCTTTCTCAAAAATAAAGAAGGAAAAGAAAGAACCTTGAGCTCCTAACCCTCCTGCCCCGCTTCAAGTGCTGGGATTATAAGTGTGTGACACCATATCTGACCAGTCCATCATTTCCTTATTGAATTCTCAAAACAATCCTGGGCCACCAACATGGCCAGATCTGAAGACCTGAGTTGGATCTCCAGGACCCACATGGTGGAAGGAGAGAACACACATTTACACACCACTTACACACACTAATCAAGCAAATCATAATTTAAAAAAATCATTTGATATGCCTGGAACACAGATATGTGCAGTGGGAATTGGTGACAGCTGAGCACCCAACGGTCAGCATAGGACTGGAAATATAGTTGAGAGGTAATGATTCTATCTCTGGTACCAATAAAGGCTAATCGTCAGGAAGCAGATGTTGAAGAAACCGGTATATTCCTCCAGGGAGATAAGAAATACGAGGGCTGGAGAGATATGATGGCTCACAAGTTAAGTGCACTTAGTTAAGTTACTGCTCTTGCAGAGGATTCTTTTTTTTTTTTGCCAGAGCTGAGGATCGAACCCAGGGCCTTGTGCTTGCTAGGCAAGCCCTCTACCACTGAGCTAAATCCCCAGCCCCCAGAGGATTCTTAATTCCCAGCATCCACATGGCTGCTCACAACCGTCTTTAACTCCATTCTCGGGGTTCTGACCTGCACGGGCTCCTTCATGCATGTGGTGCACATACATACATACACTCAGGCATATATACAGAATCATCTGTTTGAATTATTTTGTGGAGACAGGATACACATGTGCTTTGACACTAGTGTGGAGGTCAGAGGTCACCTTGCAAGAGCCAGTTCTCTCCTCCTACCCTGTGGATTCTGGGGATCAGACTCAAGGCCTCCAGTCTGGAGGGAAGTTCATCATGTTAGCCCTTTTTGGAGACTGGCCTCCAACTCAAGCTCCTCCTGCCTTGCTTTCCTGGGTGCTGGTCTCTCAAATGTATGCCACCGTGCCTTATAGGAATCAGCTTTTTAAAAAAATATTTATTTTATGTATATGAATGACCTGTCTTCATGCACACCAGAAGAGAGAATCAGATCCCATAACAGATGGTTGTGAGCCACCATGTGGTTGCTGGGAATTGAACTCAGGATCTCTGGAAGAGCAGTCAGTGCTCTTAACCTCTGAGCCATCTCTCCAGCCCCAGGAATCAGCTTTTAAACTGAGATTTACTACTGACTTGAGTATTACTGAAAGCTTCTAGGGATTTGTTTGTTTGTTTGTTTTGGTTTTTTGAGACAGGGTTTCTCTGTGTAGCTTTGTGGCTTTCCTGGATCTCGCTCTGTAGACCAGGCTGGCCTCGAACTCACAGAGATCCACCTGCCTCTGCCTCCCGAGTGCTGGGATTAAAGGCACGCCACCACCGCCCTGCCCTTCTAGGGATTTAACATCCATTCTTCCCCTCTTCCCTAAGATCTAGGGCCCTTTCCCTTTAAGACCCGGAAGGAGCTCCATAGTCGAAAGGCAGACAGTGAAGCTTTTACCCTGGCTGACCTGAGGCAGCTCCCCGAGCTGAATCCACCAGTGCTGATGCCCAATGGGAACGTGGGCACGCCCCTGCGGGTCTTTTTGGACTTGATCCGGGCCTGCCGGCTTCCACCTCGAATCATCACCCAGCTGCAGCTCCAGTTCCCCAAGACAGGCTCATCCCGGCGCTATGGCAATGTGCCCTTCGAGTATGAGGACTCGGAGACTGTGGAGCAGGAAGAACAGGTGTATACTGCCGACGGGGAGGAGATCCCCCAGGAAACCTGCTTGGAAGATCCACCAGCCAGCCTCCTGGATGAGCCTGAGGGTGAAGAGCAGCCAGAAGAGTCTCACTCGGAGGACGTGAGTCGTGCCGCCTTTGCTCATCTCTAGCAGAGGCCAGGCCAGGGCTGGAAATCTTTTGGTAGGATGCTCACCCAGCGAGCACAAAGCCCTGAGTTTGAACCCCAGAGCGCACCAGTCTGACCGGGTGGTGGTACACACCTGTAATCCTGGCATTATGAGAGGTCCAGGCTTGGGGGGGGGTCAGAAGTTCAAGGTCATCTTCAGCTACAGAGTTCAAACCCAAGCCAGGATACATGAGACTCTGATTTAAAAAAAAAAAAAAGACGGACCAAGGTTAGTTCTCCTCACGTGTATGATGGAGGTTCCTCTGTGGAGAAGAAGCACTCCAGCAGTGAGTGTAAAACTCTCTTTACATTTTATGCTTTTTTTTCTTTTTTTTTTTTTTTTTGGTGGGGAGGGTGTGTCCAGGGTGGTTTTTTGTTTTGTTTTGTTTTTTTGGAGACAGGGTTTCTCAGTGTAGCTTTGCGCCTTTCCTGGAACTCACTCTGTAGCCCAGGCTGGCCTCGAACTCACAGAGGTCCACCTGCCTCTGCCTCCCGAGTGCTGGGATTAAAGGTGTGCGCCACCACCGCCCGGCTGTGTCCAGGGTTTTTATCAGAAGATTTTCAAGTGTATTCTACTCAGAAAGTGTTGAAGGCTATGGGAAGGCTCCTTTTCACAGATGGAAGGTACCAAGCCAGAGATGTATAGGAATTTACTCAGAAGTGTGTAAGGAGGTAGGAGCAGAGTTAGAGGTGGGAGCCCAGTTCCTTCTCGAGGCTTCTCCAACCTCTGGGCTTTTATCCAGGGCCTTGCTCACCTCTATTCTGGTCTCACCAGCCTCCAATCTTAACTTTGTCAGCAAAATAGACATTGTCATCATCTCCTTTCTCCATGAATCAAGTGAAGTGGGATTTGTTGTGAAGCCTTATTTATTTATTTGTTTGTTTGTTTATTTATTTATTTATTTATTTATTTTGCATTTGAGATGGTCATGTGTAGTCCTTACTGACCTTCACCTCCCGGGTGGGAAAAGCGAGGCGTGGTGTTTCAGGTACTCAGCCCAGTGTTGTGATTGTACACGAGCACCACCTGCTCTGCAGCCTTGGTTCCTGTGGCCTCCTGGGGTTTAAACCAGGGTAGGGTACTGGGGGAGTCAAGCCAAGGGTTATCCTGCCATTCCACAGGTCCAGTTAAGCATATTGTAGTAAGAACTAGAGTTCAGTTCTAAAGACACTCTATGATCCGTTTCCTGCTCTGGAAGAGCCTAAATGTTGAAACGTGAAAGAAAGAGCGTGGAAAGGCTGTGTGGAGATGACCTGGGATTGCCCACTGGTTCAGCTGCTCTTGGCATAGTGTTGTGGGCAGGTTACCTCGGACCTAAGATCCCCCTGACCACTGGGATTATCCCAAGAACCCAGTTATAGGAAGGGCCTGAGCAGCAGGAAATGCTACTTAGTCCTTGTCCTGTCCCTAGAGAGAGCTGTGTACTAAGTGGGCTTTTGTGTCCTGGAGGACTCAGCGTGAGGACTTGACCAAGAGGAGAAGCAGAGGGATGGAGGAGGGACTGTTGGGCCAGAGGCACAGAACTGAGTGAGTCGGG
Organism: Onychomys torridus; assembly: GCF_903995425.1. Classification (NCBI taxonomy): domain Eukaryota; kingdom Metazoa; phylum Chordata; class Mammalia; order Rodentia; family Cricetidae; genus Onychomys; species Onychomys torridus. Next base: position 147,101,293 of record NC_050444.1, read on the forward strand.
AGTGAGGAGCAGAGGGGTGGCGCCGGGGTTATAAGTCCAGATGTGCTGCTTCTGGAGAAGCCTGAAGGCATGGTGCTGAGGTCCAGGTCCCGTGTCCCCCGCTGGGCCCTGAGGTCTGCAGGTCAGACACACAGGTCACCTCTCCCTCCTCTCTCCCAGGATGATGACCGGTGTGAGGAGTGGGAGCGTCACGAAGCCCTGCATGAGGACGTGACCGGGCAGGAGCGGACTGCCGAGCGGCTCTTCGAGGAAGAGATTGAGCTCAAGTGGGAGAAGGGTGGTTCTGGCCTGGTGTTCTACACCGACGCTCAGTTCTGGCAGGAGGAGGAAGGAGGTGAGGCTGTGGCCACTGTGACAAATGCGGAGATGCGTTAACTTCTGAAGGGAAGAGCCTTGGCTCGGATTGGAGGTCTGAAGGCATGAGCGATTGATTGGTCCTTATGCCTGTGGTGAGGCTGCACAGTGTGGTTGAGTACATGGCGCAGGAAGCCTATTCGCCTCACGGCTGGGAGGCAAGGGAGAGAGAAGGAAGACAAGGCCGGGGCCCACAGTCCCTTTGAAGGTCATGCATGAAGCAAGCTCCACCTGTTGAAGTTCCCATTTCTTCCCTGTGCTGTGGACGAAGCCTTTAATCCATGGGCTTTGTCGGGAATCTTTCAGATCTAGACTCTTAGGTTGGTACCCAGGCAAGGGCTGTCAAGCCAAAGTTGGGGCCTCTGTTCCCCATAGAGATTCCCTGACAGTCTAAATAAAGCTAGGAAATGGCTTCCATCCTGTTTTGGAATGAGGAATTGGTCTAGAACCTGGAATGTTTGTCTAACACTAGATTTAGCTCAAAACACAACTGGGAGTCATTGGGGCGGGGCACAAAGCTGGGTGGGAGATCACTTTTAGCTTGTGCGAGGCCCTGGGTCTGATCCCTAGCCCCAGAACCAAAGAACTCGGAGACCTCAACCCATGCTTCTATCCCTGTAGATTTTGATGAGCAGACGGCCGATGACTGGGATGTGGACATGAGCGTCTACTACGACAAAGGTACTGGACGGGGTGGAGTCCTGGAAGGGCAGACCACTGTACACTTGTTCTCAGTGTGCTCAAGGAGAATGGTTCTAGACCCCCCTGTGCATACCAAAATCTGCAACGCTTTCTTACACAATGGTGTAATTGCTTAGACCTCCTCACACATCCTCATGCATACTTTAAATAATCTCTCTCAAAAAAAGTTAGCAAGGGCTACATCTCAGGAAGAAAATTACTTGCCAGCTACGGTAGTGTCCATTTGGAATCCCCGCACTGGCGAAGTGAGTGAGACGTGAAGATTTCTGCAAGTTTGAGGTCAGCATGGGCTACAGAGTGAGCTCTTACCGCAAAACCAACCGACAAGTTCTGTAGATGTTTCATAGAACCTAATGCAATATAAACACCATGCATCTAGCCTTACTAAGGGAATAATGATGGGGTGGGGAGTCCATGTGTTGGTACTGATAAAGATATTTTCTGAGTAGCTTCAAAATGGTTGGATCTGCAGGTGCAGAACCTGTAGAAACAGGATGACTGTACACACCATCTCTGCTTGAGAGTACTCACTGTAGTTAAGTGTTGGTAGTGGGCAGGCCCTCGACCCTCTCTGGTAGGGGCCTATGGGAACACCTCAGGTTCTGGGTGAACAGGCTACAAATAGAAGTTTGGCCTTTGATCAACTTATAGCTCTGAAGTGATAAATGACCTGGATTTTATTTATTTTTTGTTTTTGAGACAGGATCTGTGTACCCCTGGCTGTCCCAAAACTTGATATGTAGACCAGTCTGGCTGCTTTTTTTGTTTTGAGACAGGCTTTCTCTGTATAGTTTTGGTGCCTGTCCTGGATCTTGCTCTGTAGACCAGGCTGGCCTCAAACTCACAGAGATCCACCTGGCTCTGCCTCCCAAGTGCTGGGACTAAAGGTGTGCGCCACCATCGCCCAGCTCCTGGCTGCTTTTTTTTTTTTTTTAATACTTTATGTACATTGGTGTTTTGGTACTCTAGATTTATAGACAGTTTTGAGCTGCCATGTGAGTGCTGAGAATTGAACCCGGGTCCTTTGGAAGAACAGTCAGTACTCTTAACTGCTGAGCCACCTCTCCAGCCCCTGGCTGCTGCTTTTTTTTTTTTTTTGATAAAGATTTTTATTTATTTTTTGGTGTTTTGAGATAGGATATCACTGTGTAGCTCTGTAGAGCTACACTATATAGATCAGGCTGGCTTTGAACTCACAGAGGTCCACCTGCCTCTGCCTCCCAAATGCTGGGATTAAACGCATGTACTACCACACCCAGCTAGGATTCATTATTTTTATATTATGTGTATGTGTGTTTTGCTTGCATGGGAATATGACACGTGCCCTGATACCCTTGGAGTACATGCGAGGGCTTCACATCTCCTGGAACTGGAGTTACAGTTGTGAGCTGCCATGTACATGCTGAGAAATGAACTCAGGTTCTGTAGAGAATCAGTACATACTCTTAACTGCTCAGCCATCTCTCTAGCTCCCAGTAATCTGATTTCAGATTTCATCTCTGTCTGTTGTTCTGTGACTTTTCCGCACTGTCCCTCATCTGTAAGAGGAGAACTGTGGTTTCTGTTCTTGTGTGTTCCCATCTCATAAGAGAGATTATAGGACAGTATGAAGATGAATCAGTAAGTCTTGTGAGGGGACCCCGCAAGATCAAGATCCTTGAGGAGAGGGACTTTTTTACGAGATGGGTTATGGTTCCTTAGATGGTGGAGACAAAGATGCCCGCGACTCTATCCAAATGCGCTTGGAACAGAGACTCCGGGATGGCCAGGAAGATGGCTCTGTGATAGGATGCCACGTGGGCACTTTTGAGCGCCACACCAAGGTCAGTGCTGCCCAACCCACTGACACTTCCTGTGTTTCTCCTCCAAGAAGCATGCCTCCCTCCTTCTTCCTCTTTCCTTTCCTTCCTTCCTTCCACTCTCCCTTCATGCCTTACTTCCTGTAGCCCAGCCTGACCTTGAACTCAGATCCTTCTGCCTCTGCCTCCCTAGTGATGGGACACGGACAACCTTGTCAACAAACCTCAGTCACTTTTCTTGATTCCCACTGTTTCCCTTTGCAGGGCATTGGCCGGAAGGTGATGGAGCGCCAGGGCTGGGCTGAAGGCCAGGGCCTGGGTAGTCGGTGTTCCGGGGTGCCTGAGGCCTTGGATGGTGATGGCCAGCACCCCAGATGCAAACGTGGATTGGGGTAAGTGCACCCCTGAAGGGCTCCCTAGGGTCATCATCCAGCAATGATGCTATTTGGTTTCCCTCTTCCCATTGCTTTTGAGATGCATTCTTTATGTTCATTTTAGACCATATCCTATAACTTAAAAGGATCATGGGTCCTCCAGGAAAGTCATTTCCTCAAGTCTAGGTTTGGGCTTGATAAGGGAGTCTGTTGTGGGAATGCAAAGTCCAAGGTTCCTTGTAGTTGGCACAGACCTTGTCTCTAGAAGTCGGAGAGCAGAGTTCCAGATATTTAAAGTTTTGTCTTTGGTGCTGGGGGTGTGGCTCAGGGATGAGTGTTTGCTTGGCCCTGGGTCCAAACCCTACCAGCACAAGACAGTTGTGTCTTACAGAACAAACCAGATAAGGTAGTAGCTACTTCTGTCCCTTGCCCTGTTTTATCCAGGTACCATGGAGAGAAGCTACAGCCATTTGGGCAACTGAAGAGGCCCCGTGGAACTGGCTTGGGGCTCATTTCCACAATCTATGATGAGCCTCTTCCCCAAGACAGGACGGAGTCCTTGCTCCGACGCCAGCCACCCACCAGCATGAAGTTTCGGACAGATGTGACTTTTGTGAGGGGTTCCAGCTGTGCCTTGGACAGACCCATGGAGCCTGAGTGAAGCTAGGTCCTTGGTCAGGGTCACTCAGCTCCAGGAAAATAGCCTGGCTGTTGCCTTGTGGACCTCTGAAGCAGCCAAGAGCCTAGGAGTTCGCACAGTAGGCTCATGTACTACCTCAGAGATGATTTCACAACAATGCCCCCTGCTTCTGGGGTGGTCTCCGAACCCTAGTCCTTATTTGGGCTCGCCCCAGAGATCTGGACTGCCTATGGCGCGTTCAAGTCGGTTTGGGGGGGTCTGAAGGAGGGCGTCACGAGACCAGAAAAAGAAAAGGGACCAGAGAAGAAGTGATCCCGAGGGTCGGGCGGTCCTCACCACCGCCACCCTTTGGCTGGGCGGGTCTGCGCGAGAATAAACGAGTTTAGGACTGGACCAGGCCTGGAAGTTTGCCTTAGAGAAGCCGGGGGAACCCTAAGACTGACAACCGCGGCGGGATCCGTGGCCGGTCTACGTCGTTGGCGTGTGGGCGGGACTTCCTCTTAGACAATTTCCGGCGGAGTCCGGAATTCGGGGCTTTTCCCTTCCGTGCCGGGTAGTTTGCTTGTTTTCTGTGTGGGTCTGCTTGGTTTAGTTCGGGAAGCGCCGGTGGGCCGGCCTGCTCCACCTATGGCGGGGTCCGCCCCGGCCACGGCCTTCGGGCAGGCGGTGATCGGGCCCCCGGGCTCCGGGAAGACCACGTACTGCCTGGGCATGAGTGAGTTCCTGCGCGCGCTCGGCCGGCGCGTGGCCGTGGTGAACCTGGACCCAGCCAACGAGGGGCTGCCTTACGAGTGTGCCGTGGACGTGGGCGAGCTGGTGGGGCTGAGCGACGTGATGGACGCGCTGCGCCTGGGGCCCAACGGCGGCCTGCTCTACTGCATGGAGTACCTGGAGGCCAACCTGGACTGGCTGCGCGCCAAGCTCGAGCCCCTCCGAGGCCACTACTTTCTCTTCGACTGCCCCGGGCAGGTGGAGCTCTGCACGCACCATGCCGCCCTGCGCAACATCTTTTCCCAGATGGCCCAGTGGGACCTCAGGGTGCGTCTCGGGTCCGCAGGCCCATTATGCAGATAGAGTCCCTGAGACAGGGAGGTGGACAGATGCCACACCCCCAAGTCACATGGCGAGGTGGGGGCTGAGTTGAGTTTGGAGCAGAACTACAGCCTCTTGAGTTCGAATTTTAGCTCTGCCACCAACTGTGTGATCTGGAAAAGTCCTCTCAGATCATTTTGTCATCTCATGTGGAAGTGATCACGTAGAAAGTGTCAGCAGTTGGGTGTTTGGTGTGTAAAGTATCTATTGAAAGAGTGGAGAGGCAGATGCAGTGTATGTGAGCCTGTCTCCCACCCAGGGGTTCTTTGCAGATACCTTGTAAGAGGGGTTGGAGATTTAGCTCAGTGGTAGAGATCTTGCATAACAGATGGAGGACTCAGTTCCTGGATTTGGACCTCTCCATCACCAGCATAGTAGGAAGGAGAAAAAGGTACTTTGTAAGAAAAAAATACCCCATATTTTCTGGGAGGAAGACATGATGCTATTAGAATTAGCCAGCCTGCTGGGTGGTGGTGGTACACACCTTTAATCCTAGCACTTGTGAAGGAGAGGCAGGCCTGGGCTATATAGATTGAATTCCAGGAAAGAAGCCAAAGCTACACAGAGAAACCCTGTGTCGGGGGGAAAAAAAAAAAAGAAAAAAAAAATTTCGGGGCTGGGGATTTAGCTCAGTGATAGAGCACTTACCTAGCAAGCGCAAGGCCCTGGGTTTGGTCCTCAGCCCAAAAAAACAAACAAACAAACAAAAAACAAAAAGCGCTTGCCTAGAATTAGCCAGCTATTAGAATTAAATACAAGAGCCAGGGAAAGTGTCTCATGCCTTAATCCCAGTACTTGGCATATGGAGGCGGAAAGATCATAAGTTCAAGGCCAAAAAGCCTGTCTCACGCATACATGTATACTAGGAAATAGAAGCAGAACACAGCTGAGGAAGGCTTACTCTGGATCCTTAGGCAGCTCTTCTCACGAGGACTAGACGGTGGGAAGTCCCTCCCACTCTAGTCTGCCTTCCCCTCATCCTCTGTCTTCTGCTCACAGCTGACAGCTGTCCACCTTGTGGATTCCCACTACTGTACAGACCCAGCCAAGTTCATCTCAGTACTGTGCACCTCCCTGGCCACCATGCTGCATGTGGAACTGCCCCATGTCAACCTCCTCTCCAAGATGGACCTTATTGAACACTACGGGAAGCTGGGTAAGAGCCCCTGCTTGGAGCATGAAGGAAGCTGCCCCACTGTGTATTCCTGACTTCTGACCATTTATTCTGTGCATCACTGTGCCAGATACTGCAGTTGGTTTAGAGATTACAGATGGGCATTACAAGGCAATTAAAAGGAGGTAGTGGTGGGACAGTGGCTGGCTGAAGGAAGTGGATAACTGTTGGAGGCCTGACACTTGGGTGGTGAGAAGTAGCCAGTCCACTATGGGCAAAAGTGTTCTAGTTTGAACAGCTAGAGTGCAGCCACGATCCACCAGGTGTCTCAACAGCAGACATTTAGTCCTCTAGAGAATGGAGAGCTTTAAGACCGAGGCATGGGTAGATCCAGGGTCTGGCTTGTAGACAGCCAACTTACACCTGCATCCTTACATGGCAAGAAACGGAAAATAGATGGGAGTCAGGTAGTGTCCCAATGGCCAGCCAAAAATTATTTTTCTGCTGTGCTAACAGCATCAGCTTCTTAAAATCTAAAGCCATAAAGGAACCAAGAGAAAAAGCTTGAGCGGGAAGGGGGCTTGGAGATGACATGGAGTGACCTTGCCTAATCAGGACGTGGAGGGATGTCAGCCCAGAGTCCACTCATCTTTGGAGGCGACTTTCCAAGGAGCCCAAGTGGCTGTCAGGTGTGCTTTTCTTTTTTATTGGGAATCTATTCATAGAACCAAACCAGATGTTAGAGCATCTGTTCTGATTTCTTCATCTCACATGAAGGAACTAAACAAGGGAAGGTGGTTTACCCAAGAGGCCTTGCTGCTGAACTGAACAGTGATTCAGTTTGACTAGATTTATGAAGTTCTGCCAGTGTGTGTACAAAGACCCTGGGGTTTGACCAAGCTTCATGAGGCAGAGACTAAGCGTGGTTCTCAGTGCCTGTTTGACACTGGTGTGGACAGGGCATGGCGTGGGTTTATAAGCTTAGTTCTTACAGCAGTCCCCGTAAGGGAGACACCTGTCCACATGGCTGCCATATAATGGTAGATGAAATCAAGTGTTTTAGCCAGGTGCCTGTCATCCCAGCACTTGGGAGGTGAAGACAGGAGGATCAGGGGTTCAAGGCCAGCCTGGGCCACATGAAACCGTCTCTAGAAAGGGAAGGAAGGGATCCAGCGCTTTGTTTTCATGACCCTGGGATTGAACCTGGAGCTTCACACCTGCTCGGTGTGCACTCTGCCGTTCAGAACAGCCTCAGCCCTCCTGTAATGGCGCAGGCCATAATCCCAGAACTCAGGAGGCAGAGCCAGGCGGATCTCTGAGTTCGGGGCCAGCCTGGTCTACAGAGCAAGATCCAGGATAGGCACCAAAACTTCACAGAGAAACCCTGTCTCGGAAAAAAAAAGAAAAGAAAAGAAAAAAGAAAAAAGAAAAATAAATGAATGAATCTTTGTGTGTGTTGTGTGACTGTATACCATGTATGTGAGCCTCACATGTAGATATTGGGAACTGAACTCGGGTCCTTTGGAAGAGTATCAAGCACTCTTAACCTCTCAAGCTTCCCCCCTTTATATTAAATTTCTTCATTTATGGGGGGACCATGTTTGTGTGGAGGTCAAGACAACTTGTGTGAATCGATTACCTCCTTCTGCTGTGTGGCTTCCAGGGATAACTCTAGGTTGTTGGGATTGGCTCCAAGTGTCTGTGTTCACTGAGCAATGTCATAGACCTTTCAATCTAATTAGGGTCTCACTAAATTGCCCAGACTGTCCTTAAATCTACTCTGTAATCTAGGCTAGCCTTGAACTTCCAACCCTTTTGCCTTAGCTACCCTTGTATCTAGGATTACCAGCCTGTGCCACCAGACCAAGAGAATATTTCCCTTCTAAGTGAGATTATTTCACTGCACCAGCAAGTGTTTTAGTGGGTGTAAATCATGGAAGCCAGTGTGACACTCAGGCACGTCTGTAATCTCAGCACGCAGGAGCCTGAGGCAGGAGAAGTGCTGTGAAGGCCGCTTGGGTAGCTACATGGTGAGTAACAGGCCAGCCAGAGCTGAGGTGTGAGACCCCATCTCAGAAAACACAGTGTCGGAGACAAACAAGATAAAGCCCCAGGCTTTGGATCTTCCTGGTCTTGTAGTGCTAGAGACCGAATCCAGCACCTCATGTGCCAGGCACGTGCTCTACAGCTGAACGTGGCCTCAAGTCTATTGGTTAGGGTTTTGTTTTTCCCAGAGCTGAGGCCCGAACCCAGGGCCTTGTGCTTGCTAGGCGAGCACTCGACCACTGAACTAAATCCCCAGCCCTGCTTATGGTTTTTAATCTCCCTTTGGGTGCTAGGAATAGAACCCAGGCCCTTTATGGATGCTCACCATGTTGCTGAGCTATGGCTCAGTACCTCCAGTACTGAGATCTTTAGCCTTAATGTCAGCTTCTAACTTCAGTTTCTCTCCTTAGCCTTCAACCTAGACTACTACACGGAAGTCCTGGACCTCTCCTACCTGCTTGAGCACCTGGCATCTGACCCTTTCTTCAGTCACTACCGTCAGCTCAATGAGAAGCTGGTCCAACTCATCGAAGACTACAGCCTGGTCTCCTTCATCCCGCTGAACATCCAGGTATTGGATAGGAAGAGATCTCTTCCCTGTGGCTGTAGCTCCAACATGCCCAGGACATAGAAAGATTTGATGGCTGCCTTAACCGCCTGTGTCCTGGCTCTGCCCTTGGCATGCTTTCAGGACCAGGAGCAGTGGAGCATGATTAGAGTAAAAAGCAGAGACCAGACTTCAGTCCAGTGCTTCTGAGTCACCAAGTCGTCTTTGCACATGCTCCCTCCTGAGTGTGAATGGATGTGAACGAGTCCAGAGAGTCCCATCAAGAAGTTGACCCAGGACCAAGCGGACAGATTTTTGGGTCCGTTTCACTAAGTGACTATGTTGGGTTTGCAAAGCAGCCCGCGACCTCCATCCCTCTCTTCTTGCCTGTGGCAGAGAACCCAGGAGACATGGGGTCTTAGATTCCTTCCTCAGTGGGGACTTGAGCTAACTTGGCTTTCCTTCTAACACTACCCTCGTCTCCTGTAGGAGAAGGAGAGTGTGTGCATGCCAGCCACCACCTGCTCAAACCTTTCCCTGCTAGCACTTGCTGAGGCCTGAGCATGCATAATTTTGATCTGTGCACTTCATTGAGATATGTGGACTGTTCTCACTGTTGTATACGGGTGAGGAAACCGTTATGGGCAAATAACATCGGTATTTGTGGGTGCCTCCCTGACAGGAGTGCTGTCCCTGACACAGAGGTACCTTGACCTTCATTGACTTCTGACCTTAAAGGCTGCTTGGTCTAGTAAGCAGTGGGACAGTCACTCTAGGATGGTGGGGATGCTGCCATAGGAGAAAACCCCAGGTAGGGACTGCATGGAGGAGCCGATCTCTTCTAATCTGGGCAGTTGTCTGGCTAGCCAGGCCCTGGGGAATGGACTCTTCTAGGCCAAGGACTGTGGTCTGTGGAACTGGTGAGGGAGGAGTTCGAACAGTTAGGCGTGGCCTCAGCTGACACCTGATTCCCTCACTGAGCTACTTCTCTCTGCCCAGGACAAGGATAGCATCCAGAGAGTCCTACAAGCTGTGGATAAAGCCAACGGCTACTGTTTCGGAGTTCAAGAGCAGCGAAGCCTGGAGGCCATGATGTCTGCTGCGATGGGAGCTGACTTTCATTTCTCCTCGTATCCTTAGGGAGCATGGGAGGGACAACAGAGGAGCCACAGCCCCAGAAGCCTAGACATGAACCTGTTGGGAGAGGTGCAAGGGTTCGGTTTGCTTCATGTAGTACATGAACAGGGAAGAGAGGTGCCAGAGTATGGGGAAGGAGATGTGGCTAGTGATGCAGGGCTGGGGTGGACCCAGGCTAGAATGCTTGCCCACTGCCATAAGGCCGTGGGTTTGATGCCCAGCACCAAAGTGGTGGGAAGTATGTGCAGACATCAGCTCAAAGGATGTATTTATTTTGGTGTTTTGAGACAGGGTTTCTCTACCCCTGGCTGACCTATAACCCCTGTGTAGTACAGGCTGGTCTTAAACTCTTCATCTTCCTCCTCTGAGAGCTGATGCACATCTTAGGAGAGCCCCTGTAAGTGTGGGAAATGCACTTAATGGATGTAATTAGGGGCAGCAGAGTTCTTAGTCTCACTGGATAAAGATATAGTGAAACAGAGAAGAGCCACGCGTGAAGCTTCCTGCCTGTAAACCAGTACTTGGGAAACTGAGGCAGGAAGGTCATCAGAAGCTTGAAGCTCGATAGTGGCGGTAGAGCATGCCTCCCGGGGGAGGGGACCAAGGCGATGGCTCCTGTGCAGCCAGGGTTAGCAGTGTCTGGTCTCGTCCTTTGGTGTCGTGTCCCAGAGGGAGGGAGGGCGCCCTTGTGGTCTAAGCAGAGAAGAGGAGTTCTTGGCCATGGTAGGACAAGGGAAGTAACCATAGTTACTGCACCAGTCAGTGCTAGGTGTGGAGGGGCACTCTTCATTCTATGGTCACAGCACTCATGTGACTTCAGAAGAGAAAAAGGAAGTGGCAGGGGTGGGATTTGAACACCCTGGTCTGTCTCTAGAGCATATGCCACACAGAGCTGGAGGGCTGGTGCTCCCTGGTCCTTTGTTCTAGGCAGTGCGGGGGGGGGGGGGGGGGGGGGGAGTAGAGGGGGGGGGGGGGTGGTCAGGAACGCCTGGGAAGGGATACTGGAAGGTGGATCACATCCAGCTGTGGGAACTAGGGCAGAAGACAGATGTGTTCGGATGGTAGCCATCAGTAGAGGCCAGATCCTGCCCGGGCCAGTCCCCAATTCTGTCTGTCCTCTAAGCCTTGACACACCTGCCCTCAGCACTCTGGGCATCCAAGAGAAGTACTTAGCATCCTCGGACCAGACAGCGGAGCAGGAAGCCATGCAGCTGTAGCAGCTGGGCCTGGATGATGGTCAGCAGACTACAGACCCAACTGGGAGGAAACATCCATCCCTGCAAAGGACTTCTGGATAAAAACAGACACAGCACCCTCAGCGGTGTCCTCAAGCTCGAGCCCTGCCCCCACAAAACGCTGCCCAAAGGTTGAGGACTGTCTCCACTTGGGCCGCGGTGGGGTGTGCTCTGCTACGGGGTTGTTTTCTACTTTCTGTGGACTCTCCTTCAGGCCTCAGGAAGCAGGGGTGTGAAGCAGAACAAAGGAATGTCTGCAGATGGTCGTCCTGTTTCTTTGTTTTGGTTTTAATTACATTTAGTGCTTGTGTGTGTGTGTGTGTGTGTGTGGTGGGGGGGTGCGTGTGCGCATGTGCTCGCGCGTGCTTCTCTGCTGAACTCTGGGGGTTGAACTCAGATGATGGGACTTGGTGGCAGGTTCCTTTACCTGCTGAGCCATCTCAGCAGCCCTACTTGTTTCTTTATTCAGGTCAGTGCCCCACAGCCTCAGCTCAGGTGAAAGAGGTAGAGCGTGGGCACTCAGCTCCTGTCCTGTGATTGGGTCGTTCTTTGGTGCTAACTGGGCTTGAAGCTCAGGCGTCGGCAGGTGACTCTTCCTAGCCCTATGAATTAGGTGGTTTTATTGGTTTTTGTTTTTTTGGTTTTTTTTTTAAAGATTTATTTATTATGTATACAGTGTTCTGCCTGCACCAGCTCTCATTATAGATGGTTGTGAGCCACTGTGTGGGTGCTGGGAATTGAACTCAGGACCTCTGGAAGAGCAACCAGTGCTCGTAACCTTTGAGCCATCTCTCCAGCCCATGTGGTTTTATTCTGTTTTTAGCTAATATTAGTCAGAGTTTGAAAAGTTAGCCAGGCAACGGTAACACACACCTTTAATCCCAGCACTCGGGGAGGCAGAGGCAGAGGCAGAGGCAGATGGATCTCTTGAGTTTGAGGCCAGCCTGGTCTACAGAGTGAGTTTCAGGATAGTCGGAGCTATACAGAAAAACCTTGTCTCAAAAAACCAAAAAAGGAAAAAAAAAAAAAAAATGAACATGAGGTGGGATGGAGGCTGGCTCAGTAGTAGCTAGCGTGCACAAGGCACCAGGGACAATTCCCAGCTCTGCCAAAGGAGAAAGAAAAGATTACTTCAAAACCAAAGTTAGTTTTGTGTGGTAGTACAGCCTCTAATCCCAATGCTTGAGATGTGGAGGCAGCAGAATCAGGAGGTGAAGGCCAGCCTTGGCTATATAGTGACTTTCAGGCAAGCCTGGGCTATATGAAGCCCTGTGTCCAAAGATTTGTGCCAAGTGAGTTGTTGGAGGAAAATATTTAGGACAGTTGTCTGGATACACCTGTGTAGCTGGAGGACTGCAGTTTGCATCTTCAGCCAGTAGGTGGCATAATAGACTTAGTTTTTGCCCTTAATATCAGAAGAGCCTGATGGCCAAGGGATGCTTGTGTCAGAAGGTTTTATCTGTAGACCCATTACAGCTGCATGTATTGAGGCTTGGCATTTTACAAAGAGCTTACTTAATTTAAACACATAGAGTCCTGTAGCAGGTCTTAAAAGTTCTTATTAATAAAAACAAACCTGGAGACAAGTATTAGGGTTAAAGCTGGAAGATCAGAGAAGCAGAACAAGCCACAGCTTCCTCACCTTGCCAATTCCTCAGCTGATCTTGTTCCCTCAGACTGGAAGCCTCTGTGTCCTCATCCAGAATGAATCTCCGCTTAACTGCTGCTGAAATGTCTAAAAAGCTTAACCAGCCTCGTTCCTGGTCCTCACACTTTATATACCTTTCTGCTTCCTGCCATCACTTCCTGGGATTAAAGGCGAGAGTCACCATGCCTGGCTGTTTCCAGTGTGGCCTTGAACTCACAGAGATCCAGATGGATCACTGCCTATCCTCATGTTTAATATTGTGGCTGTTCTGTCTCTGACCCCAGATAAGTTTATTAGAGTGCACAATATTTTGGGGAACACAATACCACCACATTTCCCCTTTTATGTCTAAAATTTTAAAAAGCTTATAACTAATACAAGAAAAACTATAATAAGTATATACAATATATACAGTCGAGAATTACATTAACAGGGTCTAGTCCATTGACATTTTGACAGATTCAGATAAAAACTCCATTAATATATATTAACAATATCCAGTCCAGTAACATTTGATAAACTCAGACAAAGAATTTTCATTACTTATCCTATTTAAAACAAGTAGTTCCTTTTTAAAAATAGATTCAGTAGTTGACCTGTTTATCTTTTCAGAGCCCTCACAGCGGCCCAGGGAGACAAGTAGAAAAGTGGAAAGCCTGGCTCCCTCATAGCTTACTCGGCTGACTCTGGAGTGCCCCCTCTGGTGTATGTACAGATGAAAAGTTAAAGCCATCATCCCATGGAATCTGTAATCGGGCACGAGGGGACGTTGAGATGTCTGTACATGGTTTATGAGTACCGACTGATCCATGGTGGGTCTCCGCCTTGGGCAGTGGGAGAATGCAGTTTAGCAGAGTGAAGGAAGTGGTGGGTAGACAGGTGGCTTTGCTGCCCAGTGTGGGTAGCCCTAGCCGAGAGCAGAAGAGGGGTGGCCAGCCTCAGCTCCCACGCCTGGCTGTGGAGGGCTAATAACCGGGTGCTGTTTCCCCAGCCTCTTTCATCTGAGGAGTTCAAAGCGCCTCACCCTATTAATACCCGCGCAGTAGGTGGGCAGTACCAACAGAGCAATCCAGGGAAACTGAGACCAGGAGGCACAGCCTGAGGTTTCCTGTGAGTCATCCGTGGGGCCTGGAGCCCAGGAATCCCGACGCCCAGGCTGCTGGGCAGATGCCTTGTCTGGGTGGGAGGGTGGGTTCTGTCTTTGAGTAGCAGCAGTAGCCGTGGTCATGGGTTTTTATGCTTGCCCATCACAGGCCCTAACTCACCAGGACAAACCACATGCAGAGGCTGAAGGCATCGTGTCCAGTTTTACTGCTCACCCCAGTGGAGGTGTGCAGCAGGCTACAGCCTAGAGGCTTTGGTGTGACAGCAAACACGTTGTTTTCTTCCTCAGCAAATTGAAGTAGTTCTCATCCAGGCCCCATGGTGCACATCTGTAGTCCCAGCAGCTGGAGGTGGGAGGATTGGATGAAGACCAGCTTTTGCTACTTTGAAAGTTCAAGGCTAGCCTGGGCTACATGAGATCTATCTTAAATAAACACATAAACTAATAAATGGAGTATCTTTTTTTTTTTCAGGACAGGGTTTCACTGTGTAACCCTAGCTGCCTGAAACTCGCTCTGTAGACCAGGCTGGCCTCAAACTCACAGAGATCCACCTGCACTGGGATTAAAAGCTTGCACCAGCACTGCAAATGGAGTTTCTGGTCTGTGTACTTAGACTAAGGTGATAAGACAAACATTAAAAACAGAAAGGGAGAGATGGTGGTTGTGCCCACAATCCTAGCAGGGTCTAGTGGATCTGGGTTCCAAGCCAATCGGGTGTTGTGAGACATAGTGATGTGAGACATCTTACTATGTCTCACAACAACAAAAGACTAGACAGGGAGAGATGTCTAGGTGTCTGGTCTGGCTCATTTGGTTGAAATGTGCTGATAAGGGAAAGCCCACCTTCCCGTACTTTCCTAGGAAAATTAGGGCTGGGTGTAGTGCCAGCATTTGGGAGGCAGAGGCAGGTAGATCTCATGAGTTTGAGGCCAGCCTGGCCTACATAGTTCCAGGACAGCCAGAACTACACAGTGAGACCCTGTCTCAAAAAGAACAAAAAAAAAAAAAAAAAGAAAGAAAGAAAAAGAAGCTGGGCAGTGGTGGCGTACCAGCAGCACTCGGGAGGCAGAGGCCAACCTGGTCTACAGAGTGAGTTCTAAGACAGCCAGAGCTCTTACACATAGAAACTGTCTCAAAAACAAACAAACAAACAAGGGGCTGGGGATTTAGCTCAGTGGTGGAGCGCTTACCTAGCAAGCACAAGGCCCTGGGTTCAGTCCTCAGCTCTGAAAAGACAACAAAAACAAAAACCACAAAACCAAAAGGATGAGGGGTTCAGCAGGCCTCCAAGTTCAAGGCCAGCCTGGACTATAGGAGACAGTGCCTCAAAATAATCGAAGGCTGTAGAGAAGGCTCAGCAGTTAAGAGCACATCCTGGGGGATGGACAAATGGTTCAGTTAGAGCAGTGGCTGCTCTTCCAGAGGACCCAGGTTCAACTCCCAGCACCCATGTGGCCGCTGACACTATAACTCCAGTCCAAGGGGACTGGCACCCTCACACAGACTTGTATGTGGGCAGGCACAACAGTAATGCACATAAAAATAAATAAGTCGTTTTAAAAAACTGACTTGCAAGAGAATCTGGGGCTGACAGAGGTGGAAAGGATTAGTATGGGTAAAATGCTTTTATTTGGTCTAAAGGAGAAACTTGGATCAATCCTCCTGTCTCAGCATCCCAAGAACTGAGATTATACACACGAGCCAACCGTGTACTAGGCAAAAAACACTGGATAAAATACTGCAGGACCCGGGTTCCATTCCCAGCACCCACAGGACAACTCACTGTTGTCCATATCTCCGGCTGCAGGGGATCTGACGCCCTCTTTTGGCCTCCATGGGTATTACACACATGGTGCAGACATATATGCAGGCAAAATACATAAAATCAGTATTTTAGCCAGCCAGCGGTGTCGCACGCCTCTAATCCCAGCACTCAGGAGGCAGAGGCAGGTGGATCTCTGTGAGTTCGAGGCCAGCCTGGTCTACAAAGCGAGTTCCAGGACAGGCTCCAAAGCTACAGAGAAATCCTGTCTAGAAAAACAAGAAGTGGTTACTGCTCTTGCAGAGGACCTGGGTTCAATTTCCAGCACCCACATAAGGTGGTTCACAATGACCTGTAAACTGAACTCCAAGGCTCTCTTCTGGCCTCTTCAGGCACATGCATACATTTGTGTACATATATCACACAGGCATACACACACCCTTAATAAGTAAATCTCCTCCTCCTTCAGACAGGACCTCTGCCTCTGAAACACTGAGATTAAAGGCATGTCCCACCAATGTCCTTCCTACTTTCTATTTAAATTTTTTAAATTACATTTATTTATTAATTTGTGTGTGTGTGTGTGTGGACACTATGTGGAGGTCAGAGGACAACTTGGAGGAACAAATTCTCTCCTTCCACCATGTGGGTCCTGAGGATCAAACTCAGGTCCCCAGGCTTGGCAACAGGCACCTCAACCTACTGAGCCACCTTCATTTCTGTTTTCACTTCCTGCTGTTTCAGGGTTCCCCTATGTGGCCCTGGCTGTCCTGGAACTCGCTCTGTAGACCAGGCTGGCCTCGAACTCACAGAGATCCGCCTGGGTCTGCCTCCCGAGCGCTGGGATTAAAGGCGTGTGCCACCGCCGCCACCTTACTGTAGGCAGCAGTAAGCACTCTTAACTCGGAGCTATCTCTGGCCTTTCTAACTGTACAAACATTTTTATTATGTTTATGTATTGATTTATGTGTGTTGGTGGCTGCACAGGTGGAGGTTAGAGGTCAATTTATAGAAGTTAGTTCTGGCCGGGCAGTGGCGGCACACGCCTTTAATCCCAGCACTCTGGAGGCAGAGCCAGGTGGATCTCTGTGAGTTCAAGGCCAGCATGGTCTACAGAGCGAGATCCAGGACAGGCACCAAAATTATATAGAGAAACCCTGTCTCAAAAAACAAAAAAAAAAAAAAAAAAAAGAGAGATTTTAGGTCAGCTTCTCCCTGGGAGAGAGAGGTGCCCCCGCTTCCTGCACCTGAGCGCTCAGCCCTAATATGCTCCCTATTCACAGAGCAAACTCCATGCTTCTGAGAACCCAGGGTTGGCTCTCTTATCTCCAGACAGACTTCAGTTTCCCAGCCCTGTAAGGAGAAGATTGGGTGGAAGGGAGAGATGAATCAGCCCCTGAACCCCCAGGGTGGCATACCTGTCTGCTGCCCCCACAGACATTCCTGGCTCCTGACTCAGTAAGTAGGTGGAGCCAGGGGGCTCTTGGGAGGGAGACCGACCTTGCAGAAACCTGCCTTCCCCACCCCACACAGAGCGAGGTGGGGGATGGTGCAGACCCTGAGAACCAGGTGAAGAGCTGGGGTAAGGCAGGTTAAGGAGCCCTAGATTGTCAAGCGGGCGGGAAATGGATCCACTCTCACAATCCTCTTAGAAGAGCTCCTTTCTGCTGGGGCCTGGGGTGGAGGAGATGGATGGCGACCAGAAAAAGGATTTTTTTTTTTTTTTTTTTTTTTTTGGTAGAAAATCCAAAGCAGGAGCAGGCTAGCACAACACAATGCATGCTTCTTGAACGTATTTTTAACTCCCGAAACCCCAACACACAAAACAGACATATGTGCGGCTATTTTAGCTACAGTGTGTGGAAACAGGAAACCCCAGCCACCTGGGTCCTGCCTGGAGGCAGCTTCCGAACAGCTTGAAAATAGCTGGTGTAGTTCCAAGATCATGGGCTTGAGAGTCAGATCCTGTCCCATGCCCACCACAAGCAGTGGTCTAACCTTGGCTATTACATGATGCAGTGAGCCCTGGTTGCCTCATGGGTAAAACAGATATGATTCCATGAGTATAAAGGCATGGGCATGCCTGGCACGGGTAGATCAGGACAACAGTGGCTGTTTCTGCATCCTGCTCCCAGGGGGTGGGTAGATGGGATAGCGGGAGCCATCTTGATGCAAATATCTGAAATTCAGATTTCCTGGAAAGCCTTGGGACGTTTTGATGTTAAACACTGTGTGTGTGTGTGTGTGTGTGTGTGTGTGTGTGTGTGTGTGTGTGTTGGTGCATGTGTGGATATGTCTGTGTGATTGTATGTATATATGTATGTGTATGTGCGATATATGTGTACTGTGTAATGCATGTATGTGTGTTTGTGTGTTTAATGTGTATATGTATGTGTGTGTGTATGTTTGTATGTATGTGTGTTTGTGTGTGTGTGTGTGTGTGTGTGTGTGTGTGTGTGTGTGTGTGTTGTATGTGTGTGCGTTCCTGGGGAAGAGGACTTCGCTTTCCTGGAAGAACTCACAGTGGCTGACAAGGTCTTGGCTTCCCTAAGATGCTTACTTGGTTCCGAGTTAATGTGGGTGTCTGTCACCTGAACATTTGGGTCTACAGAGCCAGTTTGGTTTCTTGCTGGTGCAGGGACATGTAAGAGCAGCCCTGGTGTGTTGGTGCACACTTTCCATTCTAGTACCTGGAAGGTGGGCCAGGAGGGTGAGGAGTTCAAGGTCACCCTCAGCTACGTACCAAGTTCAAGGCAGCCTAGGGTAATGAGACCCTGTCTGGGGAAAAAAAGAAGAAGAAAAACCCAGGCTTTAATGGCTCACACCTATAGTCCCAGCAGTTGGGAAACCTAAGCAGGAGAATAAAGACGTGGAGTCTAGCCTGAGCTACATAGTGAGTTCAGGCCAACCCAGGCTTCTGGGTGAAACCTTATCTCAGAAAAGCTGAAACACAGAAAATAGTAGGTATATTTTCTAAATAACTTTAGATTGCAAATTCTTCCTGAACCACTCAAATTGTTGCTACTTAGATTGAATATCATGTAGCCCGAATTGGTCTCAAACTCCCACTGTAGCTGAGGACAAGTTTGAACTTTTTGATCCTCCTGCCTCCAACTCCCCAGTGCTGGTATAAAAACTGTTGTCACCACGCCAAGCTGGGAAAAAAATGCTGTACCTCTTGCAGGGACACTGGCCCACTAGAGCACATGGCTCTGGCAGGCCCTGCCTTTCTCCCTATTCCCCCAGCCTTGCTGAAAACTGAAGCTAGCCCCCAGGGTCTATTCCCTTATTTGGCCATTTCTTCCTCTTGAGGCTGACTACCAAAGTCCAGTAATCAGAAGCCCCTTTGGTTCACCTAATTAACATGCCAATTAAAATTAAACACCGCATCCAACACAAGGTTTCCCCCTTTACCTTTATAAACCATTTGCCCATGTGCCACGTCTGTCTCCTCTATCCAGAGGTGGTCCCTTGTCCCTCTGGGACAAACACCCCTCCCCCTTTCCCTTGTCCCCCCCCCCCCCCCCCCCTCATCCCCTGTCTCCTCTACCACCACATCCTAGCCCGTTCTAACACAGACTTCCCTTCTCTCTTCTTAGGAGGACACCTGCTCTGCGCCAGGTGATGGTGGCGCACATCTTTAATCCCAGCACTTGGGAGGTGGAGGCAGGTGGATCTCCGTGAGTTGGAGGCCAGCCTGTCTACAAAGTGAGTTCCAGAAAAGACTCCGAAGCTACAGATAAGTTCTGTCTCGAAAAACCACAAACAAACAAACAAACAAACAAACAAAAATCACCTTTTCAGGTCATCTGCTGCTGTTTTCTGCCCGAGTCAGAAAGCAGTCACTTGGGTTTGTCTTCCCAGCTAATGAAGGATCTCTGTGTGAGAACAGGTGTTCGGGTGTGGTCTGTGCCTGACCTGGGGTCTGGAAGGGAGCCCCCACTGTGCGGAAATCTCCTTCACTCCTAAATTCTCAGTCCTTTCATAGAAACGTTGTTGCTGAAGTCACTGTAGGAAATGAGGACACACAAGACAAAGCCTGCGTGTTAGTGAACTAACTCTCTGAGAGGAGTCTGATCTGAGTATGGCTTTGTAATTTCCTGAAAGTTAAAAGGACATGATCCACATGAAAGACAGGAACGGCCACCTCCAACTTCCTGTGGGTTGTTTGGGGCACTCTTGCCTTCCTTGGTATTAGGGTTTGAACACACAGAGCTTTATACCTCATCTGCCTCCTGAGTGCTGGGATTAAAGGTGTGGGCCACCACACCCAGTAGGACTGAAACTTTTTAAATACCAAATCTAGACTAGGAAAATACAGCAATAATTTTTTTAAACTTTTTTAAACTTTATGTTTCTTTGTGTGGGCGTTTTATCTACACCTGTGCCTGTATCGGAGGTCAGAAAAGCGCATCAGATCTACTGGCAGACAGTTGTGAGCCACAATGTGAATGCTGGGAACCAAACTCAGCTAGTACACTTAACTGCTGAACCATCTCTCCACCTCTCTGCCTCATTTTCTTTTCTTTTCTTTTTAAGATATCATAGACAGAAAGTTCTGAGACTCCCTTGATGAGAAGTCACAGCCGTCAACAGCTATGATCTGATGCTAATAAACAGCGGGCATCATGGTCACAGCGCAGGCATCTCCTGTTTAACCCCGTTGACCAGCACACTACCTTAGGGCAGCACCTGTGCACTCATTTCCAGGGCAGCCCTGTGTAATCTGGAGCCGGCACACACGGAAGGCAGAGGCTGAGAGACAGGAGTCCCTTTCCCAGGACCTATCCCATTAAGAGAAAGTCACCAGACCTGTCTGGTGGAAAGAAACCAGGTCACCTCCAGAGCTGAAGGGAGCTGCCTGCCCTAGCCCAGAGTCTCTGTGGCTTGGGAATCCTGAAACCCCATACATCACCAGGAAATGAGAAAAGAGAGTACCGGAAAGGCCCAAAAAGGTCCTGCAGCTTCCCTGAAGAGTTGGGAGCTGTGACAAGTGCCAAGCACCATAGGCGCAGTCAAACTTGGACTCTGGAGAACCCAAGGAGTCTGGGCTAAGCTTGCTGAACTTTCCAGAAAGAGTCCTCTTGCTCCCAAGCCAGCTTGCTTCTTCTCTTTTTAATTTTATGTTTTGCCTTGGGAAGTTTCAGGTCTCCTGAAACTGGAGTTGCAAACAGTTGTGAGCTGCCATGTGGGTGCTGGGAGTTGAACCAGGGTCCTCTGGAAGAGCAGTCAGCGAGCGCTCTCAGCTGCTGAGCCATCCATCTCTCCAGCCCCAAGCCAGCTTTCTTAGGCAGCCTAAAGAGCACCCAGGTCAACTTTGGCAGTGACTGGGCCTGATGCCTATTCTGCTTTGGGGTGAAGACTCAATCACTATCATTTCGAAGGGTCTCCCTGACACCCCCTTTTGTTTTTCTTGGTTTCCTTCAGCTGGGGACTGAGTCCAGATCCTTGGACATCCGATAAACTAAGCCAAACACCAGCTCCTGAAAGGACTAGTGTTTATTGAGCATGTACCATCCACTACTCTCGTGCACATCTTTTTTCTTTTGAGGCAGGGTTTTACTATATAGCCCTGCTGGCCTGGAACTTCCTATGTAGCCTAGGCTAGCCTCTAACTCTCAGAGATCTCCCCGCTCCTGCCTCCCAAATGGGAGTACATGCTTGAGCTATCATGCCCTGCCTAGAAATGGACTTTTCATTTTTATTTATGTAGTTTTTTGTTTTTTTAAAGATAGGTTCTCACTATTTAGCCTTCGATGGTCTGGGTCTGGGACTCTGCCTCACAGAGCTCGGATTAAAGGCATGGCCCTACCTAGGAAGGAACTTCCTAAATTCCCGCTCCTAATCCTTTTCAAAGGAGGACACATTCATTAAGAGCCTCAAGCGAGGCAGCGGAAGCCTTACACCCCAGCAGGGGCCCTGCTTTTCGCTTTGCTTAACTGAAGAGCCTTTAACGATCCAGAGAGGAAACTGAGGCGCAGAGAGGTGTCACGGTTTTTTGGGGCAGCAAAGCCAACCAGGGACATAACCTAACCAAGCCTGCTGGCGACCAGCGCTGGTTTGCCTCTGATGCTCGGAGACGAGCGTCTTGGCCTTTTTCCAGCCGACTCAGAGCCGCGGGCTCGGCCCAGACACCGCCAGGTGAGCCGATGACTCAAAGGGCGGAGACTAAATTTTGCGCACGGCCCCGCCCTGTCCCGTTGCTCCCGGGGGTGGGGGACGAGCTCCGGAATCGGGCGGGTGACAACTTGTCGGAGTGAAACCGGGAAGGCGCCGCCCCGCTGCGCTCCACCGACCGTGGGGGATGCAGCCTCGTCTTTCCGCGAAGGGAAGCCGGGCCGGCGGGGCGGGAGGCGGGAATACTCGCCGTTCGCTATCCCATTGGCCAACCGGGTTCCGGGGGCGGGCCCTGTGGAGACCCCCGTCCTGTGATTGGGCCGTAGACTGAAGGCCGCGGTGCGCTGCGGCGGGCCGGTGCACGTCGCTGCTTGCTAGGTGTGCCGGCCGTGGGCTGGTGCAGCCCGACTCCCCGCGGCCCTTCCCACCCTGCTCGCTCCGGCTTCTCGCCAGCGGCTTTCCTCTCGTCCCCACCTAGAATCGCCGAGCCTTGGAGAGCTTTCCCTTATTAGATCTGGGTTTTCAGTGGAGGCGCTATGCCCCTGCCTCCCTCGGATCGTGCACCCCTCGGCTCAGATCTGAGCACTTGACCTGACCTCCCCCTCGCCCCCCGCTTTCAGATCTGAAGTGCTCAGTGCCACTCGTGAAGCGCGTCCCTAGGGCCACGGCGTTCAGTCTTCAGTGGCTCCGTGGCTCCCGCCACATCTGAGCCGTGCGGCTTTCCCGCCCACAGCACCTACTCAGCTCTCCTTGCCTGATCTGCCTTTGTGCTCACCTGGTCTGAGCCAGTGCGTTGTGGGGACTTCAGATGGCCTCTCACCTGAAGTCACCCGACCCAGACCCTAACTCGGGGTTCTCGAGTCAGGTTCTCTAACTCCCTTCAATTCCCCTCCCAGCCCATGACCAATAACTGGAGAAGACAGGAGTGTCACAGGGCAACTTTATTGAGAGGAAACATGGTCACACCCAGCAAACATGTGTTCCTTCTCATTCTCTCTCTCACACACACTCACACACACACACTCACAGCCCTTGCCACAGTCCAGTTCTCAGCCGCAGTGGTGGGAGCCTCCTTGATTCCTAGGGTCTGGAAGCGGCAGGTATAGGAGGAGGCACAGGGCAGAGGACAGGTTCAGGAGCAGTGTAAGGAAGTTGGGGTGCAGAGAGCGGGGGTGGGCAGGGTTAGGAACACCCACCAGACAGCTGCATGAAGAGTGGGGTCTCCAGCCCTCGTCAGCCTGGCTGCACCCCTTCCAGGGAGCGTTTCAGGGTGTGGCAGAACATTCAGGGTTTGGGAAGGGCCGGATCTCACTCCCTGTTAGTCCTCTCTGCAGACTGGGGAGGGCAAGGCGGGGCGGGGAGGGAGCAGACTGCTTCAGCTCTGGGGCTCCTCTGGAGCCTCTCCACCCTCTTCCCCAGCACTGTCGGCTGTCCACAGCGTCAGGTTGTCTCTCAGCAGCTGCATAATGAGGGTGCTGTCTTTGTAGGAGTCCTCGTTGAGAGTGTGCAGATCAGCCATGGCCTCGTCGAAGGTGGTCTTGGCCAGTGAGATGGCCTCCTCGGGGCTGTTGGCTATCTCGTAGTGGAAGACAGAAAAGTTCAGGGCCAGGCCCAGGCGGATGGGGTTGGTGGGCGGCATCTCCTTCTTGCTGATGTCCATGGCCTCTTGGTAGGCCGACCGGGCAGAATCGATGATGCGCTTCTTGTCATCACCAGTGGCCACCTCGGCCAGATAGCGGTAATAATCACCCTTCATCTTCAGGTAGAAGACGCGGCTCTCTGCTTCTCCAGCCTCCTTGATGAGGTGGGAGTCCAGCAGGCCCAGCACGGTGTCGCACACACCTCGGAGCTCGGTCTCTACCTTCTCCCGGTACTCTTTCACCTCGGGGCCCTTCTCTTCTGACCCCTCCTCGTTGCTCTTCTGTTCGATGCTGGACAGGACCCTCCAGGCCGCTCTCTGGCCGCCCACCACATTCTTATAGGCCACGGAGAGCAGATTTCGCTCCTCACAGGAGAGTTCCTCACCCTTTTCCACGGCACCCTTCATGAAGGCTGCCATGTCCTCATAGCGTTCTGCCTGCTCTGCCAACTTGGCCTTCTGGATCAGACTGGCTCTCTCCATGACTCCGAGGACAGACAGGGGGTGAACTGGCTGCCTTGAGACCGATGCTGGATTCTGTGCCTCTCTTGCTCTGGGTCTGCCTTTTGGCTGGGATGGCAAGGCCTGGAGAGGGGTTGGGAGTGGCCTGGGCGGGCCTGGGCCCTGCCTCCTCCTCTTCTCCACACCCTTTCCGGCTCTTCCTTAAAGGTAAAAGGGCTGGGATGTGATGAGGTGAGTCATCAGGACAGTCGGCAGGAGAAACCTGGCCATGGGTCCCACCTGAACTAGCATCCTTCAGGCTTCCAGACTGCCCCCTGCTGTTCAGAGCTGAGTTGCAGGAACATTCTAGATCACCAAATCAGATTGTCTTTCAGGGGGTCCTTCCAGGCCTAAGGATGGCTTCAGTCACTGGGCTTCTTTAGACTGGGTGGAGCCGAGCCCAATGAGCTGGTACAGAGGGCTGGGATGGTTCAGGTGAGAATTCATGTGTGTAGGCAGGGCTATACAGTTTCCCAAACACTTTAGCAGCCATGATCTGATATAACCCCCTTGACGGCTCTGTAGGACTATAGAGGTAGAAACATCAAGTGTCAAGAGGAGAAACTGCTTTTAAGGTTACAAGCTGCCAGCTCCTGTTTCTTCTGACTTTCCTCCCACTGAGGCCTCTGGCCTGGGAGCCATTATCTGGAATCGAGAGCTAGACTTCTTCCTGAGTCCGCCCAAAGACGGTTCCATCCCTTGGTACTTGTTCTCCTTCGAGGTCCCCTCTGAACACCCAGAATGCGCAGGTGGCATTTCAGGGTGCCTCTTAATGAAGCGTTTAACGAGTGGCCTCTGAAGCTTCAGCCCAGCCTTGGTAATTAGTCATCCAATCGGTTTCTTGGACACCTTCCCCATTACAGCACTTCCCTTTCAAGTTGGTGGCCTGTTGACACTTGTCTGAGACCTTACTCTCTGGTCCCCCATGTCAGGTCACCTGTCCCTCCCGAGCTGTCTGCCATCATGTATGAGCGGGGCTCACAGAGGGCGGGGCATAGCCCTTTGACTCTCCTACTATTGCGTGACTCAGACTGCCCGGTCAGAGGCTGGGAAGCAGGCCATGGGGTGCTCAGCCCAGTTTGGTCCCCCAGGGGGGACGCCAGCAACCTGGGGAGGAAGACAGGCCTGAGAAGGAGCCGGTGATGACACACACCATTTTGTTTTATGGGGCAGCAATCCCAGCTCAGGGAGATACCCCACTTGACTCCCAGAGGTTCCAATCCCCTCTCATTGATCAAAGCCCGGCCTCCAACTGGAGAGCAGCCTCCTCAGAGATGGAGACCACTTTGTTCCCAACTTCAGTCCTTGTTTGGTTGGGCCCTGTCTTCAAGCCTTATCAAGAGTATGGTTACTGAGGGTAGGGTAGGTTCCTGCTTATCTAACTCACCTCCCAAACTTAGACAGGACTCCGGGGTCCCTTCTAAGGAACCTTCTCCCTGTGACCCAGCCCATCTAATCCTTGAACCAGGACTATTGCACAGCCTTGCCTGTCTTCTCCCTCACCTGATCACGCTCCTTACCTCTGGGAGGGAGGTGTAGGCCTCAAGACATGATGGTGTGTGCTTGTGTACCACAAGAGTAGGGACTCTTCAGATCCTGGCTAACTATGGGATTTCCCTCCTGAGATCCCGAGGGCTTTGCCTAACTAGGAGCACAGACACAGGAAAGAATGGAATGAACTTACACTAAAATGTCACATTAGGGAAGGCCGTGGCAGTGTACACCTAGAAGCTCAGCACTCAGGCTGACTGACGTGGGAGACGTTCTGTAGCTTGGCTACAGAGAGACATGATGCCCCCGCTTCCAACCTCCAGAAAAAGGTTAGGGATGTAGCTCACATCCTGCCTCACACATCTGGAGTTGGATCCCTTGAACTGCACAGGCTGTTGCACATCTGTAACTTCAACCCCCACGAGGCAGAAGCAGAGGGAGGATCTCTTCAAGTTCAAGGCCATGCTTGGTTTATGCAGTGGTGCTGGGATCGTCCCCAGGGGTCCTAAGAACTCCACCAGCTAAACTACCTCCTCAGCTCCCATCCCCGGTTTTCTTTTTTAGCTGGGTTCTCTGGAATGAGCTAAGATCACAAACTATCCACACCACCGTGTGGCCCAGCCAGGTAGAGAAGGGGTCCTTTGCCCAGACTTCCCTCTCCAGCTGACAAAAGGTTAGGTGCAATCAGCACTGACTCCTCCCTTTCCTTCTGGAACATTCCTCGCAGCACTCAAGGGCTTTCCTTGGTACTAGTCATCTAGCTTGGGCTTCCCCAAGTCCTGGGGGGCAACGTGGAGATCCCAGGACACTAAGAGCTTAGACCTCGGGGCCTGGCAAATGGAAGTCCAAGAAGGGAGTGTTCTCTCACGCTTAACATGGTGGGTGTCTAGAGCCAGGTTCTAGTCCCTCAGCAAGCCTCTCTCCTCCTCCTCCTCCTCCTGCACAGGAGCCAGGCTGCTGACTCTCCTGCCGGCTCTGACCTGTAGATCCTGACTCAGTTCCTGTCTCGGTCACCACCCTTTACCTCCAGGCTTCTACTTCCCAAGTCCAGAAGCCCAGGCAGGCAGGAGGCTGCAGGTCCTGGCAGAGCACAGGACTCCAACGGGGCTGTCTGAGTCAGCAGGACAGGAGACGGGGCTACAACACAGTCCAGGGGGCTCCTCACCCTGGTGGCCACTGGCCGGCCACCTTTCTGGGGTGGCCGGCAGCAAGAGGGATTCTTATTAGAGTCTAGAAAGAATCTACCACAACTGGCAAAACCATTTCTTTTCTAGTAATTTCTTAGGCAATTTCTCGCTTTGGAATGATCAAATTCAGCCGTTGACCAGAGGTCCTTGTGGTTGGTTTTAAGAGTACAGTTACGGAGCCTCTGGGAAGGGACAATGGAGGACGCTTAGGTGATTCAGCTGTTTGCCTATTTTTCTTCTCAAGTGTTGCTGTTTGAGGTAGCCCCCCTCTGCTAAACCAGTCCAGGGTATGAGACTATGGAATTTATAGAAACAGGCCCAAATGAGGTCAGCATGTAGAATTGCATTCCAGCTGGGTCATAAGAGGCCTTGGGCAGGTCCCTTCCTGCCCCTTCTGGGCTAAGGCCTCCCCACCAGTAACAGGAGGCTGGCAGCCCTGTCCTGGGTATGGCATTCTTCAAGTTTAGGGCTTCTTCAACCCCCTCCCTCTTCCTGCTGTGCTAACACAGCTCTGTTGGCTAGGTGACCTGGGCTCTCTCATTTGTAAGAAGGCTGAGATCACCTTTCTCTTTGGTTATGGGGAGAAAAACAGCCTAATACTTAGCAAGCCCTGATAAATTAAGTGGTAGCAGCAATACCGTCCACCTGGGCTTTTTTCTTTTTTTTTTTTTTTTTTGAGCTGAGGATCGAACCCAGGGCCTTGCACTTGTTAGGCAAGCACTCTACCACTGAGCTAAATCCCCAGTCCCCCACCTGGGCTTTTTTAAAAAATAATTTATTATTTGTATTTTGTGTATTTGGGTGTTTCGCCTACATGTCCGTCTGTGAGAGCATCAGATCCCCTGGAACTGGAGTTACAGATGGTTGTGAGCTCCCATGTGGGTGCTGGGAATTGAACCCCGGTCCTCTAGAAGAGTCATCAATGCTCTTAACCACTGAGCTATCTCTGCAGCCCGGCAATTTCCTTTTATGTCTACTTACTGTGTGTTTGTGTGTCCATGTGTGTCCGTGTGGAAAGCAGCTGGGGAATGGGAAGGAGACACTATGGACTACCTTGGGTTGGGCTCAACTGGGGAATGTCAGCTTCAGACTGGAGTTTGACACCCCCCACCCCACCCTTGTTTTGGACTAGGCATGGTTTTTCAAAGTTCAGAGTTCAGCTAAGCCTTGAAAGTCTCCTGGGAGGAAATGAGTTCTGGAGAGTGAGCCAAGAGGTCACTTCCCCATGTCCCTCCTGGCCTCTGTCTCCAGAGCAGCACTGCCCAGCCAGAGCAAAGCCAGAAGGGAGGCAAACAGTTGTTCTCACACGTCCACAGCAGGCTCCACCCACGGCCCCAAAGGAAAGTGGTGCGCACACTCCAGGCTAGAGGGGAGGTCTTTATTTCTGTTACAAAAGATAGTGGACAGCAGGTGAGCAGCCCCCATGCTGGGTGCAGTTAATCGCCCCAGGTCTGGCCCGTTTCCCTTTGGGTCCTTGGAAGAACATGGAGCTGTGTAGCCCTTGGTGCCCGGGGCCAAGGATACAGGCTCACACTTCACATCCTCCCAGGGGGATGGGGGCGTGGGAACAGTGTTGAGCCGGTGTGCTCAGAACAGTCGCCAAACCTGTTCCGCAGCGTCGTGACACCCAGATAGCTCCTGAAGAAACCTGCTTGGCTCCCCTATGGCTCTGCTGACTTGGGGGGGGGGGGGGGGAGGCTGTAAGGCAAGATTCCTGAAGAGTCTTGACACTTCACAAATCTGGGGGGCATGATGGAGGAGGGAGGGTGAGGTTCAGCAGCGGTACAGGATTGTATGCTGTGCTGAGGCTGCAGTATGGCTTTCTACACTCTGGCCAGCAAGGAGTGGGGGTGGGGGCCAAGAGGTCAGCACCTGCCCACTGTGGGGGGCTCTAGAGAGCACACAAGTAGGACAGGCTGGGGGACAGACCCTGTAGGCACAGATGGTGGCAGACGGGCCACAGGTTAGGCAGGTGAAGGTACAGGGTGCCCGGCTCCCCCCAGGCCACTCCTGAAGAGGCAGAGAATGGTGGTCCTCAGGAGCTCCTTCAGCCCCCGAACATACTGGACGATCCCGCAGGATGGCAAAGAAGGAGAGAGAGGGTTAGCGGATGGATGGAAAGAGGTAGCCTGCAGGGGCCCCAGTGGGGTCAAAGGCTACCACAGTAGCTGCCCCTCTCCCAGAAAAGGGCCAAAGCGCAGGCGGCAGGCAAGAAATCGAGCAGGAGAGAAACCGGCAGGCAAGAGAGCTTGGCAGGGACACAGAGCAGGATGCAGGGGTGTTAGTGACCTGACTGAGGGCCCTGCACACCAGTACACTAACAGCACAGGCCTAGGCCCCTCAGAGCACGTGGGCCACCCTCCCCAGCCCCACCCTTCCTCTTCTGAAAGGACGGGTACTCCAGTGCAAGAGCTTTCTGCTTGGGGGGCCCCTGGGGACCTACCACCAGCACACACACCAGCAGACACACCAGACAGATGGATGGACTCCATGGGTTGATGAGCATGCAATGAGGATGAGATGGTGTGTGAGGGGAGTGGGCAGTGCTGGCTGACAGGTGAGACATGGTCTTACCAGCTAACCCTCTGCAGAGAGGCCTGTTAGCTCCCCTCAGGCTGTGCAGGAGATGGCAAAGTCCTGACAAGTGTCCTCCTGGAGGAGATACCAGAGAGGTCGGCCTGTGTTAGCATCTGCTGTTCTGGCTACCTAGGAGGTTGGGCTGGGGCAGGGACAAGAAGCTCTAACTGGCCGCCAGGCGGTGGTAGCACACGCCTTTAATCCAGCACTCAGAAGGCAGAGCCAAGCGGATCTCTGTGAGTTCGAGGCTAGCCTGGTTTACAGAGAGAGATCCAGGACAGGCTCCAAAACTACTTAGAGAAACCCTGTCTTGAAAAACCAACCAACCAACCAACCACAACAAAAAGCTCCAACTGGGCTCTACTGTCTCCACATGGTTTTGGCCAAGTGATCGATCACTGGGATCAGGATGGAAAGTCAGCAGGGAAAGAGTTCAGTAGGTACCAATCCCTGAGGCCCCCAGCCCCTCTGCTGCAGAGTTCCTCCAGTCACCTGCCTGCCTGCCTGCCTCCCATTTCCCAGGGAAGACCCAAATGTGTCTGAAAGAACCCAGAGCTAAGCTGCAAGCCAGAGACTCCGCAAAACAAAAGCCAACAAAAACCAAACCAAAGGAAAGCAGCTCTTACAAACACAAGTTTTATTACAAGCGGGAACAAAGAATAGTGGCATCAACAAAAGGCGTGTTAGGGAGCCCTCCTCCAGCCCCTGTCTACCTCCCAGGGCCACTGCAGGGTGGCCTCGGAGGAAGCTGTCTCTCCCAGGCACCACTTTCCCTCTGCCAGGGACCCACTGGCCTCAGGAACAAGGAATGGAAGTTAAGTGACTTCCTCAGCTATGATCCCAGGGCTTCACCCACCGGAAAGGCCAAAGCGGGGCCCAGAAGAACAAGTCTCTATTTTGATTAGAAAGTACAGCTCCCAGCAGAAGGAGGATTTGCTATGAGTTCCTGGCCGACCCACGTGCCTCCTGGTCTATTCTATTTCCTCCTTCATTTCTAGTCAGCAGAAACGCATCGTCTCCTAGACCCTAGCACTGGGGCCCACATTCAGAGCAGAACACCAAGGAGGAGCTGTAGCTGGCAGAATGGCAGCTGTTCCCCAGACCCGTCACCCCACCCACCACACCTAGCCTCAGCCTGTTAGGGCAGATCACAGCTGGGAGCCTGGCCTGGGGGCTGGGTGGCAGAGTCCCTAGCCACTGGTTGCCTGTCTGATGGCCGTGGCAGAAGGGAAGAGGGCAGGAGCCCAGGGGTCTCTGGTGACTAACGCACATCCTCCCAGTCCCCATGCCTCAGGCTGCTTCTGAACACAGGGTCATAGGGTCATAGGGAAAAGCCCAGGGAATATGGAGATCAGCTGTATTTGTACACAGGC
Organism: Onychomys torridus; assembly: GCF_903995425.1. Lineage (NCBI taxonomy): Eukaryota > Metazoa > Chordata > Mammalia > Rodentia > Cricetidae > Onychomys > Onychomys torridus. The sequence goes on from NC_050444.1 coordinate 147,131,734, forward strand.
GGGGACACACACACACACACACACACACACACACACACACACACACACACTCAATCACTCACAGCTAGATGTGCTGTAAAAAATGTATTAAACCGCCTAGCCTTCTGAAAACCCTTGACTTGGCACTACACAGATAGTAACACATTAACTCCTATTTTTTAAAAAGGGTATGTAAAAAAGAGGTCTATAAAATTGTGCAAAATACCCAGCATTAATAAACCCGTTTCAAGTATTGCCAGCATGATCTAACCCACCCACCTCTAACCCTGACTTGGAAGAGATTTGGGGGGCACAGGAAAGGATCCTTAGCATCTCCATGGGCTGGGGAAGGCAGGATCCCCATTCTACTATGCTGCCCAGGACTCTGGAGGAGCTGAACTCTTGGGGGCCATGGCTGGTTTGACCTCCTCTGACACAGGCTGCCTCCCACCCTCTGCCCCTCTACTAGTACCCGGCTCTGTCCCATTGGTCAATTCCATATAACCCTCCCCGCAAAAAGCCCACCAAAGTAACCATGATCACCACAAAGGGAATGCAGGAGCCAAACAAAGCAGTTCAAGGAAGGACGCTGGCCTGCCACCTGTGGTGCAGGGCCAGTTGCTCAACAGTCCTGCTCCTAGAAGCCTCTTGACTCCCCAGGGCCCATGCATGCCTCCAGCTGGGAGGCTGTCCACTCAGTTCACACCGTCACTCACACTGGGCCTCCCTGGGCACAGGCAATGACTTGGCACGGTCCCCCTGGGGACTTCCAGAGGCTGTGGCTCTCTTCTCCTGCCACTGATCAGCTCAGGAACCTAGGGTCTGAACTGCGGGAACCTGGGTTCGGGGAGCAGAGGGCCCAGCTATGGGACAGTTCAGAGAAAGCCACGCAGGATGGGAAATAAATACAAAAAGACTGGAGTCTTTGGCAGCTCTGCTTCCCTCGGATGGTATGGGGAGGGTCCCGGCAGGCGTGGAGGGTGGCAGGTGGCAAGCACTGAGTCACATTCAGGGGTGGCCTCCTACCATGCTGGCGTCTGGCTTGGCCCCGCAGGGTGGCTCGTCACTTCTGATGGGCGAGGGCAACACAGCATCAGACTGCACGAATCCCCGCCGGTCAATCAGGCTTCCAAAACATAAGGACAGGACATGAACTCCCGACAAGGCTCCAGGCCAGGTGGTATGACAACACAGACATGTCTTCTGAGAAAGATCCAGCCCTAGGAAAGCTGGGCAAATGGAAGCTGCTTCCCATTCAGGAGTTCGAGACCCTCCCTCTGGGACCGGTGAGATGGTTCAGAGGGTGAAGGTGTCTGCCACCAAGCCTGAAGGCTTGAGTTCAACCCAAGGACTCACGGCCTCCATATACACACCATGTATGTGTGTCTGCACACACACAAGTAAATACATGGAAGATAAGACCTTCTGGACACTTAGCTTTTCCATATGATTCATTCACTAGTTTGGTTTTGTTGTTTATTTTGTTATTATTACTATTTTTAGACAGGATCTCATTATGTAGCTCTGTAGATTGTCCTGGAACTCATGATGTAGACCAGGCTGGTCTTGAATTCACAGAAATCGACCTGCCTCAGCCTCCCAAGTGCAGGAACTAAAGGCATGTACTACTATGCACAGCTTATTATTATTTTTTGAAACAGGGATTCACTCTGCAGCCCTGGCTGGCTTGGAACTCACTATATAGACCAAACTGCTCTTGAACTCACAAAGATCTGCCTGTTTTGGTTCAGATTAAAAAGGCAGGTGCCCCTGGGTGGTGGTGGCACATGCCTATAATCCCAGCACTGGGGAGGCAGAGCCAGCCTGGTCTTTATTTCTTTTCTTTTTTTTTTTTTCTTTCTTTTTTTTTTTCTCGAGACAGAGTTTCTCTGTGTTGCTTTTTGCGCCTTTCCTGGAACTCACTTGGTAGCCCAGGCTGGCCTCGAACTCACAGAGATCTGCCTGGCTCTGCCTCCCAAGTGCTGGAATTAAAGGCTTGTGCCACCACTGCCCGGCTGGTCTTTATTTTTATTTTTTTAAAGATTTATTTATTTATTATGTATACAGTGTTCTGCCTGCACGCATCCCTGCAGGCCAGAAGAGGGCACCAGATCTCATTACAGATGGTTGTGAGCCACCATGTGGTTGCTGGGAATTGAACTCACGACCTTTGGAAGAATGGAATAGCCAATGCTCTTAACTTCTGAGCCATCTCTCCAGCCCCTAGCCTGGTCTTTAGAGCGAGTTCCAGAACTACACAGAGAAACCCTGTCTCAAAAAAAAAAAAAAAAGAAAAGAAAAGAAAAGAAAAAAAAAGGGGGGTGGCCACACTTAGTAGTGTTTTTGGTTTTTGAGATAGGACCCCAAGTAGTCTTGCTACTTGAGGATGTAGCTGAGCATGACCTTGAACTTCTGACAGGCCTGCCTCTACCTCCTAAGTTTATTCATTGTTAATCAAACTGACTCAGCTGTCTGGGTGCCAAGAAGCCAGGCTGCAAGAGACAGAAAAGTAAGAAAGAACAGCTATTTGGAGGGAGGCCTTGTGCTCTGTCTCCCTAGAAGGGCACATCTGCAAAAGGTCCCCTCTGTACCCATGGCCATTTAATGCCTGTTCTGGAGCTCTGGTGCCCCCTGCTGTCAGCACCAACAGGGAGCCTCCCAGCATGGCTGAGACACTAAGGTTCCGGGAGAGGGTGGTGACTTCACCACATACAGGAAGAGCATGTCACCAAGTGTGGTCATGACAGTCACTGTGGTATCTTTGAGAAGTAGGGTTACACAGACTACCCTATGATCTTTACTATTTTGTGCTTTTTCACTGTGTCTCCTAGGCTGGCCTTGAACATGAAGCAATCTCCTGCCTCAGCTTTCAAGTGCGATTACAGGCATATACAACCATGCCTGGTTGTACTTATTCTTAGTCTACAAATGAGTACATGTGATTAAAACTAACAGCTAACAGCCTTCCTCAGAATTTCTGAGTCATCCAGCAGAGCAGAGGATGGCAAACAGGGAATCCATGTATGTGCAGGAAGAAAGGCCTGCCTGCTAAGGTCCAGAACCTCCAGAATTCCCAGGAGGGGTCCAGACGCAAGGCCACCTCCCCTGTGCCCTCTCTTACCTGGGAGGTAGAGGGCCACAGAGCACAGCACAGCAGTTGGTGATAATACTTTTATGGCTGTAGGGGTTGACAGACGTCTCACCGCCCCTCTTGCTGGACCAAGACCCTTTGATCTAGAAAGAGGAAGAAGCCTGGGTAAGCTCCCTTCTTCCAGCCTCCCTCCCTGGAGACGTGTTGGAGATGACATATTGAAGCATCAGCCACTGAGCCCCCTCCTTGAGCCCTCTGCACGGAGGCAGCGCTCTCCTGTGGAACTATCCCATCATGCCTGCCTCCTTTCTCTTCGACATCCAGAAATGGGACCCAGAGGCTGGGGAAAGTCCCATTTTGAAACCAGTTCTGGTTGGAACCGGAGGGAACAGTCTTCAGTGGAGGCTGTCAATGAAGATGTGGGGACTTCCAGGTGTAGGGAGCTCTCTAGCAGAGACTAGAAGGCTCCAGCTAGCACAGAAGACAGAACCAAAAGGAAGTCTCCAGAGGAGGATGCTTGGGTAAACCACCTCTCCCCTGGCTGCCCATCTGTGACGATAGTTTTACATCAACCGGATTCAAGCTAGCATTATCTGAAAGAAGGGACCCTCATTAAGAAAATGCCCATAGGCCGGGCGGTGGTGGCGCACGCCTTTAATCCCAGCACTTGGGAGGCAGAGGCTGGCAGATCTCTGTAAATTCAAGGCCAATCTGGTCTACAGAGCGAGATCCAGGAAAGGTGCAAAGCTACACAGAGAAACCCTGTCTCGAAAAAACAAAACAAAACAAAACAAAAAAACCAAAAAAACCAAAAAAAAAAAAAAAAAAAAAAAGAAAGAAAGAAAGAAAGAAAGAAAATACCCATAAGATCTGGGTGTAGACAATCTTGTAGGGCATTTTCTTAATTAGTGATTGATAGGGGAGGGCCCAGCCCATTGTGGGTAGGGCCACCCCGGGTTGGTGGTCCTGAGTTCTCTAAGAAAGGCTGAGCAAACCATAAGAGAGCAAGCCAGTAAGCAGCACTCCTTCATGGCCTCTGCATCATTTCCTGCCTCCAGATTCTTGCCCTGTTTGAGTTCCTGTCCTGACTTCCTTTGATGAACATTGCTGTGCAAGTGTAAGCCAAATGAACCCTTTCCTCAACTTGCTTCTGGTTGTGGTGATTTGTCACAGCAATAGTGACCTTGACTATGTCACCAACTGAGGGGGGGGCAGGATGGAGGGCACAAAGCCGCTGAACCACTCTGACCCTACCACTCAACCCCACGGCCTCAGACACATCATTTCTGGACGGTAAGACTCAGCACTACTGAACAGTCTGCTTCTGGGAAGTCCTCTGCTGCAGGCATGGAGCGGCTCAGCAGGAAGTTCCCCACTTGCTGGGCCAAGCACCCCTTTTTGCTTAGACTGCAGTGATGCCCCACAGAACCATTGCTGGGGACACCCAGCGGTGGTGGGGGCGGTTTGGGGCTGATGTCATTTCCGCCCTTATCAATGTGTTCAGTTTTGTTTTTCCAAACTAGTGTGTAAGAGGTCATGGGAATTTTTTTGGGGGGGAGGGTTGATGTTTTGAGACAGGGTTTCTCTGTGTAACAGCCCTGGCTGTCCTGGAACTTAGTTTATAGACCAGGCTGTTCATATGTGTCCTGGGATAGCCTCCAACTTTCTATGTAGCCAAGGATGACCTTGAATTCCTCGTCCTCCTGCCTCCACCTCTCAAATGCTGGGATAACATGCATGTACCACTACTCTTGGAGGTGGCTTCCTCCTTGTTCCTCTGTTTTTAAAGACTTTATTACATATTTGATGTGTGTGGGTGTCTTGCTGCATGTGCGTCTGTTTATCACAGTGTCAGGAGGCACGAGAGGGCACTGGATTAGAGTTACAGCAGGGTTATACAGACTGCCGTGTGTGGGCTGGGAAGAGCAGTCAGAGCTCTGAACCACTGAGCCTCCAGCCCTCCCCCCCTTCTTTGGATCCTGAGACTGAAGGCAGGGTCTGCTCCATTCTAACCTTGAATTTGCAATTCCTGTCCCAGTCTCTAGAGCAGCTGGGATTACAGCCCTGTGCCACCGGACTAACAGAGCCCCTTTCTTTCTCTTCCTTTCTTTCTCTCCCCAACCACCCTTTTACTTCTCCCCAAGTCAACATCTCCCCACATAGCCCAGCCGAGCCTCAAGACAAGGATCCTCCTGCCCCGGTCTCCTAAGTGTCGGGATTACAGGAATGTACCACCATACCCAGTCTGCAATGGATCCATTTTCTTTTGGATGGAGGATCAATGTTATGCAGCAACCCTGGGAACACACACACTGTTTTCTCTTTGTGGGCTGAAGGACAGTGAGAGGAGGGCATGTCTGGACTGGGGACAGCGGGTGCTCAGGTAATGCTGGCTGGTGATGGCTTACAAGTGAGCGGGTAGGAGGGATCAACAGAGCCACGCTGCTCTGTGCTCCTCTCAAGGCACGGGACCTGCAGCACATGGGAACCCTGGCTCTGACACTAGGCTCTGCCTGGGCCTCCCCAGCAGGGCTGCACTTGACCCCCCAGGCTCCCCAGCTTTACTCACATCTTCGTTCGTAGTCAGGTTGGAGGCGACGAGGTAAGTGTGGAACCCTGAGAGGCCCAGGATGGACCAGATGGAGAAGAAGCAGATGACCAACTCCAGCACAGTGGGACCATCAAGGACACATGTGTCGGGGAGGGTGGAGACCCTGGGACCCCGTGCTCACCCTTCCTCACTCACCCTTCCCTGGAGCCATACCCCTGAAGAGCACAGGAGTTCTAACCTTTCTGTGATGTACTCATCATTTCTCAGCGGATCACCTCTGCACCCACAAAACAGGATGGGAGTTCTGAGGAGCAAGTCAAGATGTGGCTAGGGATGGCATGGGGAATTCTAACCACAGGCTCTTGGCTACCACATGGTCCAGGGAGCTTGGCACCCTAAGGAACATGCAGGCTGGTGACATGACTCAATGGGTAAAGGCATTTGTCTCCAAGCCTGCTGACCGGAGTTGGAACTTCCAGTTCCTCTGATCTCATTTGTGTGCTGTGGCACATGCGTGTTCTCCACTGCCCCCATGCAAGATAAAATAACAAAGATTTAATTAAGAAACACACTTGAGGGGCTGGAGAGATGGCTCAGTGGTTAAGAGCACTGCTTGCTCTTCCAGAGGTCCTGAGTTCAATTCCCAGCAACCACATGGTGGCTCACAACCATCTGTAATGAGATCTGGTGCCTTCTTCTGGCCTGCAGTCATACATGCTGTATACATAATAATAATAAATAAATAAATCTTAAAAAAAGAAAGAAAGAAAGAAAGAAACACACTTGGGCTGGGTGGTGGTGGCACATGCCTGTAATCCCAGCACTCGGGAGGTAGAGGCAGGTGGATCTCTGTGAGTTCGAGGCCAGCCTGATCTACAGAGCTAGTCCAGGACAGCCCCCAAAGCTACAGAGAAACCCTGTTTCGGGGAAAAAAAAAAAAAAAAAAAAAAAAAAGAAGAAACACACTTGGGGTTGGAGAGATGGCTCAGCAGTTAAGAGCACTGGCTGTTCTTCCAGAGGACATGAGTTCAATTCCCAGTACCCACATGGCAGCTCACAACTGTCTGTTAACTCCTGACACCCTCACACAGACATACATACAGGCAAAAACAGTGTGTGTGTGTGTGTATATATATATGAAAAGAAAGAAAAGAAATACACTCTTTGCCAGGCCTTTATAGACAGGGACAGTTTCCTGAGGGTGTTTGCTCAGCCCCTCCCATGACAATCCATTCAGGATCAGCTCTAGGCTGGGTGTGGACACAGTACCTAGTAGAGTGGATTCTAGGGAACGTGGCCCCACCATCCCCACTTGGAGACCCACCCACGAAGAGGCCTCAACCCCACCCAGGGGACAACTTGGCAAAAGATATCTTGCTGGTGTCTCTTTCAGAGTGGAGAGAAAGTTGCTTTCTCGAGAACCTAGGAAGGAAGGACAGATACAGCTCAGGGTGGTGACCACTACCCCTTGCTAGGGCCAAGCTCACTGGCCAGCCCTCCTCCGCCCCTGTTGTCCCCCACTCACGCAGAGTCAGGTGGGTGACCACGCAGGCGAAGATGAAGGCCGTCAGGAAGGAGAGAGAGAGGATAAATGCATAAAAGAAGCGGTAGTTCCGTCTCCCGACACAGTTGCCCACCCAGGGGCAGTGGTGGTCAAACCGTTCTAGAAAGGGAAGGAGTCAGTGTGGGTCTCCAACCAGCATTGGTGCCCAGCCCTCCCCCAGGCTGCCACTGTCCCATCCTCTCGCCCCAACAGCAGCTGACCCCTGTCCCTCCCTTGGACACGCTCTACTTGTAGCCCTTGATCATCAGATCCCACCCACTGCCTGACACACTCCGTCTATTCTTTTAGCTCCACAGTAACTCCTTCAGATGTCAGCTACAAAGCCACTCCCTTAAAAACGTCTCCTATGGCCTCAAACTAGGTAGGGGTCCCCTGTCACCTGCTCTGTCACTCCTCTCATACAGCTTTGCCCTTGAGTGTTGACATCCATGCAAGACATGGATGGCCTCAGACCCCTGAAATCTCCAGGATCCAACGGAGTGTCTGGTTCAAAGATTCATAGACCAGGGCCTATTACCAGCTACATACCAACAACTCTGGGCCTAAGGCCCAGAGAGGGCTGGGCCGCTAGGTAACTCATGGAGAGCTGGCACCAGAGGCCAGGGCAAGGGACTGAGCTCATACCAGCGCTAAGTCCCTGGGGGTGGGAGTCACACCCAACTGATGAGGAAAGTCCCTGTGGGAATCTGGGTCATAAGCCCGTTGCGGGCCTTATGCCAGGCCAGTGCCCTCTAAGGAGGTGGGTGGGGCAGACTGGTAGGGATGAATAACACCCACTGAGTCACCCACTTCCCTGCCTGCTGCCCCAGCTCTCCTCTTGAGGGAGTGCTGAGCTGGCAAGATGAAGTCACTGCCCTGGGAACTACGCACTGTCACCATGGCTCAGCTCACTTGGGTGTCACATAGATTCTTCCTTATGATACCTCCCAAAGGACCATCCTGGGTCCTCATCAAGCTGTAGAGCCTCCGAAGAGCAGCGTGAGGGAACAGACCTAGCAGAGGAGGGTGGTTAAGAGCCACCTGCCAGTTCTGGTCCAGGCTCTCCACCTCACCCTCCAGATCCTAACCACCCCCACCTTCTTTCTCAGTTACATCATCCAGTCTTCCATGTTACTGCTCCAGGCTCTGGGGGTCACAGACCTACCGAAGAGTGGACTGGAGCCTTGGGACAAGTTCAAGGTCTCTGTCTGCCGAAATACATGGGGACAAGGGGGCAGGATATACTAACCCTGGGCCAAGAGGTGTCACAGCCAATCTGGGAGAGCCAGCCTTCCGGCTCAGCCCTAAGCATTTCAGATGCTGCCCTACATGTGACTTCCTGCCCCCAAGACTCAGTGTCTCAGGGGTTCCGAGGCCTCCCACTCACCCACACAGTTGTCGCAGACACTGCAGTGTGAGGTCCTGGGCGGCCGAAACATCTTACAGGTGAAGCAATACTTCAACTTCACCATCTGCCCGTTGATCATCACCTCCCGGGTCCGAGGGGGCGGGCGGTACGTGGAGCTGCCTGTGTTGTCTGGGGGTGGGAAGAGAGAAAGAAAGGAGGATGCCCAGATGGGAGTGGGGGACAACACACCAATGCAGGGTCAAACGTTATGAACTGTTTACAGGCCCAGCACTCCATTCAGGCCTGGGACTGTGTTCATATCTCACACATCTGCTCACACACCCACAGGCCTTCACCCTGAACAGGCCATCAGGGACGGAGTTCCTAGGAAGGTTTAGGGAGGTCATGTGCCTCTAATTAAGCCTAGATCCAACTTCTAAACCATGAGAACTTCTCAGTTAAAGGAACAAGATAAGCGTCCCGGGGAAGCAACTGGATCTAGAACTTGGACATCTACAATCCACTGATCTGACCTCTCACCAAAGCCAACGTTACTTATAGAGAAGAGCTGGACAGAAGGTGGCTCAGTGTTAGTGAAGGACGCTTCCTGCTCTCCCAGAGGACCCGATTCTGTCCCCAGTACCCATGTCAGGTGGCTCATCTCTTCTGGCAGTCACATGCACACCTCCCTCCCCTCACACATAATTAAAAACAAAATCTTGGGGTTGGAGAGATGGTTCAGAGGTTAAGAGTACTGACTGCTCTTCCAGAGGTCCTGAGTTCAATTCCCAGCACCCACACAGTGGCTCACAACCATCTATAATGAGATCTGGCGCCCTCTTCTGTGTATATAATAAATAAATAAATCTTTAAAAAATTAATAAAAACAAAATCTTAACAACAAAACAACATCAACCGAGAATGTCAGAGCTAGGATGGTAGCTAGTGCTTGTAATCCCAGATACCATGAAACCGGAAAACTGAGTTCAAGGTTAGCCTAGACTACAGTGTCTTTCCCTCCTCCTCCTATTTCTTTTTTTAGAAAAAGATGTTTACTGCAAGACAGAAGTAGGTAACAGAAGAACCACTTGTTGCCTCAGCCTGTTTTTTTTTTTTTTTTCCTTGTCTTTTAATGGAAGGAATAACAAATTTACCCAAAGTATACAAATTCTACATGTTCTATTGGTTGAGTGTTTCCCAACTGAACTCACATGATCTCAGAGTTCAGATCAAAACAGTTTGTAGCTGGGCGGTGGTGGTGCACGCCTTTAATCCCAGCACTCGGGAGGCAGAGGCAGGTGGATCTCTGTGAGTTCGAGGCCAGCCTGGTCTACAGAGTGAGTTCCAGGACAGGCTCCAAAGCTACAGAGAAACCCTGTCTCGCAAAAACAACACTGGGGGTAAGTGGATTTGCCTGCCAGGGTGCTGGAAGCACCAGCCCAGTTACTTACTGTTTTGATATGGGTACTGTGCTTGGGGGCATTAATCAACTGACTCCTAAACACTAGGTTCTCCTGCAGCCTCCAGTTTGGCTGCTTACCCCCAGTGACTGGTGTCTGAGTGCTTACCCCCAGTGACTGGTGTCTGACTGAGTGCCTACCTCCAGTGACTGGTGTCTGAGTGCTTACCCCCAGTGACTGGTGTCTGAGTGCTTACCCCCAGTGACTGGTGTCTGAGTGCTTACCTCCAGTGACTGGTGTCTGAGTGCTTACCGCCAGTGACTGGTGTCTGAGTGCCTACCCCCAGTGACTGGTGTCTGAGTGCTTACCTCCAGTGACTAGTGTCTGACTGAGTGCTTACCCCCAGTGACTGGTGTCTGAGTGCTTATCCCCAGTGACTGGTGTCTGAGTGCTTACCCCCAGTGACTGGTGACTGAGTGCTTACCTCCAGTGACTGGTGTCTGAGTGCTTACCCCCAGTGACTGGTGTCTGAGTGCTTACCCCCAGTGACTGGTGTCTGAGTGCTTACCTCCAGTGACTGGTGTCTGAGTGCTTACCCCCAGTGACTGGTGTCTGAGTGCTTACCCCCAGTGACTGGTGTCTGAGTGCTTACCTCCAGTGACTGGTGTCTGAGTGCTTACCTCCAGTGACTGGTGTCTGAGTGCTTACCTCCAGTGACTAGTGTGTCTGAGGACTTTCCAGAGCACTAGGCACTAGTCCAGGTATCCAGCATGCACTGGTGAGGCACATGCATTCTGATCTCAGTTCCAACCACCAAAGAGATTCTTACCATAACCTTGACCACACGTTTAAAATGCAATTAAGCACCTAAAGATTTCTTCTTTAGAACAGGAAGTACAAAAAGGCAGAGGTCGGGGCCCAGGAGACTGAGTCAATTGAACTCTGAGACTTAGCTTTCTAATCTGTAAAATAGGATTAACCAGTGGAATGGTGAATACATTTTGGTCCTTTGTGAGACACAATCTCATGTAGCCCAGGCTCACCTTAAACTCACTATGCAGCTGAGGATGACCCTGATACTTTCAACTTTTACATGTTGGAATTACAGACATGTAACTACCACATCTGGCTCTATGTGGTGCTAGGAACTGATGCTGGGCACGCACATTCTACCGAGTTACACACCTTGTCCTGTTGTTTGTTTGTTTTTTAAGATTTATTTATTTATTATGTACACAGTGTTCTACCTGCGTGAATGCCTGCAGGCTAGAAGATGGCACCAGATCTCATTACCGATGGTTGTGAGCCACCATGTGGTTGCTGGGAATTCAACTCAGGACCTCTTGAAAAAAGCCAGTGCTCTTAATCCCCCGAGCCATCTCTCCACTCTCCAGCCCCTGTTGTTTGGTTTTTGAGACAGGGTATTACTTCAGAGTTTAATCTGGTCTTGAACTCAGGCAGACACACCTACTTTACCCCGACACATGCTTTAAAGGTGAGATCGTTTTCAGCATCCCTACCTTACAGCCGTGACTTGCTCAGCATGTCAAGTGACTTGCCCTAGGCCACACAGCACACAGCAAAACCAGGATTTGAACCCAGGTTTCAAAGTTCAGGTGTGAGGTTCTTTAATACAATGTATAGCACCCTGGTAGGGTTGCAGCTCAAAGAGCACTTTGACCAGCATACCAGATCCTCAGGTTTAATCCCCAGTACCATCCCCAAATAAATAATAGAAATTATCCAGACTCAAGCTGAGCATGCCTACAAGCCCAGTGCTTGAGAGGTAGAGGCAGGAGAATCAAGAGTTCGAGGCTACCCTCAGCTACATGGCAAATTTGAGGCCAACATGGACTACATACAACTTTGTCTTAATAATAAACAAGGGGGGACAGGATGGTGGTGGTGGCGGTGCTCCCTTTAATCCCAGCACTCAGGAGGCAGAGTCAGGCAGATCTCTGAGTTTTGAGGCCAGCCTGGGCTACAGAGTGAGTTCTAGGACAGCCAGAGCTACACAGAGAAACCCTGTCTTGAAAAGAAAAGACAAATAAATGAAAAATCAATTCATTTCATTTCATGTGTGTGGGTGTTTTGCCTGCATGTATGGCTGGGACACCACATGTGTGCCTGGTGTACATGGGGGCCAGAGAAGGGGATTAGATCCCCTGAGACAGAAGTTACTGATAGTTCTGAGCTCCCACTGGGGTGCTGGGGATTGAACCCGGGTCCTCTGGAAAAGTGGCCAGTGCTTTTAACCGTTGAGCCATCTCTCCAGTTAAATTGATCCTCCCCTAAATTACTTTTCTTAGGCATTTGTGCAGCAACAAGTAACTACAAGAGCCTCTCTGCAGACCGCTCTCCCCTCATCCTTGCCTGGCCAGTCAACGGTCTGCGTGTCCTCTCCTGTTCTCTCCCTTGATCACCCTGATGCAGGCTAGACCCATATCACAAAGAGCTGCTCCAGAAAACTTCCTCTCCCATCCCTCTACACAGCCACATCCTTCCTAATGACCCTTCCAAGTTACTTCCTAGCTCCAAACACTTTCCCAGAGTCCTTTGAGACAAGACGAGGGCTAGAGAGATGCTCAGTAGTTAAGAGCCCTAAATTCAGTTCTCAGCACCCACACTGAACAGCTCACAACGACCTGCATCCAACATCCTTCTGGCCTCCTCAGACACCTGAAGACATATGGTGCACACAGACTCAAACAGGCAAACAGAAATTCACAGAAATCAAACAAATAAATGCTAAAAAATCAAACCAAAACCAAAACCAAACAAAGAAACACAAGGCTGGCCAGGCATTTCGCAATCCCAGCACTTAGCAGGTAGACACAGGAGGCTCAGGAATTCAAGCTCAGCCTTGGCTACCTAGCAAGACTGAAGGAAGCTGCGGCTGCATGAGACCCTGTCTCAACATCTTCAACCATTAAAAAAATAAACCTAGGGGCTAAAGGGCTGTCTTAGTGGTTAAGAGCATGTGCTGCTCTTGGACAGGTGCTGGGTTTGGTTTTTAGTACCCACATGGTGGGTATCAACCACTTGTAACTCCAGTTCTAAAGAATCGAACGCTCTTATCTGTGGTGGAGCACACCTTTAATCTCAGCGCTCAGAAGGCAGAGGCGGGCGGATCTCTGTAAGTTTGAGGCTAGCCTGGGCTACATAAAAATTGAGTTCCAAGACAGCCAGAGCTGTCTTGAAAAGCCACCACCACCACCCAAAAAAAAAAAAAAATTCGAATGCCCTCTTCTGGAATCCCCCGGCACTGCATGCATGTGGTACACAGACAGACATACATACATGTATGTGAAAACACCCATACACATAAAATAAAAATAAATTTTTTTAAAGATTTATTTATTTATTATATATACAGTGATCTGTCTGCATGTATACCTGCAGGCCGGAAGAGGGCACCAGATCTCATTACAGATGATTGTGAGCCACCATGTGGTTGCTGGGATTTGAACTCCGAAACTCTGGAAGAACAAGCAGTGCTCTTAACCACTGAGCCATCTCTCCAACCCATAAAAATAAATCTTAAAACAACAACAAACAGGGGTTGGGGATTTAGCTCAGTGGTAGAGCGCTTGCCTAGCAAGCACAAGGCCCTGGGTTCGATCCTCAGCTCTGGCAAAAAAACAAAAAACAAACAAAAACAAAAACCAAAAACCAACAACAACAAACAGCCAAGTTTGGTGGCACTCATCTTTAAACTAGCACTCGGGAGGCAGAGGCAGGCGGATCTCTGTGACTTTGAGGCCAGCCTGGGCTACAGAGTGAGTTCCAGGACAGCCAAGGCTACACAGATCAGCCTGCCTCCGCCTCCAGGGTGCTGGGATTAAAGACGTGTGTGTCACCACCACCCAGAAAAAAACCTTATTCTTTTGACAGGTCTCATTGTAGCCGAGGCTGGCCTCAAGCTTGCTGTGTATCAGGATGACTTAGACCTCTGATCTGCCTGCCTCTACCTCCTAAGCGGTACACCTGTCACAACTAGTTTTTGTGGTGCTGGGACTAAAACCAGAGCCTATGATGCTAGACAAACACTCTACCAACTGAGCTGCACCCCAGCCCACCCTCCCATCTCTCTTTAAGATTTAATTATTATGTATACAATGTTCCTCCTGCATGTATCCCTGCACACCAGAAGAGGGCACCAGATCTCATTACAGATGGTTGTGAGCCACCATGTGGTTGCCGGGAATTGAACTCAAGACCTCTGGAAGAGCAGCCAGTGCTCTTAACCACTAAACCATCTCTCCAGCCCCTTTCTTCACTTTTCTTCCTTTTCTCCTTCCTTTCTTTCTTTTCCCCCTCTGAGACAGAGTTTCCTATATATCCCCAACTGGCCTGGAACTCAGAGATCTGCCTACCCCTGCTTTCCAAGTGTTGGGATTAAAGTGTGCCACCACACCCAGCACTTCTCTCCCTCTGGGGTACTGGAGCGTCAAATCCAATCAATACCTTCTACATCCGAGGGAAATGCTTGCAGGGCCACAGCCCAAAGAACAAACTCCTGCAAGGTGCTCAGGGCCTTTCTCCCACATCCCTTCCCTAACAGGTTGCTGCTACTTTGATTTCCTGCCTCTCGCCCCAGGACACCCTAGCCACTTCCTTTATCTTCTCTCAAGAGGCTTCACCAAAGCCCAACCTCATCTCCACAGCCACCTCAGGCTTTGTAGACTCCTGCTTCTCACACCACATGGAACACACCTGTCACTGCATGATGCTGTAGTAGGACGTGTGTGTGTGTGTGTGTGTGTGTGTGTGTGTGTGTGTGTGTGTGTCTCCTCCCTCTAGCTAGACTAACAAGGCAAAACAAGGGCAGTCCTGGGGCTCAGAACTAGGAAGCAGAGAGCCGAGGAAGAAGACAAGCTTTAAGGCTGAGGCAGGCTGGGAGTTCGAATCCTGACCTTTCCACTTAGGAGCGAGTGCTTCTGGGTAAGTGACCTAACTGCTGCCTCGCAGAAGCAGACAAGCACCCCAACGTCCAGGGCTGTCAGGGTATAAAGACCAGACCAGGCGGTCGGGAAGTACCTACTTAACCGTTCACAGCAGAGCCAAGAGGCACAGTCTCAGAAGTCTGAGAACACTGAGCTTGAATCCTTTCCACCTGGAATTCTACCTGTTACTAAGGAAGTCCTTTCCCTTCTGAGCCTCAGTTTCTTCCTCAGGAAACAGAGATCAGGTGGTCCCATGCTGTGGTGAGGCTGGGAGGAGGAGTACAAGGCCCCCTGAGGCACGATGCTCGTGGCCCAGGAGTCTCTGACCTTGGTCCTGACCAACTGGCCAGAACATGCCAGCAGGTAAAAGGCCCAGCTCTTTCCAAGCTACTGGCATCGCTCCATACCAGACCCCAAATCCTGACCCACTGCCTCCGGGGCTCCAGCCCTGGCCAGCTGCCCACTGCTGTCACCCTGACTTGTACAGGAGTTTTCAAGCTGGTAAGATAGATATGTGGCTACACATCTCTGCCCAACCACTTACTGAGGTAGGCAGATCAAAACATTCAGTTTCTCTGATCCAAATGAATCAATAAAACGGAACAGAATTGACTCCACCCCAGAGGGTTGCTGGGAGAACTAGCTACGAATTTACTAAGTGGGGTTAACACAATGTCTAGTGTTTTTTTTTTTTGTTTTGTTTTGTTTTGTTTTTGTTTTTTCGAGACAGAGTTTCTTTGTGTAGCTTTGTGCCTTTCCTGGAACATACTCAGTAGCCCAGGCTGGCCTCGAAACCACGGAGATCCACCTGGCTCTGCCTCCCAATGCTGGGACTAAAGGCGTGCGCCACCACCGCCTGGCGTAATGTCTAGTTTTTAGCAAGAGCCTTGGGGAGGCTGTGCACCCCTATCTGAAATACTGGGAACCAGAAGTGTTTTAGATTTGGGCATTTTTCAGATTTTAGAATATCTACATATACATAATGACATGTACAGAGTGGAACCCAAGCCACACATGAAATTCTCTTACATACAGGTCTTTTACATATATCCAGAAGGCAATTTTTTTCATTATTATTTTGAGACAAGGTCTCACTAGGTAGCCCTGGTTGGTCTGGCTCTCACTTTGTAGGCTGGCTTTGAACTCACAGAGACCTGCTTGCCTCTGCTGGGATTAAAGTATGAGTCACCTCACCTGGCTTCAGAAGGTAATTTATGGAATATTTTTAGTGCACCTGTGTTCTGACTGCAATCTGCTGGGTGAGGTCTGCTGTGGAATGTTCTGGTTGTGGTCTCAGATTGTGAAGCATTTAGGAATTTCAGGTAAGGGACGCTGAGCATTGTAAATATAAGCTAACACTACTATTGTTGCTATAGGAACACTACAGATACATAGTGAGTTATAAAGAAACCTCTGGGAGTGAAGGGCACATCCAGACCCTCTTCAGTATTGTGAGAACCTCCTGGGAATCTCATCGGATCCCAGAGATCCCCCTCCCCCTCAGGGAGCCTTGGTCTCTCCCACAAGGGAGGGAGGGAGTGAGGTTCTCTCCCCTCCAGAGCTGTGACAGAGGAAGGGAGGCCGCCAAGAGGGGGGGAAAGGAGGGTTAGGGGCGAGATGGGGTTGGGGGAGGATGGGACACCGGACTGACGGCGAGCTGGTCAAAGGAGGCTGGGGGGGGCATAGCGAGAGGCGGCAGCTCCCACCAACGGCAGCTTGCTGCCCCCAGAGCAAGTCCACCGCTTCTCCCGACCAAAAGCTCAGTCTTTTAGGGGTCAACAGGGAAACGTGATTACCAAGGTGCACTGAGACTGTCTCCCTGAATCAGGGTACGCAGGCCGGGCAAGGACACAAGGCCACATTCTGCAGATGGGAAACCAAATTAACCCGGATTAGAAGGCGGGGCTGAGATTAGAATCTCTGTCTCCCAAGGCATCCATTTGTTCATTCCTCACACACAAGCATTTACTACATGCAAGACACATGGGTGTGGTGGGTAAGGGGCATACAGATAGATTGTCCAGAAATGTCTGTTCACTCTATGCCTGCTTGGCACACACCACAGTAATCTATATTTAAAAATGTTTGGGAGCTGGAGAGATGGCTTGGTGGCTAAGAGTACTGGCTGCTCTTCCAGAGACCTTGAGCTTCATTCCCAGCAGCCATGGTGGCTCCCAGCCGCCTCGAACTCCTGCCCTCTTAGAAGATCCAATGCCCTCTTGGGATCTCAGTGGACACACCTGACACACCTGACACAGACAAGGGTGTGGACATGCAGCCAGGTTGGCTTCGGCTCCTCTGGCCACCACCTGAGGGGAAAAAACACTCACTAAAGGAAGGAGGAAGTGGTCAAGAAATGCTTCCTGGCCGGGCAGTGATGGTGCATGTCTTTAATCCTAGCACTCGGGAGGCAGAGGCAGGTGGATCTCTGTGAGTTCCAGGCTAGCCTGGTCTACAGAGTGAGTACCAGGACAGCCAAGGCTAGACAGAGAAACTCCGTCTCAAAAAAAAAAAAAAAACCAGAAAGAAAGAAAAAGAAATACTTCCTGGCCGGCAGGGCCTCTAGATGTATCTCAGAGCTTTCTGCTGTGACCAACTCTTCCCCAGGAAAGTAAACAGATGCCCATACGCTGGTGAGCGCGCTGGCCAGTGTGCCTTCTAGACAGGAAACTCGAGAGGAAGTCATTTCAAGAACTGGGGCTCACCTCTCCCCATGCGTGCACAGCTGGGAGAAGCAGATCAGCTTCCTCCTGCCTGAGGTACTGCCAGGACCCATCACACCTTCAAAATAGTTTTTTTGGCTGGGGCTGTCAATGGGAGCCAGTACTGGTGTGGAACAAGACCTCATTCCGCCCAGTGGTGGTGATGCACGCCTTTAATCCTTGCAATTGGGAGGCAGAGCCAGGCGGATCTCTCTGAGTTTGAGGCCAGCCTGGTCTACAGAGTGAGTTCCAGGACAGCCTAATAACACATGGTGGAGATCATGTCTCAAAAAACAAAACAAAATAAAAATAAACAAACAAAATACCCTAAATGCCATCAGAAATACAGAAGAGAACCAGGTAAGATGTCACATGCCCGTGTTCCTGGCAACTGGGAGGTGAAGGCAGGCATGCTGGGAATTCAAGGCCAGCCCAGCTACCCCGAGACTCTGTCTCAAAACCTAAAATCAGGCTGGGGATGTAAGCGCAGTTGGTAGTGTGCTTGCCTAACATCACAAAGCCTGACTCTGATCCCCAGGGCCATGTGAACAGGGTGCAGTGGTTCCCATGCTAGTCACCTCAGCACCTGAGGGTGAAGGCATCAAACTTTCTAGATCATCTTTAGTGAGCCTGAGCTACATAAGACCCACCTCAGACAAAACAAAACAAACCCAAAACTCAAATGAAAACATAAAGTGGTAATATACTAGACAGAATCAGACACCAGCTCAGCAGGGGCGGGTGGGCGGCACCCAGGAGGGGGGACAGGGCAAGCAAAGGAGAAGGCCCTGAGGTCCCACATCGTGGGATGGGGAGTGGGAGGAAGTGGGGGGGCTGCTGCTGCCTCCTGGTGGCTCTGCCCCCGCAGGGAGTTTCCTGCACTAGGCTTGTGAATCATGGTCTGAGAAAGTGATTTCCCTTCCCAGTCTCCATCCTTGTACTCAAGCAAAGGGAAAAATCTCCGCTATAACGAGAACCTCACACACCTCCATGTACCTGCTTCAACAGCAGCCACAATGGCCAGGAACCCTGCAGCCTGGCTTTCTCTTTCTTACATGATCATGGTCTGTGCAGAGCAAATAAGCCTGGCTCTGTCCTCACAGGGCCTACATAAATTTCTCTTTTAAAATATATGGTCACATGTCATATAAGAGCAGTTTCAAGAAATACGTCATTGTGTCCGTAGGTGATTTCCCACGCAAATGTCACAGAAAGTACTCACACAAAGTAAGGAGGGGCTGGTTCCATTAGGTGGCTTAATGGGGACCTCAGTTATAAATGGAGTTTGTCAGTGACTAAAGCATTGTTATATAGCATAAGGCTTATTTAAAAGTGATTATTTTTTGGGAGGGGACTACACAGGGTCTCACTATGGTGGTCTGAAACTTGCTATGTTAGACTAGTGTCAAAAAATGAGTCATCTGCCGGGTGGTGGCAACTCACAGAGGCAGAGGCAGGTAGGTCCCTGCCACTTCAAGGCCAGCCTGGTCTACATAGCGAGTTCCAGGACACCCAAGGTTGTTACACAGTGAAACCCTGTCTCAAAAACAAAGAAACAGCTGGGTGGTGGTGGCGCATGCCTTTAATCCCAGCACTCGGGAGGCAGAGCCAGGTAGATCTTTGTGAGTTCAAGGCCAGCCTGGGCTACCAAGTGAGTTCCAGGAAAGGTACAAAGCTACACAGGGAAACCCTGTCTCGAGAAAAAACAAACAAACAAACAAAAAACCCCAAACAAACAAACAAACAAAAGTGAGCCATCTGAAGAAAAATGCTAAAGAAATGATCGGAGGGGCTGGAGAGATGGCTCAGCAGTTAAGAGCATTTGTTAGTCTCAAAAAGGACTCAGGTTCAGTTCCCAGTACGCACACGGTAGTCCATAACCATCCAAACTCCAGTTCCAAGGGATCCAATACCTTCTTATGATTTCTGCAGATACCGGGCACACACATGAATGGTGCACATATATTTATGCAGGCAAAACACTCAGAAATTTTACAAAAAAGTTGGGAGTTAGGTGGGCTAGAAGCCTGTAACCCTAGCACCCAGGAAAGACAGAGGCCGGAGGAGCCCTCGTCTGGTCTGTATATTGAGTCCATATATATCCAGGCCAGCCAAGGACACACAGGGAAACCCTATTTCAAAACAACTAACAAACAAAAGAAAAAAAATTAATAAAGGTAGGGCTGGGACATGGAAAGGGTAAAAATCATGCAAGCTGAATTCCACTGACTGCTACTCAGGAAAGCAAGCTGGGGGTGCCAGGGAGTCACCCAAATTCTAAGCTTAGGAAGGCCAGAGGTCAAACAATTCCAATCACAGAAAGCAGGAGTGGTGGCCTGGTCAGCAGAGCCCTGAACCAGCCCGGGGAGGAGATGAGGCAGGCCACCCTGGAAAGGGCTCCTGGTCGGCCAGGGATGGACACACAGAGCTGATGGGACAGGCTGTGAGCATCACAGGACACTAGAGAGCAGACCTTGTGTCTGTCCTGTGAGTGCGGCTGGGCCTCAGTGAACACCGTGGTGCGGGCTGTCTCCCATTGGACCAGGAATGCCTTAGGAATGAGTTCTGACTCTTGAGCAGCTGCCCTGGGGCCTTGGGGTGAGCTAGCTAAGCTGCCCACCAGCTGACCAGCCCAGACCTCAGATAAAGGTGACCAACTGCCTCAGTTTACCTCAGGTGCTCTCCCAAGACAAGGCTTTCAGTTCTAAAACCTTTCTGTTTTAGTGCTGGGCAAACTGGGAGGAGCTGATCCCTTGCTGTCCCTGCCCTGCCTCCCCAATCAGTCCCTGTTCCTCTGAACACTCACCTCAGAGCCAGAAGGGCTCAGGGACCTTAGACCCTGTCAAGAAAATGTGTTTCAACTCTGACAGAAGCTTCCTGGCCACATTTCAAAATCTAGTACAATTCAAGCAGGTTGCTACAATGCCACTCTCAGACTCTGCTGTCCTCAGAGGAGTCTTATTCCCAGCTCCACACCACCCTTCCAAACATGGCTTCCTAATGGCATGCTCCGCATGCTCGGCTAACATGCCCTGCCCAGTGGCCCCGCTCCCTCCTGCTCTGTCCTTCCTTTGCACTGCCACTTGCCTGGAGGGCTCCCTTCACACAGGTTCTCGTGCTGAAGTGCAGTGCGACCTCCCAACTACCTTCCAGTCAGAACTCTCCACCTGACACTGGCCTCTATCCCACAGGGTAGGCTTCCTATCAGACGCCTGTCTTTAGATTCTGGCCATCCAGCCGGGTGGTGGCGCACACCTTCAATCCCAGCACTCGGAAGGCAGAGGCAGGTGGATCTTTGTGAGTCTGAAGAGGCCAGCCTGGGCTACAGAGCGAGTTCCAGGGCAGGCAGCCAGGGCTACACAGAGAAACCCTGTCTTGGAGAAAAAAAAAAAAAAAAAAAAAAAAAAAAAAAAAAGGAAAAGAAAAAGATTCTTGTCATCCATTTGGCTGCCAGGAGGCATTGTATAGAGCCAGCACCTGACTGCATGAACCCACCATGTCCTCCTTGGGAGACACCGAAACCTCTCACATGTCCCCAGGGCAGCAAACAGAGTTCCCGGGGGTTCCCTTTCCTCAGCCATCCTTCCATCTATCCCTTTCTCCAGCTAACACCACTGAGCACACTTACCCTGCACAGCGATAAGGTAAACCAGACACCCATGTCCTCATCTCCCTTGCCGGACAATTCCATCATGACCGACATGTAGCCCCCTGGGAATGTATCATAGAAGGTCTAGCCCAGGATACAGAACATTAAAGTGGAGATAAAAGGATGGAGGGAGGGGCTGGGGACTTAGCTCAGTGGCAGAGCACTTGCCTAACAAGCGCAAGGCCCTGGGTTCGAGCCTCAGCTCTAAAAAAAAGAAAAAGGATGGAGGGGATGCATCCCTAAACACAAAGCCTGGTGTGGGAAGAGGGCACCTATTGCCTCCCTCTCTCTTCAACCCTTGGCCCTGTGAGCCCTTGCTTGGAGTCTGCATCTGGGATAACCCGCTGCAGATGTGAAGATCTGTGGGTAACAGTGGACGGTGCTGGACACACAGATCCCAGCTCCCCTAAACATGGGGATTGCTGCTGTTACTGGTCAAGCAGCTCAGGAGCCAGGGATTCCAGGCAGCCAGACACAGAGGCCTGGCTGAGGTGCACAATAATCCTGCTTCAGGATTAGCCTGACTGAAGTGGACGTGAACCCAGTGGCTGCTGAGCAGCCCAGGTCATACACTGAGGAGATGCATGGGGAGGCCAGAGCCCTGCAAAGGGGAAGGAAGCTTCTAGAGGAAGACCATGGGTGTGGTTGCTCCACCCCCAGGCTCCATCCCCTTCCTGGGCCGAGGAGGAGCCGTCAATGAACAGGCAAAGCTGAGAGGTATCCTCTCCTGGGCCCTCCCCAGCTGCTCCAGAATCAGCTGGGGATGGATGTGGCTGGGCTCTGGTATTTACAGGTCACTAGCTCTCATCAGGCCAGCTAGACAGTTAAAAGCCTGCCTGTATACTGCCTGCTTATGGCAAGGAGCCAGCCATGACCGGAAACCCTGGAGGTGTGCAAACACCCGAGTCACTTCTCAGCAGGAAGGAGCTGGGGCGGGGCCAGTTGAGATGAAGGTCCTGGTCCTGGGCACAGACAGTTCTCTCCTCCAGGAGGAATAAACAGCTAGCTACTCAGAGGCCTGGGAGGGCAGGTTCTTTTCTGAGCACCCAGCTTTCCCTCCTCCATGCTTTCACCTCTGTAGACAGATCCTTTCCTTCCTCACATAGCACCTAGGGCTTGTCCTGACCTCCTAGGCTAAACTAGCCCATGCCCCATGCTGCTGCACCCCTAGCCTGTTCCCCTGTCCAGGCCCATGCCTCCCTCTTTGCTCATACACCACCTCCCTTAACCCCCCCCCCCCCACCAGCCCCAAGTCCTGTGCCTCTTCCCTAATATCTTTTATTTGTTTACTGTCTTTCTTGTACCCTGGAATGTCACCTCGACCTCCACGAGGACAGAGATTATTGTCAGTTTCTTTCATCCCCTGTCACCAGCATCTGGAATAGCTCATGGCACACAGCAGGGGTTCAATAAATGTTTCATGATTGAATGAATAAAGAGTACACAAACATTTAGCCGAGTGTGGAGGAGCATGCCTGTAATCCCAGCACTTAGGAGGCAAAGGCAGACAGATCAGAAATGAAGGCCATCCTCAGCTACACAGTGAGTTCAAGGCCAGCCTAGACTACATGATACCTTGTTGGGGTGGGGGTGAGGTAGGGGGTATATGAACATTTAAGAGCAGGGCTCAGGCCAACCACTGCCTGGAGGTGCACCACAGGCCTTGCACTAACTGTGCGTTCTTTTTTTGTTTTGTTTGTTTTTGTTTTGTTTTGTTTTGTTTTGAGATAGGGTCTCACTATATAGCTCTAGCTGTCCTAGAACTCGCTTTGTAGAACAAGCTGTCCTGGAATTTACAGAAATCTGCCTGCCTGGCTCTGGGATTAAAGGCATGCACCACCGCCGCCTGGCTTCAGCTGTGTGATCCTGAACCATGTATTTAAACTCTCTATGTCTCCTTTCAATAAATGAATAGGAAAAGAGTGATAACACACAGAGTGACCTCACAGGCTAGTGGCCCTAACAGTAGTCACACATACAAGGACAGCTCAAAGCACTGTCCTGCACCCTGGATGCCAACATTTCTTGCTTACTTATTCGCCTGCTTGCTCATTATCTGCCTCCCTCTACTACAGTGTCAGCTCCAGCCTACCTTGCTCACGGCTCAATTCCTTAATTCCTAGCAAAGAGCTGGAGGAGGGAAGTAAGGCCTCTCACATCAGGACTGAGGGCTGGGGAGCTATCCCGGGCTGGGAGTGAGAGCTGGGGAGCTATCCCAGGCTGGGAGTGAGAGCTGGGGAGCTATCCCGGCTGGGAGTGAGAGCTGGGGAGCTATCCCGGCTGGGAGTGAGAGCTGGGGAGCTATCCCGGGCTGGGAGTGAGGGCCTCACCAATCTGCTTCTCCAGGGCTGCTGCTTCACAGATGGTCGCCCGGGGCAGGATGCCAGGGTCAGTGAAACTGGTCTGCAGGAGGCAGCTCATGACGAAGAAGAAGAGGATGGCAGCGATGATGGGGATGGCGAGGGTCAGTTCTCGGGCCAGGTAGGGACAGCTAGGAGAGAAGAGAGCTCAGATTACCCAGGGCTCCCTGAAAAGAGCCTCTCCCTGAAGGGCAGGGGAGGTGAATGCAGCTCCTCCCTGTAAGTGCCCAGAGCAGACATTACTAGTTAATCCTGGACTTTTTCCCAATGTCAGATGAGGTCAACAGATACTCTCCCTCACCCCACGCGAGCAGGCAGGTCCCCTTCCTCCATCCCTTCCTTCCAACAAGAACCTGCTAGATAGCCCAAACTGGCCTGAAACTTTCTTTTCTTTTCCTTTTTTTAAAGATTTATTTATTATGTATACATTGCAGAACACCAGAAGAGGGCACCAGATCTCATTGCAGATGGTTGTGAGCCACCATGTGGGTGCTGGGAATTGAACTCAGGACCTCTGGAAGAGCAGCCAGTGCTCTTAACCTCTGAGCCATCTTGCCAGCCCCAGGCCTGAAACTTTGTAAGTTGGCCTTGAACTCTTGATTTTTCTGCTTCCACCTCCTGAATACACACACACCACCATACCTAGTCTTCCTTTTTTTTTTTTTTTTTTGGTGGGTTTTTTTTTTTTTTTTTTTTTTTTTTTTTTTTTTTTTTTTTGTGGCAGCAAAAAAACAAAAAAACAAACCCAAGCCACTGAGATGGTTCAGCATATAATGCTCGCTATCCAGCTCGATGGCCTGAGTGTGGTCCTGGAGCCCACAGGATGAAAGAAGGAAAGTGATTCCCAAGGTGTCCTCTGACGGTCACATGCATGCCATGGTAACACCCGCAGTGGTGGCGCACGCCTTTAATCCCAGCACTAGGGAGGCAGAGGCAGATGGGTCTCTGTGAGTTCTAAGCCAATCTGGTCTATAAAGCGAGTTCCAGGACAGCCAGGGTTGTTACACAGAGAAAATCTGTCTTGAAAAAACAAACAACAAAATAAATAAATTGTAATTAAAAAAAACAACAACAACAACAACAAAGAGAGAGACAAAGAGGCAGAGATGGAAACAGAGAAGAACAGGGGCTTCTCGGGCTCGCTCTAAACCCCTGGACCCAAGCTGTCTTCCTACTAAGAGCTGGGACCGCATGTGAACACAACACTGTGTTCAGCTCAGTACGCAGCATTTAATATTTCCTGTCTGTGGGTATTTTGCCTGTATGCATGTCTGGTGCTTGAAGAGGCCAGAAGACACGCTGGATGCCCTGGTAGTCAGGTGGCTGTGCCCATGTGGGTGCTAGGATTGAGCCCGAGGCCTCTGGAAGAGGGGCCCGTGCTTTTAATCACCAAACCATCTCTCCAGACCTAGCCCAGCACTTAGCTGTAGCCTCAGCTCTCAGTCCTGTTAGCAGATGCAGAACTTTAGGAAGCCACTGCCAACTAAGGGGGCTGCTACTTGAGATAAGCATCCATGGCAATGTTGCAATGTCATTCATTCATTCATTCATTCATTCCGCCAGCCAGCTGCTACACAAATATTACTGAGTTCTTTTTTGTACCAGGCAACACTCTCAATAAACAGCAGGAATAATGGCTATGACTATGACGAGAGTCTCTCTGCCGTGTGGCTTACGGTCGACTGGGGAAAAGAGCCCCACAAACAGGGAGCTGCCACACATGGTGATGTGAACTGCAAACAAAAGATCCCCGAAGGAGATGATACTGCAGCCATACCCAGAAGGAGGAGGAGAGGCTAAGGAAAGCAGCATGTCCCTGCCCCTGCCACCCTAGACACTAACTCCAGGCTGACTCCGGGAACAGCTTGTGGGATGCTATGCTCCTTCCTCCCTCCCACAAGCTTCCACGTGCCTCCTGAGCCTCTCACTTCCATTTTAGGGCTGTAATGGCGGCGTGGCTTCAGGATGAAGTGGACCTACTGGGACGTGCTATGGCCAGTCTGTGATTCTGCTGCCCACTCCAAAGCCACAACCACTTTCTGTAAATCAATCTTGTCAGTTCCCTGCCTGAGACCCTCTGATGGCTTCAGATGGGATCCAGACTCTCCATCGGGCTACTAGGCCAGCCTTGCCCTGAGATTTGCTGGGGTTCTCCCGTCTCAACCTACAGAACTCTCCTCAGCCCTCTACCCGACATCACACCAGCAGTTTCTACACAACCCTGACTCTTTCCTACCTCAGGGCCTTTGCACTTACTGCTCATTTCCTCTGGAATGTTCTTCCTCCTCAGAGGACCTCCCTTGATAGTTCATACAAAGCAGCCCTCCTCCAGACTATTTTCTGTACAGCATTTATTAAAAATGTTAGCTGTGGGGACTGGAGATGGCTTAGTGATTATAAACACCTATTCCTCCCGCCAGCATCCACATGATAGCTCAAAAACATCCCTTGTGCCAGTTCCAGGGGTTCAACGCCCTCTTCTGAACTCCCCACATGGTACACGTATATACATACAGGTAAAATACTCAAAGACATAAAATAAACAAGCTGGGCTGTGGTGACTCACACCTTTGATTCCCGTGCTCAGGAGGCAGAGGCAGGCGGATTTCTGTGTGGTCTAAAGAGTAAGCAGCTAGGTTACACAAACAAACCCTGTCTCGAAACAAACAAAAATTAATTAATTTCAGGTATGGCAGCTCACACCTTTACTCCCCGCACTCTGAAGGTAGAAGCAGACAGCTCTCTGTGAATCTGAGGCCAGTTTGGTCTATACACTGAGTTCCAGGATAGCCAGGAGCATAGGGTAAGATCCTGCCTTTAAAAAAAAAAAAAAAGCTGGGGCTGGAGAGATGGCTCAGGGGTTAAGAGCACCCTCTGCTCTTCCAGAGGTTCCGAGTTCAATTCTCAGCAACTACATGGTGGCTAACAATCATCTGTAATGAGATCTGGTGCCCTCTTCTGTATACATAATAAATAAATAAATCTTTAAAAATAAAAAAAGCTAACTGCTTTTGTGGATGTTACCTGCCTTTGTCCTGCTAAGTGACAAGCTTCTCTGTTGGCACAGACAGCATCCCTCACATGTTACCCAGGAAATACCTTCCAAATGAATGGTGGACCCCTCATGGAGGGAAAGTAGCTACCATATTTTTTTTCAGTACTACAAACCAAACCCAATGCCTTGTACATGCTAGGAAAGCACTCTGCCTTTCTGCTGTCTCCAACCCTAACACCTGACGGACGCCTTCCGAAGATTTACTATATGCTAGATACTACCCTAGTCAATAAGTCATTATGAATAATCCCTACAGGCTAGGGATACAGCTCAGTGGTAGAACACTCTCTACCATGCACAAAGCCCTAACTTCAATCCCCAGTAGCACAAAGTCATAATAACAATAGTCATAATGACAATATCAAATCGGTATCTGAAGTACGAAGCAGACATGACGCTACATGCCAATATCACGGCATTTGAGAGGCTGAGAATCTGAAGCCAATCTAAGCTACAGAGGTAATGCTATCTTAAAAATATGAATTCTGGGGGTTGGGAATTTAGCTCAGTGGTAGACTGCTTACCTAGCAAGCACAAGGCCCTGGGTTCAGTCCTCCAAAAGTAAAAAATAAAAAAAGAAAGAAAGAAATTCTGTGGGGTTACAATATCGCATGCCTTTAATCTCAGTCAGCACCCGGAGACACAGGCAGGTGATCTGTGTGAGTTCGAGCCAGCTAGGGTTACACAGTGAGACCCTGTTTCAAAATTAACTAGTCAATTAAATGCCTGACATACATAACAGTTACTGAGTGCTAGATACGTTGCTGTGCACTTGACACCATTTCTCAAGACTTCACGGTGACCCTCTAACCTTATGCCCCAGACTTCACAGATGAGGAAGTTGAAAAGGCTTAAACCTAGACAGCACAGGTCAGGGGTGGTCACGTGACCGAGAAGTTCATGCTGACCAACCGCAGCCAGCCTCTGCCTTTCCACTGGAGCCAGAGGGGATGTGATGGGTTGGGTTGCTGCTTGGGCACTGCATCTGTTGGGAGGCTTGGGGCCAGAGCATGTGAACACTGCTTTTGAAGCCTACAGCGGCCTTCCCCGAAGGACCAGAGCCTGCCAAAGCCAAGGGCTGCAAGTGGGCTACCTCTGCTCCACTCATCTCCTCATAACCCTCCAAAAGAACCAGCCACTCTCAGTATCAGTGTGGACAGCTCACCTAGGTCATGTACAGGCCGAGCCTGGGGAACAAAGACTGGGACTTGGGAGACACCAACACCAAGCCGTAGGCTCTGATTTCCACAGCTGGATTCAAGGTCACCCAACCAGGATACCAATTACAAGCTGGATCTCAAGACTCCCAGCAAGTGATGTGTTCCTTCATTCATTCAACCATAACCTCCTGTGCTGAACACTGACTCCATCCCTCTCACTGGCTCCAGGCACCAAATATACAGCAGTGTGAATATTTACTATGCTCACGGAAAAGACAGGCACAAAATGACCAAACGTGTGTGTGTGTGTGTGTGTGTGTGTGTGTGTGTGTGTGTTAGCAGAAGGGGAAAGAGTGAAAAGAAATGAGTGAACCATGAGGGTGCTCCGAACAGTGCAAAGGCCCTGAGGCAGCAGGTCAATGAGCTTGAGAGGCTAACTCAGCAGAAGAGGACTGAGCCGGAGGACTAAGAGAGAGCAGAGGCTCTCACCTAGCCTGAGAACCAGGGAGCCTGCAATCTGGTGTCAAGGGGCTGTGGCTGCTGTGTGACGTGGGAAGTAGAGTAGAAGCTGGGAGCCCCGCTCGGAAGCGCTGTCACCACCCACCAAACAGGGAAGCAAAACCAGCAGGAAAGTTCCCCCAAGAGTCACCTGTACCTTCCCCAGAGCATCAGGAGTGAGCGCCTCCTACCATTCCTGTCCTCACTAAAAGTGTGTCCACCGCTCTGGCTCCTCTTTGGAGTCCTCCAAGCCCCCAGCACCCAGGACTATGAGATGTAACCCAACCCTGCTCCCAAAGTCACCACCCAAGAGTGAGAACAAGAGATGAAGGCCAAGTTGACTGACTGGTCTGTTCTCCCTTCCTGCTTGGCTGGGAACAACTCAGGACCACCATGAAGGCCATCCATCCGGAAGTCCAGAAGTTCACGCTCTGAAGTGTCCAAATCTTACACTGAAGGGTCATAGAGCAACTACAGCATTATTTCCTCCTGCCTGGGCCATAACCCTGGGCGTGAACACCCCGGAGAAGTGGCCCAAGGGGTCTGGAAAAAGCATTTCTACAGCACCCAAGAGGCATTGGTAAGGTGGAAATGAAACTTGGTCGTCTAAGGGCCACACTGGGGCCCCAGAGCTTCTCTGTGTAAACCACCCTGAACCTTTTTCCATCCTGACCCAGAATGAAACGCAGAGCATTTTGGGGGGACAGAGGAAAAGAAGGAAGCCCTCACCTTGCGGTTGCAGACACACAATCCAGGTCCTGGAAAGTGACCTGAGAACTGATCTTTCAGAAAACCACATGCCCCCAGGAAGTGATTTTTGGCGAATAGAGAATTAATAGCTGCCAACGCCAAGTGCTAAAAGCTTGCATGCAGAAGAATAAATAAGTGATAAATAAATTTGAAAAAAGCTAAAAGCTCACATGCATGACCGGGTATCAAGCTCAATAAGGCCTTTGGAGGTGGGTCCCCATTCTGTTAATGAGGAAGTGGGGAGTGGAGGGATGAAGTGATTGCCCCGGGTCACACAACTAGTGGGAGGTGGAGCTGGGATTTGGGCTAGGTTCCCTGCCTCCAGAGTCGGAGGTCTTAACTAGGCTCAACCCCAAAGAACAGAGAGAAGGTAGGAGGGAAAGGTGGGGCTTGCCCAGTGGGTGTGCGTGTGTGCGTGTGTATGCATGTGTAGGGGGGGGTGCGTGCAAAAAGTCATATGTCTGGTGGCTCCAGCTAGAGGCTGAGGGTGGGGTGGAAACTTTGGTTGCCTGAGTGGCCCTGATAAAGCCATAAGCAGCCGCTCCTCCATCCTTCGGTCCTGTGATGGAGATGCCCTGTAGGCCAGCCCTGGTCACTAGAAAAAAGGTCAAGAGCCTATGAGGGCAATTAAGACCTGTCATGTGAAAGTACTAAGGTCTTTTTCATGAAAATGAGCGGTGCGGCTGTCTGGGTGGGGGAATGGACCGACGGATGCTCCAGAGTGTCCAGAGGGGAAAGAGAGCCAGGTCAAGGTTGGAGAAACACCTGGGGTTCTAGGACGCTAGGGGAGGATCAGGAAGCAGCTTTGGAGAAACTAAGGAAAGCGCTGGAGCGGGAAGGGCCAGTCTGGGAGGCCCAACGATGCTTTAGAAAGGATGCCTTGGGGCCTAGGGCGAGCGTGACTGAGGGAAAGCGGGGCTGGGGGGACAGTCCGAGGGAGCCAGGACCCTGCAGAACCTTGGAGGGACTTGAGAAGCCGCCTAGGAGATTCAAGGTGTCCACAGCCAAGGGACACAAAAACTTAGTTGTCTGAGGATAGGCATAAAAGACGCCTAGAGGGGTCAGAAAGAGCCTGGGATGGGCAAGAACCGGCCAAGGCCGGTGACCGGGGCCGGGCCCCCAAAGTCCGGGTGCCGAGGAGGGGTGCGGGGGTCCAGGGCGGGCGGAGGCCCGGCGGTACACGGATGCGGGCCGGGAAGGCGCGGCGGCCGGGGGCCACAGCGCGCGCGGGGGCGATGGGGGCGAACTCACTCGAAGAAGAAGAAGAGGACGGTGGTGCTGAGGATGAGCAGCAGCGTGAGCGCGAAGACGCCGCCGTGGCCGGCCAGCATGAGGCGGCCGCCGCAGTAGAAGCGGTTGCGGCCCGGGAACACCTCCCACTTACGCCGCGGCCGGCGGCCCAGGCTCCCGCTGCCGCTGCCGCTGCCGCTGCCGCTCCAGCGCGGTGCTCCGGGCGCGGGCCCGGGGCTCGGGGCGGGGGGCGCGGCGGAGCCGGGGCGACGCGCCCCGGGGGAGGCGGGCGGCGGGGCGGCCCCGGGGCTGATCTGCTGGTACTCGCAGTCCTTCATGCGGCCGCCCGCGGGCCTCGGCTCCGCGCCCCGCGGGCCGCCCGCGCCGCTCCGGGACCGGGCCGAGCAGCGGAGGTAGCGGCGGCGCGCGCGGCGCGGGCGGGCGGGCTCGCTCGGGTTGGCCCCGTCCGCTGCCGCCCCGCCCCCGGATCGCTCCGCAGCGCCCCCTGCGACCGGCACGGGAACTGCGGGCGCGGCCTCCCGGGCTCGCTCCCTCCCTCCCGGGGGCCTTTGCATGGAGACCCTGGGTTAGCAGTGCGGGGTGCCAGGTGCTGGATTCAGGGGACCCCGCCCAGACGGCAACTCCAAGGCCAGGCTCGCCCACCTCTGAGGGCAGGCCGGAAGGGTGGTACGCAATTTGCTTTGAAAGTTCCGGGAGTGTCTAAAGGGGTGCGTGTGAAATACGCTTTGTCTTTCCCTCCAAGCTGTCTTAGACCTGGACGCAGGTCCAATCCTGGGTTACTAGATATCCCCTAAACGGGGATCATTCCCGAGGGCCCCAAGGTTTTTTTCAGGTGGAGGTATTCACAACACATCCAATCTAGTGGGGTGGCCCATGCGCCTGGAAGACGGGCAGTTCTTTGTAATTCTAGCATCCGAGGACTGAGACAAGGAGAGTTCAAGGCCAGCTTAGGATACAGGGTGAATTTGCACCCAGCTCGGGCCACAAGTGAGACCCTGACTCAATCATGAACACACACATACACACACTTTATCTCATATGGTCAGGAGTCCAGGAATAGTCTAGCAAATTCTTTTACATGCAGCCCCAAGACTAGTAGGGCTTCTACTGAATTCTCATCCAGAGAGTCAAATGGGAACCAGTCACCTTGCCAGCCATTCAGGAAGTTGGCAGAACTTCTTATGACATGACTTGAGGCCCGGAAGTTTTGTTGAAACGCCACCCAAACTCACTAAAGATTATCCAGTGACTCACCGTGGAGGGTTCTCTAAACGAGCCACGTACTTCATGAACCTGACAGGGATAATTTAACTTCGATGTGCTAAAACAGAGCTTGATTTGTTTTTGTGTGACTTGGGTATCACATGCTGGGCAACTTCACCAGCCCTAAGACAGAGCATTTGTGCTTGTGTGAGTGAATGTGTGCATGGGGAGGCAGGGTGTGCGGGCTCACACATGCATGGAGGCCTAAAGAAAGTATCAGATCCTTCAGAGCTGGAGTTCAGGAGCATATGCAGGATGCCTAAATTGCTCCATGGGTGCCAGGATCCAAACCCTGGTACTCAAGATTGTTCCAGTGCCCAAGCCAGAGCATATGTCACTTATTATTTGTGTAGCAGAGATGACATGTCATCACCTTTGCTCTAGTCTGTGATTGGAAGCAAGTCTCAGGTGTTACTGACAATTGAATCCTACAAAAGTGTGAGTGTCAGAAGGCGTGATCATTGGTGGTCATCACAGAGTCTGTCCATCAAGCCAAAGTTACCGCAAAACCCAAGGACAAGAGACCCAGGTGGGAGACTGGAGGGACTGAGAAAGGCAGACAAAATACACAACGGAGTGGATCACGGTGCATGACGCTGGGAATCTCTTCACGTGGGATGCTGGCATAGGAGGATTGCAAGTGTGAGGCCAGCCGGGGCTGCGCAGCAAGACCACGTCTACAAACAAACAATCACTAACTGGAGCCAGACACATGGTCATGTTGTCATCCCAACACCAGAAGGCAGAGGCAGGCAGCTTTCTGTGAGTGTGGGGCCAACCTGGTCTGCACAGCAAATCCCTCACCAGGGTGAACAGGGCTGAATAAGGAGACCCTATCTTATCACGCCACCAACACCACCCAAAAAATACAATGACACAGGTTTTTGTTGTTTTTTGACAGGGTTCTTCTATGTAGCTCTGGCTGGCCTGGAACTCAGAGAGATCCCCCTGCCTCTGCCTCCTGAGTGCTGGGGTTAAAGGTGCCACCACACCAGACTCCTAACCCTCATCTTAATCCTTGTCACTTTACAGAAGCCCAGACTGTTCTACTCAGTCCCCTCCTGACTATATCGTAATGTCTATTTGAAAACAGCCTTTCTGCACATCTTTTCAAAAATGAATTTATTTCTAATTATGTGCATGTTCCTGTGTCTTCCTGTGGTCATGTGTACCCGAGTGCAAGCACCCACAGAGGCCAGAGGCTTTGGATCCTCTGGGAGCTAACGTTACAGGCAGTTGTGAACTGGCCACTGTGGGTACTGGAAACTGAACTCAGGTCCTCTAGAAGAGCATTCTGGGAATCTCTTCACTTGGTATGCTGACTGAACTGTTGTAGAATATTATTTTAAGGTGTGTTACTTTTGTTTATGTTGCATTTGTTTAACTCTGTGAAGCTGTGTTACTGTGCCTGTCTAAACACCTGATGGTCTAATAAGGAACTGAACAGCCAATAGCAAGGCAGGAGAAAGGATAGGCCGGGCTGGCAGACAGAGAGAACATATAGAGGGAGAAATCTGGGAGGAGAGATCAGGTAGCCAGAGAAGGGGGGGCACTCCAGGGGTCAGCCACCCCGGTACAAAGCAAGATTTCTACAGACGTTAAAGAGAATGAGGGAAGCCAGAGACAAGTTAAGTTAAGGAAAGCTGGCAAGGAGCAAGCCAAGCTAAAGCTGGGCATTCATGATTAATCATGAGCCTCCGTGAGTGATTTATTTGGGAGCTGGGTGGTGGCCCCCTAAAAGAGTAAACAACACTGAACCATCTCTCCGTTCTGCTCACCTAAAAAGATGTGGGGCTGGAGATGTAGTTCATCGGTAGAACATAGCATTCATGAGACCATGTTCCACCTCTCTCTCTCTCTCTCTCTCTCTCTCTCTCTGTGTCTCTCTCTCTGTGTCTCTCTGTGTCTCTCTCTGTCTCTGTCTCTGTCTCTCTCTCTCTCTTACACACACACACACACACACACACACACACACACACACACACACGGGTTGGGGATTTAGCTCAATGGTAGAGTGCTTGCCTAGCAAGCGCAAGGCCCTGGGTTCAATCCTCAGCTCCAAAAAAAAAGAGAAGAGCTAGAGCCGTTAAGAACACTGGCTGCTCTTCCCGAGACCACATGTTCTATCCCAGCACCCACATGCACCCACATAGTGGCTCACAGCAGTCTGTAACTCCAGTTCCAGGGAATCCAATGCCCTCTTCTGGCTTCCACAAATCCTTAATCCCAGCACTTGGAAGGCAGAGGCAGGAGGATTTCTGAGTTGGAGGATGGCCTGGTCTACATAGTGATACCTTGTCTCAAAAAAAAGTCAACTTTGAACAAAAATTTGCATAATATGAAGAGAAAATGATGTGTATTCTTTATATGTTCACAATCATTATAATTATTTTATCATTCTAACATCGGTAAATCATAATTACATATATACACAATAAAGAAGGAGATACAAACGGCTTTAACAGCACTCTCCTCTGGAACTGGTCACAAGCGATGGTTGGTATCTGGAGCTTTCCCTGCTATTCACTCCATATTCCCTCTGCTCTCTGTCAGGATCTCCACTCTTTAGAATTCTTTCCCTGGTAGGGTAATACAAATCTCTCTTCAAGGGGAGTACACCGCTGTCCTTCAGTAGTGCCTCTGAGTGGAACTGTCATGGGTTAGCTGTCTCCTCCCATGCGGTGCAGAGCCATCTGTGACCAGGCTGGAGACAGCAGGAACTCCTTAGGAGGAGGAAGTGCGTCGGGAACAGAGGGCAAAGGAAAATTACCTGCCCATCAGCTTGCTCACGCCTTCACCTTCCACACACCTCATTTCTTTACATTTTATCCCCTAACACTTGGTCATTTGTTCTGTGTGAACATGCAGCGGCCTATATGTAGAGATCAAGGATGCCTTGTGGGAGCCGGTTCTCTCCTTCCACCGTGTGAGTCCCAAGGACCTCACTCAGATCCTCAGCGGTGGGGGGGGCGGGGGCGAGCACCTTACCCACTGAGCCATTTCATGGAGCTCAGGTCAGGTCACATGACTGCGGAACATCCTGTGGTTAGGCTTTCAGTCGCTACCAGAGCAGCAGCCAGGATGAAGAGAGAGGTCATCTCCAGAAAAGGACACAGATTTGTTCCAAAATCTGAGAGTTCTGTATGGTGATTCACCAAGTGGGGCTTGCCAGTGACTGCATACAGCATCTCTATCTGACAGGAAGACTTTAAACACCATTGAGTCTGCTGGCTTGCTTAGGTTCAAAAGCAGCTTGGAATACAGCCTGGATGTGGCCCCCAAGGGGTTCTCTAAAGTAGGAGAATCATCAAAATTTTGGTGGTGTTTCTTTTCTTTTCTTTTTCTTTCTTTCTTTCTTATTTATTTATTTTTTTATTTTTTATTTTTTATTTTTTTGGTTTTTCGAGACAGGGTTTATCTGTGGCTTTTGGAGGCTGACCTGGACTAGCTCTGTAGACCAGGCTGGACTTGAACTCACAGAGATCCACCTGCCTCTGCCTCCCGTGTGCTGGGATTACAGGTGTGTGCCACCACCGCCCAGCTTTTTTTTTTTTTTTTTAAGATAGGGTTTCTCTGAGTAGCCCTGGCTGGCCTGGAACTCACTCTGTAGACCAGGCTGGCCTCAAACTCACAGAGACTCACCTGCCTCTGTCTCCCAAGTGCAGGGATTAAAGGCGTGTGCCACCATGCCCGGCTCTCAGATTTATTTTTTTGAATTGTATGGGTATGAGTGTTTTGCCCACATGTATGTCTGCACTGTGTGTGTATGATGCTCAAGGAAGCCAGAAGAGGGTATCAGATTCCTTGGAACCAGAGTTGCCTTTAGTCACCATGTGGGCGCTGGGAATCAAACCCAGATTCTCTGCAAGAGCAGCAAGTGCCCTCAACTGCTGAGCCATCTCTCCAGTCCCAATTTCTGTGACATGACAGAAAACCAAAGACTTGATGGAGTTCTGAGTACAAAGGTGTGCTTTGGGCCTTGATACTGGTCCTCAAGGTAAAAGCAAATGGTTCCTGGCATGGCTTATAATTTATATTGAGGAAAAGAATCATTTGTTAGGTCAGTAGCCGGATCTCAAACAGCAAGAGTGCTACCACACTTAAAACATCGTCTGTAATTGGAGTCACTGCTTGATTAAATCCATGGCAGTTTGAAGTCATCTCCATGATCCTGCTGCCTCGTCTACAGACCAGACTCGTGGGTTAAATATGGATGCAGTGGGCTCCATTGCCTAGCAGCTCCCTAGACACCAGCACTTGGAGCTGTATTACCACGGGGGCGTGGTTTGAACAGCAGGATTCCACCTAAGTTCCAGGGGTTAGAACTTCAAGACTAGTGTGCCAGCTGAGCTGTTCTCTGGTAGGGGCCACTCTCTGGCTGTCGCCATAAGACCTGTGCACACGCCCCAGGGGCCTCCTCCCAGAGTGAGGATCTTGGGTCTGTTGGAGCAGGTGCCTCCTTAAAACCTCATTTAATTACTTTCTTCAAGGACCTATCCCTAGACACTCACGGAAGGGTTTGGATTTAATATATGAGTTAGTGGGAGACACAATTCAGTCCATAACACTCTGGAGTACAGACTCCTTCTGGTTAGCTAGTTTCATCTACATGTTCTGGGGGGCATCCTCTTGGTCTTTCCTACCATACAGTCCTTTTGCTCTGGGTCAGAATAAAAAGAACCAGATAATTTTGGGGGTTGGTGGTAATGTGTAAGTGTATTTTGCCGGTGTGAATGTCTGTGCACCATCTTTGAAGAGGCCAGAACAGGGTGCCAGATCCCCTGGAACTGGAGTTACATATAGATGATTGTAAACCATCAGGTGGGAGCTGGGAATCAAACCTTGATCCTCTGGAAGAGCAGCCAGTGCTCCTAACCTCGGGGCTACCTTTCCAGCCCTAGACTACTTGTTAAGTGTAGTAATTTATCACTAAATTATGGGAACTTGTTCTTAGAAATTTGTCACTGGGCGGTGGTGGCACACACCTTTAATCCCAGCACTCTGGAGGCAGAGGCAGGTGGATCTCTGTGAGTTCGAGGCCAGCCTGGGATACAGAGTGAGTTCCAGGACAGGCTCTAAAGCTACAGAGAAAGGCTGTCTCGAAAAACCATAAATAAATAAATAAATAAATAAATAAATAAATAAATAAATAAATAAAATTACATATAATAGAACAGTTATCAAGCAAGAATTACAGTTACAATACCTAGTCTATTTATATTTGGCAAAATGAAAAACATTCTATCATCTATCCTATTTTTGTGAGTCTAAAATTTCATATCTAATCATCTTTTATCATAAGGAAGGAAAGTTATAACTATATTGTATTCAACTCCATCAAAGACCCCAGAAGGATGTAATATTTCCTAAGAATATAGGAAATGCATTGTAAGCAACTTCCAGAATTCTGGAAATGATAGAGATAGCTGGCTGCCTAGACAGTCACCCAAAGTTCCTCTGAACACTGGGGCATCCATCTTTAGCCTATAGATCTAGAGTCTCCCAGTCACTTTTCTCTGTGTCCTGTAGCATATCTGGCAGTCTCCTCTGTGAAGCAGGAACCTGAAGGACCATCTTGCCTTGTTTTGGCAAAATTCAGTGGTCATTTTCCCATGGGTCCTGTATGTCCAGTTTATACAGCATCCTGCCAAGCAGTTGAGGCAAGGGCACTTTTTTGCCCAGTTTTCTTTTTTCCACAAAGAAAGTAAATTCCATTAATGGGTTTCTTTCTTTTTTTCTTTTTTTTTCTTTTTTTGGTTTTTCAGGACAGGGTTTCTCTGTGTAGCTTTGCGCCCTTCCTGGATCTCGCTCTGTAGACCAGGCTGGCCCCATTAATGGGTTTCTTCAATGCCCATCATCTTCTTTGAAGTAATTGGTGCTCCCAGGAGCAGATGTGTCTCATGGTCCAGAAAAGTCTAAGTTCTTAAGACATTTTAAATGCCATATTCTGTAGGCCTTTGAAGTATTTGAAGATTATCTGTCTATTTGAAATATATCTGTGTGTACCTAGAAAACTTAACTAACATAACTATGTTTGATTATCATAGGTGACTAATTATTCTGTATTTTTAATTATATATTACAATTTTAAATGAGTTTCATAAACATAATACCTTAAATAAGAGTAGAAATATATATACAGTATAACAAAATTAACTTTAAATTTGTATCAATAAACCAAAACCCATACTAATGTAAAATATTTTGAGATTAACAGTTGTTTTTTGGATTAAAGTAGATTCAATAATCTACCCTTTTGTCCTATCATTTCTATATCATATTCCCCTTTCTTCTTCTTCTTCTTCTTCTTCTTCTTCTTCTTCTTCTCCTCCTTCTTTCCCAAGACAGGGTTTTGTGTTGCTTTGTGCCTTTTTCCTGGAACTCACTTGGTTTTGTGTAGCTTTGAGCCTTTTCCCTGGAACTCACTCTGTAGACCAGGCTGGCCTTGAACTCACAGAGATCAGCCTGGCTCTGCCTCCTGAGTGCTGGGATTAAAGGCGTGTGCCACCACTGCCTGGTCCCCCTTTCTTCTTTTAGAAAGAGATTAACTATGACCAATAACAATTTGTAACCAACCCCCTAAACAGAAACAAACATCCATAATCCATTTTTGGGGAATGTGGCCATAGTATTCTAGGCTACTTCCTGATGCTTGGGGGTGCTGCTAATCTTATGGGGATCCTGATAAAATTTGAGATAATGGTCAAGTCCTGGGAAGACCAGCTATAACCTTTGTTGATAGATACCATCTGTCAAAAGGTTCAGGAAGTCTGGCTTGATCAAATCTGATCTGTCTTAACCTGGAACAAATCTACAGCCTCTTGCTTCCTGTGGAAACAAAAGCAGAGCCTCCTTTCCAAAGAACATACCCTTAGATACAAATTTTGAAGTGAAGACACCTTTACAATATTAATATTGGTTTATCTTAGCAGCCTTTACAATTAAATGTCTTTCTGCAGTTAAAAATCCCAAAGACAATATAATCCAGACTCTCTGTGTAATTTCCATCTTTAGGTGGCTTTTTTT
This sequence comes from Onychomys torridus, assembly GCF_903995425.1. Classification (NCBI taxonomy): domain Eukaryota; kingdom Metazoa; phylum Chordata; class Mammalia; order Rodentia; family Cricetidae; genus Onychomys; species Onychomys torridus. The sequence goes on from NC_050444.1 coordinate 147,170,306, forward strand.
TATATTACTTTACTCTCCTTTTTAAGGACTTAATTTTATTGTTTTAAAACTGTATATTTCATTTTATGATTGTCTATACTTCCTGACCATTGTTTTAAACTGCAGCCCCAGCTGCTGGCTCAGCCCTTGCTTGGCTTTTCAACAGGGCAGAGTTACATTTATCATGAACTCTGGGAAGCAGTATTAAGTAGCATGGAGCTGTACTCTAAATCCCTTGGCTGCACTCTCAAGCCTACAGGCAGAGGCAGGGGCTGGGAGAAGCCTCTCTGTACTACAGCCTGTGAGAGAGACTGTGGGAGCCCACCATGCCACTTAGCTCACAGTGGCTCGTGGCCAGCTCCATCTTGCAGGTCAGACAGACAGACTGCTGCTGGCCTGAGACTGCAAGACCAGGAGACCCATTGCAGCTCCATTTCTGTGTGTTAAGAATCCTTTTTAAAGCCCGGTGGAGGTGGTGACAGCAGTGTCAGCACACGCCTTTAATCCCAGCACTCAGGAGGCAGAGGCAGGCGGATCTCTGTGAGTTCGAGGCCAGCCTGGGCTACAGAGTGAGTTCCAGCAAAGGTGCAAAGCTATACAGAGAAACCCTGTCTCGAAAAACCAAACCAAACCAAACCAAACAATCCTTTGAAAGCTTTATCAGGTCTATGTGGATCAATGCCCGACTCTGGTCCCGCCTGGTCCCTTCAGTCTAGACAAATCTCTCTCACCCTTGGTCTGCAGCCATTTATAAAATAATCACTCAGAGACTTAATATTAATTACAAACTGTATGGCTTATGGCTTAGAATTCTTGCTAGCTAGCTTTTTCATCTTAAATTAACCCATTTCTATTAATCTATATATTGCCATGTGGCTGTGGCGTTACCAGTCTGCTGGCATGTTGCTCCTTGGGCAGCAGGCTGGCATCTCCTCTACCTCTGCCTTTCTTCCTCCTGTCCCTCTCTTGGATTTCCTGCCTGCCCATAACCTGACTTGCCATAGGCCAGAGCAGCTTCTTTATTATAGCAACCATAGCAACACATATTCACAGCATACAGAAAGACATCCCACAGCACAAATGCACATGAAATAATAAAATTAATTAATTAATTAATTAAAAAAGAACACTACCTGCTCTTTTAGAGGATGCAGGATCAATTTCCCAGCACCCACATAGTGGTTCACAATGGTCTGAAACTCCAGTCCCTCTTCTGCCTTCAAGGGCACTTGCGTACATGTGGTACAGACATGTATGCAGACAAAACACCCATGTGCATAAAATAAAAATAAACTTAGAAAACTTAAGGGAAAACACTGAATACATTTCTAAGCTATCTTGTAATGCTCCTAGGCTCCAAAACTCTACTGACTACTATAGGCAAATGCAACACAGTGTTGTTTGTGTATTTATCATAATTAGACACAGAAAAGCTACAGCGAATACAAAGGCTCATACCTGTATATCAGCCGTTGGGAGGCAACAGGCTCTCAGGAGACGCTTTGGCTATATAGCAAGTTTGGGTCCAGCCTGGGTTACATGAGGCCATATCTTTTTGTGGTTTTTGGGTTTTTGTTTTGATTTGTTTTATTTTGAAGACATGGTTTCTCTGTGTATCCCTGGCTGACCAGGCTGGCCTCGAACTGACAGAGATCTGCCTGCCTCTGCCTCCCAAGTGCTGGGATTAAAGGTACATGCCACTACTACCCAGCGGATCTCAACCTTTTAATGCTTGGTTCCTTTATATACAGTTTCTCATATTGTGGTGACCCCCCAACCATAAAATCATTTTGTTGCTACTTCATAACTGTATTTTTGTTATTGTTATGAATCATAATGTAAATAACTAACATTTGACCCTGATGGAAGGGTCATGTGACCCCCAAAGGGGTTGCCACCCACAGGTTGAGAACCATTGCTCTGCATTTAAGCTACATGAATTCATTAAAAATGTTTTTTTGCTGGCTGGTTGTGGTGAAAGCCTTCAATCCCAGCAGCTGAGAGGCAGAGGTAGAAAGGTCTTTCTGGTCTACAGAGTGAGTTCTAGGACAGCCAAAACTCTGCAAAGAAACCTTGTCTCAAAATTAATAAACAAACAAATAAATAAAATGAAAGAATGAATGTTTCCTTCTGGGCCAGTGAGATAGCTCAGCACATAAAGGCGCTTGATGCCAGGATTGATGCCCAGGACCACACGATCGCAGGAGAGACCCAATTCTCAGCTGTCTTTCAACCACCATGTGCTTGCGATGGCACATGTAGCTCCCGCACAAATAAATAACTCAATTACAATGTCCTTCCTGCATTTTTTTTTACACTTTGCTTTTTCTTTTTTCTTTTTTCGAGACAGGGTTTCTCTGTGTAGCCTTGGCTGTCCTGTAACTCACTCTGTAGACCGGGCGGGCCTTGAACTCACAGAGATCCACTTACATGGGATTCCCAAGTGCTGGGCTTTTAAAGTTTTTACTATTTATTTTATTTTATGTATGTGAGTGTTTTGTCTGCATGTATGTATGTGCATCACATGTATGCCTGGTGCTCACAGAGGTCAGAAGAGGGCATCAGATCCGTGGAACTGGAGTTACAGATGATGTTTTAGCTGCCTTGTGGGTGCTGGGAACTGAGCCCAGAGTCTCTGGAAGAGCAGCAAATGCCTTTAACCACTGAGCCATCCCTCCAGCCCCTGTCACAAGTTTGAATTGTTTTAAGTTTGGTGTATGTGGCAAATTCCAGATCCCATCTCAAAATAAAACAAGGTCCCCAAACAACAATCAAAACAGAAAGAAAGAAGAAAGAAGAAGGAGGAGGGAGGGAAGAGGAAACGCTATTTCTGGAGTGGGATCTCTGCCACTCTCCGATGGTGACTGCCTCTCTGTCTGACTCTCTTGCTCTGCCTTCTGAGCAATGCTCTAACTGTCCAGGCGGGCCTTGAACTCCTGATCTTCCCGCTTCAGCATCCTGAAAGCCGAGAATACTGATATGTGTTACCGCCATGCTTGGCATCTTCTTTGGTCTGCAGAGACTCAGATGCCATCCGAGGATGGTCAGCGGCCCTTACAGTTATCACTGTCAGCCCAACACACCTGCTTTAGTTGGTACCTTGTCACCGATAACCAGCTGATACTTGGTTTCTTGTGATGCTGTGTGGCAGGAACTGAGAGCATTGAATACTGCTTTGACATGGAGCTTAGCATTCAGACTCCGTGACACCACTAAGCCAGGTTCCAACTCTCATCTATTTCCTTGGGACCTTTCCTAATACCAGTTTTTGTAGCCACTGGGGCCTGGTCAGTGCAACAGAAACCACAGCAGTAATTTACACAGAAAATGTAATCTAGCAATTGATTAAGTACACAATTGTTAACTATAAGCCAGGTATGGTGGCCCGCATCTCTGTGACTTTGAGGTTAGCCTGATCTACACAGTAAGCTCCAGGCTAGCCAAGGCTACATGGTGAGACCCTGTCTTAAAAAAAAAAAAATAGGGCTCAGAGGTCAAGAGCACTGACTGTTCTTCCAGAGGTCCTGAGTTCAATTCCCAGCACCCACATGGTGGCTCACACCCATCTCTAATGAGATCCGGCACCCTCTTCTGTGTACATAATAAATAAATAAATATTTCAAAAAAAATAACTGTGACTGATAACTTATACAGATGGATAAAGGAGAAAACTAGAAGAGCCCATTTGGTAGAGTGCTTACCTAGTGTTCAGAGGCCTTGGTTCTGGGATAATGGCACATACCTATAACCAGAATTTGGGAGGCAGAGCAAGATGATCAGAATTTCAAGGTCACTGGGCAGTGGTAGCCTCTACCTTTAATGAAATTGGGTGGGGCTTTTATTGTCACTACATCCTGGAGATTCCAAATAATGTTAGTGATAAAATTGTCCTTTCTTTGAACTGGGCATAGTAGCGCACAACTTTAATCCCAGCACTTGGGAGGCAGAGGCAGGCGGATCTCTGTTAGCCTGGTCTACAGAGTGAGTTCCAGGAAAAGCGCAAAGCTACACAGAGAAACCCTGTCTCGAAAAAGAGAGGAGAGAGAGAGAGAGAGAGAGAGAGAGAGAGAGAGAGAGAGAGAGAGAGAGAGAGAGAAGCTTATGTAGGTCTAGACCAGAGAGTAAAGCCAAGAGTTTGGAATTGCTGAACCTGGGACGTCTGAAGGGGCTGGACGGAGCTGCTCCGACCTTGGGAAAGTCTGGTGCTCTTGCTACCTGTCTCTCCACTTGCGGTGGACCCAGACCTCTAAGTAGATTCTACCTAGCTGGTCGCTGCTGTCTGTAGGTGGAATGCTATGGGGCTGGTTTTGTTTCTGTTGCTGAGGAAACACAACTCCAAATTTCATTCGACAGCAGCTGCAGGAAGAAATTGCCACCAGCAACCACAGGAGACAAATGTTCGACCCTAGCCCTCACATCACAGGAAGCCAGCTCAAGGAGCAAATCGCTCCCTTCCTCCTCTGGCCTCACTATCGCCCTCTCGTGGCTCTTATTGGCAGAGCCAAACACTGAGGCTGCAGATGGCAGGTGCGTGATTTGCTCTGCAGAGCTCCAGTGTCTCACAGCAGGAAAGGGAACAGAGCCGGGGGAAAAAAAGGACTTGGCGAGCAGAGCTAAAAACGAAGTAATTAACAGCAGAGAGGTCTTTATAATATGTATATGGAGCTGGACAACTGGCTCTTCCAGAGAGCGTAAGTTTGATTCCCAGCACCCACATGGCGGCTCACAACTGTCTGTAACTCCAGTCAGCAGGGGAATCCGACGCCCTCTTCTGGCCTCTCTGGGCACTGCATGCACATGGTACACAGACTTACATGCAGGCAAAGTACTCATACACATTAGATAAATTTTAAAAAATTATATACACTTGCAATGAAGAACTACATTTTATTATTTGTTGTGTGCCTGCATACCTGCCCATTTGTGCCCGTGTGGCAGTTGGAGGACAATTATCACCATGTGAGTTCTGGGGATCAAACACAAGTCATCGGGCTCGGCTGGCCAAGTGGCCACTGAGCCATCTTGCTGGCCCTAAAACTTTGTTTCAACCCCCACCCCCACAAGGCACCAACTGACTGAGCCTTACAATTAACTGTGGATCCCTCCCCCATATAGGAAGCCAGTGGTGAAAGCTGAACATTTCCCAAGGAGGCCCTGCTCCTAAGGCCTATCTCAGGTGTACTCATGAGGACAGTCATCAAAGAGAGACTTCCAGTGTCCCAGGAAGGAGGAGTAGCCGAAACCAACAATGGACCAGGAGTCCTTCCAATAGGGAAGTCAGACTCTAATCAGGAACTTGCCCTAGCCTGGAAGAGGTTTGCTGTGCCTGACCAGTGAGAATTCAGAAGGGTTTGATCAGAAGCCCTGCCCCTCGCTTGCTTCCTTTTTCTGAATGAAGTCTGACCCGATTTTACCCTTTCTTGTCCCACTGGTGGACGCTGGGTGTATTAGTCAAGTGTAGACAATTCGTTTAATGTGTCAATTGCCACCAGCAACTGCCTGAGAGACTGTGCTCGGTGCAAGGGCAACATGGGACTCGAGGTAATGTATTCTGTAAGGAAAAACAGGTATTTGGCTCAGAAAGGCATTGACATACAAATATCTGAGTCTTCATCTTCCTGAATGCTGGGCCAAGCTTCACTTCCTCATAGGAACTGCCAGGTTTAGCAAGTAAAAGTACAGGATTTGAATTTCAGATAAACAACCAAGAATTTCTCAGCATAAGTGTATCCTGTGCAATATTTGGAACATGGTTAAAGTATGAAATTATTCATGATTACCTGTGTTTCCTCCATTGCTGTAGATGCGGCCACATGGCAGCTCTGCTCCATGGAAGGAAGGTTCATGAGAACAGTGTTAGTGCCCTCCAGGCTGACCCCTTAGTGTGGATGCTTCAGGAAGTAGAAGAATCAAGACATGCTTCCCCGTGTCTTGACAGGATGGGTCCTTGTCCCTAAACCTGTACTAGACCTCATCAATGTAAATAAGACAGAAACCTCTGGGCCAGAGAGATGGCTCAGTGGAGTAAAAGGTACTTACCACATGATGACCTGATTTTGATCCCTGGAACCTACTGGTGTTAGAAGAGAACCAACTCCCAGAAGTGCTGTGTGTGTGTGTGTGTGCGTGTGCGTGTGCGTGTGCGTGTGAGTGTGTGCGCACACGCGAGGCCAAAGAGAGAGAAAGTGAGACAGAGACAGAGACAGAAAAAGGCAGGATGTAGTGGCTCATTGCTTTAATCCTAGCACTAGGGAGGTAGAAGCTAGCAGATCTGTTAGTTCTAGGCCAGCCTGATCTACATATTGAGCTCTAGGCTGGACAGGACTATAAATGAGATCCTGTCTCAAAAAGGGACTTCTTATGAACCACTGAAGTATAGAAAGTTTTTTTTCTTCTTTTCTTTTTGTTTTGCGAGACATGGTTTCTCTGTGTAACAGCCCTGACTGTCCTGGAACTCACTCTGTAGACCAGGCTGGCCTTGAACTCAGACATCTGCCTTCCTCTGCCTCCCGAGTGCTGGCATTGAAAGTGTGCGTCACCACGTCCAGCTTTAGGAAGTGTCTTGTGGGGTAAGCTTCCCTTCCACTTCATTCCTAATCCGTAAATTCCATCTTTCTCTCTGTTCTTTCCTCCTCCTTTCTTCCCCCCTCTTTCTCCTTCTCTTTCTTCTTGTATTAGGGACTGAACCCAGGGCCTTTTAAAAAATTATTGGGGTCAGTCAGTGGTGGCGCATGCCTTTAATCCCAGCACTTGGGAGGCAGAGGCAAGAGGCCAGCCTGGGCTACAGAGTGAGTTTCAGGACAGGGTACACAGAGAAACCTTATCTCAAAAAATAAAAAATAAAAAATAAAGGTGGTGGTGGCGGCGGCGCACACCTGTTATCCCAGCACTCGGGAGGCAGAGCCAGGCAGATCTCTGTGAGTTCGAGGCCAGCCTGGTCTATAGAGCAAGATCCAGGACAGGCACCAAAACTACACAAAGAAACCCTGTCTCGGAAAAAAGAAAGAAAAAGTACTCACTGTACTATGTACCCAGTTCTGGCCTGACACTTGCCATTCTCCTTGTTAGCCTCCTGAGTGCTAGGATTAGAGGACACCGTGACCAGTGAGCCGCATGCATGCCAAGCGTACACGCTCCCACTTGAGCTGCCCCACATCTGCCAGCCTCTGCACAGCTTTTCTTTGCCTCTCCTAGCGCCTGAACCTTTTTCTTATTTGTGTTCACATATGACTGCACTGCACACCTGCACGCAGAGGCCAGAGGTCTACCTTAGTTCTTTTTCAGGTGGGAGTGATCCGGGTTGCGTCTCCATGATGCAGAGATGCTAAACGCACATCACTGAACTTCCAGCCATCATCCCCTATCTGCCCTGTGAAGGGAGGAACACATAAAGATCATCCCACCCCAGAGGATGTCTACTTTCTTGAAAGAAGGTTCCCCATGAGGCCATGGGGCTTGAGGACTCAGCTAGTGTCTTACATTTTTTCTCTTGCTGTGACAAAACACCATGACCAAGGCAACTCATAAAAGAAAGTGTTTAACCGGGTGGTGGTGGCACACACCTATAATCCCACCTCTCGGGAGGCAGAGGCAGGTGGATCTCCATGAGTTCGAGGCCAGCCTGAGCTACCAAGTGAGTTCCAGGACAGCCATAACATGTACACAAAGAAACCCTGTCTTTGAGAAACTAAAGGCAAAAAAAAGGGGAGTGTATATAAAGAAAGTGTTTAGTTGGGCTTATGGCTTCAGAGGGCTAGCGTCCATGATGATGAAGGCACAGTGGCAGAGCAGCTGAGAACTCATAACTTGATCTGAAAATAGGAGAAGAGGGAGGGGGGGGAGAGAGGGACAGAGGGAGAGCGAGAAGGAGAGGGAGAGAGAGGAGGAGGGAGAGGGAGAGAGGGAGAGAGAGAGAGAAGGAGGGAGAGGGAGATAGAGGGGGGAGAGAGGGAGAGAGAGAGAGGGAGAGAGGGACAGAGGGAGAGAGAGAAGGAGAGGGAGAGAGAAGGAGAGGGAGAGAGACTCTCTGTAGGAATGCCACAAGTCTTTTGAAACCTCAAAGCCTGCCTGTACCTCCTAATCCTTCCCAAATAGTTCTACTAACCAACTAGGAACCAATTATTCAACCACACGAGCCTATGGGGGTCATTGTCTTTTGAAGCACCACAGCTACGTTGTATGGACAGTGAGCCCCTCCCCGGGTCTCCATGTGCAGGCTTGCCTGTGCACACACCACCCCCACTAAGTCCAGCTTCTTACTTGTGGGTTCTCATCAAACTTGAGTCCACATACTTGTGTGGCAAGCATTTTCATAGAATGGGTTGTCTCCCCAGCTCATTTTTCTCCTCCCCAACTCAAGACTCAATGTTATTTGTATCTAGTGATGATGTTGTCATGTTATTAATGACAATGATGTCACTATGTGTTAATCCGATGTACTGTTCTCATGGCTACTCTATGGGATCCATGCTACCATGCTCTTACAGTCTGCTACATTAGCTTCCCCTGGGGAGATAAAAGCACATGTCTGCCCACCCTTACGGCAGGGTATCAGCAGCAAACCCAAGAGCCTAGCTTGGTGACCCAATGGGTTTAATTAGGTGAGCCAACAGGAGCATGGGCAGCTTCGGCACCAAAGAAAGTGCCCTCTGCTCCCAGCAACTATTAATGGCTTACATATTCCAAGGGAGGGGAAGGACCTTGAACAGCACCTCCCGAGAAGGCACCCTCCCTCCCCTCCATGGTGGAATGTTGATAGCAGCAGCCTTGCTGTGCCGGGATGACTTGCAGATGAGAAGGCTCATCTAGGGAGGGCCAGCCTTTGCCCAAAGCCCCTCCCTCACCTCTCTTCCTTTGGACAGTCCCATCCCAGCACAGCTTCGGTGTTCACGACTCTGTGGATGGCCCGACCCCTCCCCTTGGATCTGAGTTCACTTTTCCCAGCACATGAATGAGCTGATGGCATGATACACTCAGCATGCCCCAAATGCAGCTATTATTTTTTTGTTTGTTTTGGTTTTTTTTCTGGAGACAGGGTTCTCTGTGTAGTTTTGGTGCCTGTCCTGGACCTTACTTTGGAGACAAGGCTGGCCTTGAACTCACAGAGATCCACCTGCCTCTGCCTCCCGAGTGTTGGGATTAAAGGCATGTGCCACCACCATCCAGTTTATATGTTTATTTTTTATGTATATATGTATCTGTGTGAGTGTATGCCACATGTATTCGGGGAACTCACGAAAGCTAGAAGAGGTTAGATCCCTTGGGGCTGGAGTTCCTAGAGGGGCTCCCCAACAAGGTTGATGGGAGGCAATCTCTAGTCCTCTGGAAGAGCAGTAAGCACTTTTAACCACTGATCTATTTCTCTAGCCCTAAGTATTTTTTAATGTGTTCATGTATGTTTCTATGTAAAATGTGTACAGGAGTGCAGATTCCCCGGGTGCTACAGTTATAGGTAGTTGCTGGACTTGGGTCTTCTGCAAGAGTACCCCCAGCTTTTAACTACTGAAACATCTTTCCAGCGGCCCCCCTCCCCATTTTTTCCTCAGGGGCAGGGAGAGGGCTGAGGCAGGGTCTCACTGTGTAGTTCTGGCTGTCCTGGAACTCACAGAGATCCACCTACTCTACCTCCAGAGTGCTGGGCTGGGCTTTCCAAGCTTCCTGCACAGCCTCACAAGTGCAGGGGATTGTATGCGTATATCACAACCTTAATTAAACCTTTAATTCATCTTCGATGTAAAAAAAATTCAAGTAGAGCCGGAGGGTGGTGGCGCATACCTTTAATCCCAGCACTCAGGAGGCAGAGGCAGGTGGATCTCTGTGAATTTGAGGCCAGCCTGTTCTACAAGGTGAGTTCCAGGACAGCCAGGGCTGTTACACAAAGAAACCGTCTTGAAACAGAAACAAACAAAAAATTCAAATAGAGAGACAGAAAGCCAAAAGTGCCCTTTATGTCGCAGAATTTTCCACTTCTGGACAAGCAGTAGGGCTTGTCCAGTGAAGACTCTTGTCCTCAAGCCGGACAAACCAAGTCCGAGCTCCAGGACTCATACGTAGAAGAACCAAGGCCCACAGAGGGTAATTCTGACTTCCATGTGTGTGCTATGGAATGTTCGTGTGCACACATATTGAAAAGTGTTGCTTTGAAAAGAATTTACCACTTCCCTAATGAATGCATCTGTGTACCGGCCAGCAACTCACTCTAGACATCTGAGGACAGGAGGTGTGCCTGAGTCCCCTTTGTCCAAACAGGCATTAATAAACAACTGGTGAAGAAAATCCATTCAAAGTCTCCTAAGCCGGCAGCACACGTTACATTTTTAGATCCAGACTTCCGCTCACCCACCCCAGAGGGACGGCTCCTTCTTCTCCCTCCTTCATTAAAGAACAAAAAGACATGCACCTCTAGATCTGCAGTGTCTGGTTTGTATTTTAGCAGGGTCTTAGAAGGAAATGACTTTTCTCTAAACTGTGGCCGCCCAACCCAGCTGTGGCATTCTTAGACCTCGGGTAAACAGGAAGCTTCCTGCCTTGGGCCCTTCATGTTCCTCTCTCAAGACTATTAAAGACTGTTAATGGGCCGGTAAAAGGACAGCTGCTGGCCATAAAGTCAGCCCATTCCTTAGAACCTTAGCAGCTAGCCTCCATGGTCAGAGACCACACCCTTCCCCAGGTGTGGCTCCCCTAGCAGGGGTCCTCAGGTGTAGGGTTTCTGGGTGATGAGACAAAACAATAGAACACAGCCGCTCGGTGGGAGGTGAGTCACCTCTCCTAGGAGGGGGCCAATCCCTTTTAGTTACCCCCCAAAAGGAGGCCAAGTGATGCAGGGACCAAAGGACCCAGTGCTCCAGCAAACTGGACCCCAGTTCCTCCCACACATTTATTTTTGGGGGCGGAGGGAGCCCTAGGATTTGCAGCTGCTGAAGAGGCGCAGTCTTTGCCAGCTGGAGGACACTGGGGCAGAGGTGATCGTCTTTTGCCAAGAAGGGCACTCGGTGTCTTGGCAGAAGGCAGAGGGCTGCCCCAATCTGTGTGTACATTTTCAGTAGCATTTGACTCTGGACCAAATGCTTGGCTGTGCTAGTGTGGTGGTGATGGGTGGGAATGTTCATTGGCCAGGCTGGCTGGAGGCTCCCACGGAGGGTGCTGGGCCTGGGCCAGGAGCTTCCCTTCAGCTGGCAAGTTGAGCATTCTGTCACGGTTGGAGGGAGTGTGTCCAAATTCCAACTCTCAGCTTTCCAGAAGCCGCAGCTGATTGCCATCTGTTTTGAAGAATGCTGCTCATTGGAATTTCTGGCTCAGTGGGGAGTCAGAAGGCTAATGACACAAAGCCACACTCTTACCTGGCTTGAGAAGGAAGGGCCAGTGTTTTTAGTTAGACAGGGTCTTTCTGTAGCTGCCCCTCAAACTCACCTCCTGCCTCAGCATCCTGGAGAACTGGGATAGATGGGTCAGTGATATTACTATTAGCAACCAAGCAGAGGCAGGAAGCAGGGCAGATGCTGCGTTAGACAGCCTTGACCTTCGCTCTGATGTGCCCCATCAGGGCTGCGGTGCTGGTGCCTGTGAGTCATGCCTACCAATCAAGCGGAGCTTTTGAGGATGGAACCCAGTCATCCTGGGCGAGCCTTTTCCACCAGGTGTCATCACGCCCCATGGCAGCTCCTATTCAGGGTTGTTCCCGGGGTGGAGATTGTTTCTAATTGATCTAAGAAAATAGAGGACTTTCTCCTTAGGTCACATTTGAGCCTCCAGGTGTTTAGATTGGGATCTGTTTAAGGTAATTTCAGGTTTAAGGGCTAAAAGATCTAAACCATACCCCAGGGGACTAGTCCCTCCCTAAACCACATCCCAGGGAACAAGCGGGTAAAGAAGACTCTGAAAATAGTTTAGGATCACAGAGCTGGAACTTGAGGATTAGGATCCAGAGGCTCTAATCATGTGCTCTGACCCAAATAATTTATTATTGAAATTAGGGCCTCACCTGCTTTACTACTGAGTTCTAGCCCCAAGCCCCTATCATTTACAAAAAGTAACTCAGCAGAACCTGTGGCACACACCTTTAGTACCAGCACTCAGAAGGCAGAGACAGGTAGATCTCTGTGAGGTCAAGACCAGCCTCAGCTACATAGCAAATTCTAGGACAGCCAGAGCTACACAGAGGAACCCTGTCTCAACTTCCGTGACTCCCCCCAAAAGGTGATTCATTGCGAGTACAAGTTTTCAAATGTTCATAGTGTGTAGGATTTTTTATATAAATACACACACACATCATAAAGACAACTTCAGACACGTCTCACTCAGCAGGTGGTCCCTTTTCTCTCCTTTCACTGTACTGTCCCCATCATCTTGAGGGGACCAGGAAGTCAGCTAGAGCTTTGACCAAACACTTAAATTTATACATGGGGAGCCAGGTGGTGGTGTGCACCTTTAATCCCAGCACTTGGGAGGCAAAGGTAGGCACATCTCTGAGTTTGAGGCCAGCCTGGTCTACAGAATGAGTTCCAGGACAGCCAGGGCCACACAGAGAAACCCTGTCTTGAAAAACAAACAGTATGAAGTTTAAGATTGTCTGATACTTGTTGATCAGGGAGATCTGAGACAGCTCCACTCAGCAGGACATTCTCCATTCCTCTAGAGGAACAGAGGGAGATACCGATGGACAGTGCTCTCAGGGTGTGCTTGCAGTATATCTTGAAGCTTTCAGCCCATGGGTTAAATTAGCTTCCAGTTTGTCCCTTGAGACTCCAGGTCAAGTCCAAGGCAGGAAGTTGCAATGGAGGAGTAGTCCCAAGAGCCAGTAAGTCAGGAAGTAGCCTAGAATGCATCTTGTGACTGGAGAGCAGGCCTTCCAGTTGTATAAGAGTTTCATGATACAGTTTCTGGGGGTCTTTTGTCCTGGTGGGGAGTTTTCTGCAAGCTTCTCAGGTACTGTATCCACAGATCTCAACAGTGGTTCTTGATTCTGAAGCAAGTAAGCTGGAAACCAGTACACAACAGGAGTGGAAGAACCCAACAATCGTGTGAGAACCTGAAAAGAAAGCCATACTGATTGGAGCGCCAGTGATGCGGCCGGGTGAGCCATGCCTGACAACTAGGAAATCACACTGGAAAAACAAATCCAGCAAAGCTCAGGTCTGCCTGCAAGACTGATTGGTGGGCCACCAGCCAGCCAACCTTGCATTACCAATAAGCACAGTCTCAGGCTAATTACCACAATAATGGGCCAACCAATACTAACATCGCTATAGGATCTTATTTTAGGCCACGGCCTCGAAATTTTAGTCTGTTGGAGGTTAGTAACCAAAAGAGGCTCTTTCTCACACAGGCTGGGAGCAGAGAGAAGCAGCAGGGCCTGGTTCAACCGTCCTCATCTCTCAGTTCTGAGCCAATCTCCAAGGGCTCTCACCAACACTGCCTGGCACTCACTCCAGAGCTGATCCAGTCAGTGACACCGATGGCTATTTCTTACTTCCCCGAACCACATGGCTCAAAGACCACCACAAATTGTCAATATATGCCTGTGAGGGAGGGCAGGTCAGCATAGGGACAGGACTTTCTTGGAGACAGCTAAGAACTGGACATAAGACCAAATCCCTGGTCCTGTACTGCCACCACCAGCTCAAACACTGGACAAGATGTCTACTGCCTGTGCTGAAGACACCCTAAAAGACCAACGTGGGCAGTCTGTGTGCCAGAGAAAGGCCCCAAGAGAACCTGTTCACTCCTACACTCCAGTGAACCAAGTCCTCCAACAGCCTTCACACCTTTCTTGTGCCCATCCCTTCCCGAATTGGCCTGGAGCGGTTCTCTGCTGTTTCTTTGTTTTGGAGATAGAATTTCACATAGTGCAGGCTGACCTTAAACTCTGTATACGAGGATGGTTTTGAATTGACCTTTTGAGAACCTGGAGTTCACTGACTGGCTAAACTGTGTATCCAGCACAAGAACCACAGACTGTTTTTTATGTGGGTGGGTGCTAAGCTGGGGATGCAACCTCCTGTGTGTGTGTGTGTGTGTGTGTGTGTGTTTTAAAGATTTATTTATTTATTATGTATACAGCATGTATGCCTGCAGGCCAGAAGAGGGCACCAGATCTCATTACAGATGGTTGTGAGCCACCATGTGGTTGCTGGGAATTGAACTCAGGACCTCTGGAGAGCAGCCAGTGCTCTTAACCGCTGAGCCATCTCTCCAGCCTGCAACTTGTTTGCACTATAAGCATTCCAACAATTCAGCCATCTCCCCACTTATACATGCTTCTTACATGTTTTTTCCCTCTTCAGAACCCATTTTAAGTATGATGCCTTAGTAAGTTAACTACTTTTTCACATTCACAATAAATACACTAATTGATTGTGTGTGTGGTCAGCTCTCTTCTATCATGTGGATTCCAAGGACTGAACTCAGGTCAATCATGCTTAGTAAGAAGTGCCTGCCGGGCGGTGGTGGCGCACACCTTTAATCCCAGCACTCCGGAGGCAGAGGCAGGCGGATCTCTGTGAGTTTGAGCCCAGCTGGTCTCCAAAGCGAGTTCCAGGAAAGGCGCAAAGCTACACAGAGAAACCCTGCCTCGAAGAAATCAAAAATAAATAAATAAAAATTTTTAAAAAGTGCCTGTACCTTTCTTTCAGTGATGGGGATTGAACTCGGGACTCTCACATGCCAGGCAAGTGCTCTACCACTGAGCTAAATCCCCAGCCCCTTCTGCAACGTTTTATCTGCATTTCCTTGGATTCTTGAGCAGGATCACATGTAGCTCTGGTTGGCTGGGAATGTACTATAAAGAACAGGCTGGCTGGCCTTGAACTTGGGACGATCTCCATCTCTGCTTCCCAAGCACTGGAAGTACAAGTATGTATCATCATGTTTGGTCCCCTGGAACTGGAGTCACAGACAGCTGTGAGCTGCTATGTGGTTGCTGGGAATTGAACCCAGATCTTCTGGAAGAGCAGCCAGTGCTTCTAACTGCTGAGCCATCTCTCCAGCACGCCTGGGTGGATTTTACTTTTTGTTTTGAGACAGGGTTTCACTATGTAACCTGGACTCAAACTCAGAGACCCACCCACTGGACTTACTTATTTATTGAAGGGGTTTCTTTCTGTGTAGCTCTAGCTGTCCTAGAATTCACTGTAGACAACGCAGGCCTCAACTTTACACCTGCCTCTGCCTCCTGAGTGACGGCAATGAAGTCATATGCCATCACTGCCTGGCTATATTATTTTAAAAAATAACAACAGTAGTATAATTTGAAACAAATATAATCTCATATAACCCAGGCTGGCCTTAAACTCACTATGTAGTAAAGAATGACCTTAACCATTTTTGGTTTTTTGAGGCAGGGTCTCACTATATAGCTCCCCCTGCCTCTACCTCCCAAGTGCTGGGATTATAGAACGTTTTATGCAGTGTTGGGAAAGAACTTGAGATCTTCATGCATTCTAGGCAAGCAGTCTACCAACTGAGCTGCATCCCTAGCCCCTAATTTTATCTAATATGTCTGTCTTGGTGTTTATACCATGAGACTCATTAAGGCAGTAATTTTATCTTACTTATGTCCCATCTCAGAGTTCTAATTTAGATTCTGGTACAAAGAAAGCCCCAGGTTTGTGTTTGTCTAGCTATTTAGCCTATGCAGATCTGAAAACTGCTTTGTAGTCCAGGCTGACCTTTAATTTAAAACCCTCTGCCTCCTCCTCCTCCTCAGTGCTGGGATTATAGCTGTGCCTGACCACATCTGACTGCCCACAGTTGTTGACTAAATTAGGCATGGGCCAGTGAGTGAGAAAGTTACTATCTTCCCTGATTGTGAGGTTTTATGTTTCCACATAGACACTCCAGGGAGAAATCCACCTCACCTGAACATGCATGTACAGACTTCCAAAGAGCAGCAACACTGCAGCGTGGACCAGGTACACAAACACCTTGGGACTGAGGAAGCCAGGATGGGACTTCTCTAGGGTCTTACTGTCCTTGCTCCTTTGCAGCCCAAGTGTAAGGCAGAGCCAAGGGTGGGTGGTCACATATGTCCAGGTTGCCCACACAACCAGTACAGCCACTGGTGCAGCCAGTAGAAAGTTGGGTACCTGCCTGAGCTCGTAGTATCGCAGAAAGCCAACATGCCAGTAGACATCCTGGATATAGCCATATATGAGGGGAAGACCCCAGGAGCACCATGGAGGCTCGTTTTCTCCTGTGATCCTGTAGCCCTTGTCCACAGCTAACTGCACCAAGGGCTCAGGAATGGAGCGGGCAGAGCCTGGGAAACAGAACTGGCTGTAGGCATAATACTGAAAGAGGGCAAAGGGAAGGCTGACTGTGAGCACCGACAAGCAGACAGAGGCCATCAGCTTGCCGAGCTGTTTCAGCGGGTTCCGCACCACAAGAGAAGAGAGCAAGCCTCTGCACTGAGAATGCACGAGGAAGCCTACACTGACCAGCCCATTGGAGCGCACCCCAGCGGCAAGAGCAAAGAGCAGCCCACTGGCCCAGCTCCGGCCCCTCTCCAGCTGCCCCATGGCGCTGAATGTCAGGAAGGCAAACAAAGCTTCCGAATAGCCAGCTGCCAAGAAAACACTGGCAGGGCTGAGGCAGAAGAGCATGGCTGCATACAAGGCCTGGCGGGGACTGCGCAAAACCAGACAACCCAAGTCATGAAGTGCGACCGCGGCCAGCACGGAGAACAGGAGGTTGAGAAGCGCGGCTGAGAGCAGCAGGCAACTGCGCAGGCTCAAGAGGCCCCGCAAAGGCTTCAGCAGCTCAGTTCCCGTCATCAGGGCCAAGGGGAAGCCAGGCAGGAAGGCAAAGTTGTGCTCATAAAGGTAGCCGTGCTCGGCAATAAACAGGAAGTGTTCAGCATCCCATCGAGACAGACCGCCCAGGAGACCTTCCACAAGCTGATCCACAGAGCCCGAGGGGGCCGGGCGGGGAGGAGAGAAGGCATCTGCATGGTGGTCTGGGATGATGGCATTGAAGAGTGCCTGTGGGGTGAAGGAGAGCCAGGGCGTTGGTGAGTAACTGGAAGAAAAGAATTACCACCTAATAACATGAGAAAAACAGACTTGTTGCTATGGGGCGTGTGTGTGTGTGTGTGTGTGTGTGTGTGTGTGTGTGTGTGTGTGTAAGGAGCTCCAACGCTAAATAGTGAACTCTAGTGCAGAGGTCAACCAAGCAGGAGATGCCTGCGTCTACAAATGAGAAGCCAGATCGGGGTTCATATAAGTTGGAGATGGAAGCAGGGATGGTACCCCCAGAATGAAGGGGCCTGCCTGGGGAGAAAGTAGAAGTAGAGGAGAGATCTGAAGACAGAGCCCATCAAGGATGACGATGGAGTCCTCCTGACAAGGACATAAGGATCCAGCATGGAGAGAAAGCAGGAAGCAGGCATGCTGGCATAAGCCCTGAATCTCTGAACTCAGGAGCCAGAGGCAGGCAGGTATCTGTGGGTTCCAGGCCAACCTGATAGACATTTATAATGAGTCCCAGGCACACAAACAGGACAGTGAATGATGTGGGAAGCCCAGGGGAGAATAGAGTCTTAGAACCAAGTGGAAACCAGGATTGAGAAATTGTTGAATGCTGCTGATGGGCCCAGGTAAGACAGGAACTGAAAATGGATCACAGACTTCAACAATGTGAAGGTCACCAGTGACGGATGAGAGCTATTTCAGCAGGATGGTGGTGAGATGCCACCTCGCTAACAGAAAAGGGGAGGCGGTGCACACCAAGATTTTCAGTTTGCTCTGAAGACAAAGGGGAAATGGGGTAGTAGGTAGAGCAATGTAAAGTAAAAAGGACAGAGTCGAATGTACGTGGATGGGGCTCAAACTTGAAACAGAGCTCGGGATGACCTTGAATTTGGTCTTTCTGCCCCTACATGTCCCAGTGTTTGTTAGACAGGTGTGTGTGTGGGGTGGGGTGGGGTGGCTTGGGATGGGGAGATGAGAGAAATTTTGGCATATCACTGGAATAAGCCAGTGAAGAGAAACCACTGAACAGGCAGGAGGCTAGAGGGAACCCTGGGCAGGCAAGAGGGGCAGGACCCGCTGGGCAGATGGATGAGAAGAGGGTTCATCTCACTTTCAGGAGTGAAGCCACAAAGACACATGGAGATAGGCTAAGGACGGGATGGAGCATCTGGTTTTCTTGACTTTGTATCTAGGAATGAGAATTCCTACTTGAAAGTACTGGGAAAAGTTATTTTGGATTTGTAAAGAGCATAGAGAGATGACCCAGTTAAGAGGCCCGCTGTGTTGGGGAATATTACTTTAAGGCGTGTTACCTTTGTTCATGTTGCATTTGTTTAACTCTGTGAAGCTGTGATACTGTGCCTGTCTAAAACACCTGATGGTCTAATGAAGAACTGGGGGCTGGAGAGATGGCTCAGAGGTTAAGAGCACCGACTGCTCTTCCAGAGGTCCTGAGTTCAGTTCCCAGCAACCACATGGTGGCTCACAACCATCCGTAATGAGATCTGGTGCCCTCTTCTGGCCTGCAGTCATACATGCTGTATACATAATAAATAAATCTTAAAAATAAAGAAAAAAAAGAACTTGGTGTTTAAGAAAAAGAAATTGTCGAATGAGGAAAACACAAAATAAGTGTTGGCTGTAAGTCAGGTTGTGCAACTACCCGGGAGTTTAACAACACTGACAGTCACCAGGTCTTTCTCGTACTTAAAGTGAGATTGAACAGAGCCTGGGCATTTGATTTAAAAACATGTTATATTTTTACTGATTTTATGTACATGGGGTTATGTATATGTCAAGTCACATGTACAGGGGACAGCTTGTGGGAGCTGGTTCTCTCCTTCCACCACATGGATCACAGGGACCAAAGTCAGGTTGTCAGATTTGGAGACACGTGGCTACCCTGAGCCATCCCGCTAGCCCTGGTTATTGGATTTTTTAGTTTTCATTTTTATGTGTTTTTGAGTGTGAGTGTGAGTGTGTGTGTGTCAGGATATAATATTCAGAGCCTCACACATACTAAGTATTCTACCATTGAGCTATATCTCCATCCAACACTGCATTTTTAAAAGTCTCCCAGGTAACTGACATGCAAAAAACATTTGAGGGAACAGCAGGGTTAATGGGCTATGGGAATTCACCAAGATTCACCAGGTGGTACTAATGACGCACTTGATCTTGTACTTAAAAAAAAAAAGGCTAGGTAATGCCCTTGCACATTTCTGGTTTTGTTTTAAAAGGGTAGCTAAGCATGGAGGAAGCGGATCACTATATTAACTGAGACTAGACTTATCAGGTAACAGAAGAAGGGAGTTGCATGTCTGCCCAGGAATGATCACCATGAAGGAATAGACCAGCCGGAGAAGAAGAGGCTGAAAGCTGATGGGCAGAGGCCACAGAAACATGGTGGGTTCCATGGGTTACAAAGCCAGAAACTAAGATGCATGAGCGGACTCTCTAGCAGGTGTTGGCTCTGGAGCACCACTATGGAGTGGTGAAGACAGGGTCCCTGACAGCAAGTGGGACTGTGACATGAGGATCAGGTTGCTGAACGTATCCTCTTCATAGAGAAACCACAGACATCAACAGAAGCAGTGCCAGAAGAGTGTCAGTGAGGCAGGAGTTCAAACCTGCAGAGAATCAGTCACTGGCAAAGGATGGCAGGACCAGTGGAGGGTAGCTGGGGACAGAAGCTGATAGCTGAGCTTGAGAGCTGGAAGGGGTTATATGTCTTTCTGCCTCATTAGGTTGTCAGTTACTTGAGGAAAAACATGACCTTCACTCACAATTTAGCACAGTTTTGGGAATAGGTACTTACTATAATTTTGGTGGCTGAGCTTCAGGGATTTGAGGAAATATACTGTTTCCAAAATCACACTGAACGAGAAGGCAGCTGTCCTGGCTCCTCCCCCAGATGCTGCCTTGCCTCACTCCTCTCTCGGTTCTGCCAGGCACTCAGCTGACGCTGGTTCAGAGCCATCACTGAGGCAGACTCTCCGCCTAGCAACGCGAGTGCAGCTCACTTAAAGGCCCATTCTCTGCCTGGCCAATTTCTTTCTTTCTTTTTCTTTTTGGTTTCTCAAGACAGGGTCTCTCTGTGTAGACCTAGCTGCCCTGGAACTCACTCAGTACACCAGACTGGCCTAAACTCACAGAGATATGCCTGAGTGCCCCACCACTGCCTGACTCATGGGTCAGTTTCTTTATGAGGCCACTGAAACCAGTGAAAAGAAATGGGATGGGGTGACAATCACAGGTCACAGCATAGGCCTCCAAGTTAAAGACACTTTAATCCCCAAAGCCAGCAGAAGCTGAGATGCTTCGTTTAATAGGGGAGGAAAGATTCAGAAGCTCAGAGGGAAGAAAGAAAAGATCTCTACGAAGGAAACAGCTAGCAGTCCCACGTATGGGTGATACAGAAATACACATCACTATCTCAATACAGCAACTCTAGGTGTTGACCTGTGTTCATGATCACAAACTCAGGACCTACCAAGTATAAAGTACTAAACTAGGCACCAAGTAATTCATACATGTGTGGTTTTGATTAAAATATGCATCAAGGCAGCCTAGGGGGAGGGGCAGCAAAAGGGCAAACATACTGAGAACTGAGTGGCTAGGAGGGGAGCATTCCTGATGACCAGTCATAGGTGGTCTCAGAACTCTGGAAATGCCTCCTCTCTCCCAGTCCACTAACCTAGTACGCAAACTCCTGGTCAACACTGAGCTGTCACACACACCTTAAAAGTATCTCTGTTGGTGAGACTATCAGATAACCAAGGCCTGTGGGAAAACCTCTAGTTTGGGTAGGGAGTGAGGGAGCCTGGGGTCCATCCAGCTCTGGATGTAGCTTTGGACAAATCATTTAACCTGTCTGGGCCTCTGCTGCTTCGGGTGTGAGACACAAGATCAATACCACTACTTAGGCTGCTGCCCACTGTTGAGCTGCCAGGTCTAAGTGTATGGGCCCAACCACATGATGAGGCACAAGAGGAAGCGGAGAGATGAGGACCTTACTCCTCATTCCTACCTCAGTCACACAGTCACAGCATGTTCAGGGAAAGGATCAAAGACTGACCTGGAGTGTCAGAGTTAGGAGGCGGCATCTTACTGCGAATGTCAGCACCTCTTTCTGGGAGGGGTCCCGGGGCCACATCCTCTGCTCGCCAGGTCTGAGCTTCCGCGGGCTTCTAAACTCCAACACCCAAGGAAGAAAATGTCACATATGGGCCAGAAGAAAATCATAACAGGAACCACCCCTACAGCATTTCTACGGCATTTCCAGAGGGAAGACTATTTTGAAGGCAGATGGACCACTGGGTGTCACTCTGAAGCACTCTATTCTAGTCAGATAAGTAGTTCTACATAGATAAGCTTGAAGCTGGAAAGCTAAGCTCACAGAAGCTTTAAAAGCCTGTTGAATGCCTTTATGTAGGAGTCAAAGACCTGGGTTCAGGTCCCGATTCTATCACTTGCCAAGTGCTCATTCGGTCCCTCTGAGACTCCTCTACATGAAAAATGGGCTAAGACTTATCTCCTCTCACCCCATCTCACAAATTTGTCACCATGGTAAAATGGACTAAACTAAAAAGTTCTACACAAATCAATGTTGTGGCTATTATTTGGCGTGTGCCCTTTCCCCCTTGCCCAGAATAATAAACTAATTCCCAAACCAGAGTCCCCAAAGTGGGGCACAGAACCATACTAGAAGCCCGTAATAACTACACATGCCAGCTAGCGCTCTGATGTGTGTTCAGCTGGCCTGTTAAATTAAGTGGGGAAGGAAAAGAAAACCCCCGCTCAGCAGGACTTTGGCCAGCTCCCATTGCTAAAACAAACTTAGGGCAAAGACACAGTCTACCACTAGGGAAGGAGTAAAAGCTATTTCCTATCTCCACACTGTGGCAATAGTGTACAAAAACCCAAAGCCATTCTGAGGCGCAGAGAATACACTTCATGACATATTCTGTCTCTCTCTCATTTCCCTCTCTCATATTCTCTCTCTGTCTCTCTTAAACAATCTAAAAGCAGTCATGCCTCCTACTGTGCATAAGCAAGAGCTGCAAGCCTCCTCTTTCTTCTCTCGGGTGGCTAACACCATCCAAACTTTTAGATTTCACTGGCTTTCTGAAAATTTCTGATTCTCACTAGACTGGGCTATGTTCTCACTGCCTCTTACCCTGACATTCTGCTGTTGTGAGGACAGGAGCTTTTCATCCTTATTCCCAGGACCTAGCATGTAAACCAACATCTGTTCTGAACTAGAAATAGCAAGGGCAGGATACAGCATCGCCAGTTCTGACTCTGGATCTAAAAATCACTGGTCCAAATATTCCTCCCGTCATATTCCATATTAAAAAGCCCGATGGCCCAGGAGGTGAAGGCACTTGCCGCCATGGTGACCCACAAGGTTGAAGGAGCGACGGCATTCCCACAGTTGTCCTGACCTCCTCACACAGGTATGCCACGGCACCCTTGTAGCCACACACACACACACCAACACCTGCACACTAAACAACAAAACAAACGCGAAAGTCACAGAAACCCTGGGGGAAAATAAAAGTTCTGCGCCAAGGGAACAAGACTGACCGACAGCGACAGTACTTCCTTCCCGGCACCAGGGGGCACTCCCTGCTTACTTCATCCCCGGGAGGCCAGGAGAAAAGGAGGGCCCTTCACACCTCCCAACTCCACGTCGGTTTACCCAAGAAAGTTCAGTTTAAAGTTAAGCTTCTGAACACCCTCAGGAAGGAGTATTTGCTGACTATACACGATATCTCCAACAGTGGATTCACAAGACCCAAAGAAACTACAGAACAAGCACGCCCATCTCCTCTGCCCTAGGATAAATTCATTTTTTTTCTTCACTGGCTTCCCACCTGCACGCACAAGACAGGCAGGGATCAGAATCCTCCTCTGCACCTTGACCAGACTCGCATTCGCTTCCTCTTTCAAACTCTGGCCTCAGTGGCCACAAGAGATGCAACCCACACTTAATTTACAACTAAACCAAGTAAAATACAGTCAATTATCCCCCTAGATATTTGCCGACTTCCCTTTGAAAGAAGCCCCTTGCCAAATCACACTCTTAACTGGCAGGACGCTTAGAACCGACCAGTTTCATTCTTTAATTTTCCCGTGAGATAGGCTCCGGAGATCTCATTAGACGCGGGAGGCCGGTATAATTACCATCGCCATTTTATGGATGTGAAAACTGAGGCTCACTGGAGCCAAGTGACACGCCCACGACTTAAGGCGCCTCATGCTCTGCTTCCTAAAAACCTTTATGCCCAGAGTCATGAGCGCGTTCTGCCAGAAACACAAAGGGTATGCAATCCTTTCCAGCCAGGACCACCAGGTCTCCAACACTAGCCCAGGACTTCCTCCAACGACAGCGCATGCTGTTGCTGGAAGCTTATGGTGATGGGCTCTATCTGGGAAGCCTGCTGAACTGGAGCCCTGGACTCTCTCGGGAAGGCTCTAACACCCTCGGTGGGGTGATGCGCTCGGACCCCGCGGTGCCGGGAGCCCGTTCCAGCCTGTTCTTTTCGGACACAGTTGCTACCCGGGACGGGGTACCGACCCTCACCCCAAGGGAGCCGCGGCCCAGGACTTCGTCCCGAGGGAACCGCAGGGCCGGGCCGGGCAACAAGGCCGGAAGCAGACGAGGCCGGAGGCCGCAAAGGAAGAGGCGGCGCCGGGGGCCCCGCTATGGCGGAGGGGCGGGGCGGGGCTCCTCGCTTCTCTACAGCCTCCGCCTTATTTCTCTCGTCCTCCGTTTTGACAGCTTCCCTCCCCGGAGAACTCCAGAGCGGCAGAGCTGGCGCCGGGTGCTCCTCGCCCGCGCGTCCAGACCACCCCCGCGGAACTCCAACCTCAGCACCTCCATCCGGGTCCCGAGCGTCCCGCGCCTGCGCGCTGGCGCCGCCGACGGCGGCCCCGCCCAGCTCCTGCCCGGACCCGGAGCGCCCCGCCTCCCTGCGGGGCGGCCATGTTGGCCCTAGCTGGGGCGGGGGCCGGGCTGTGCGTCGCACCTTCCCGGCGCGCTGACACCTGAGGAGCTTGCCTCCCGCTCGCCGCCAGTTTGTGCGCGGGCGCCGCGCTCTCAGCCGGCGCGCTCGCCCCAGTCCCACCCCGCAAGCGGCCGCTGACTTGCCGCCGTGGGCCGGGGTGGCCCCGGGAACGACCCCAGGCCGTCATCGCTGCAGCCAGAGCCGCACGTCCTCTCCTGTCCCGCCACACCAGCCCAGCACAGGGCCTGGCACGCAGTAGACAGTACGAACAGGCAAAAGAAAGCCCTGTTGGGGTTTTCGTGGCAAGCAGCGGTACGCTGCGCCTGGGCGCGAAGGAAGTGGGGCACCCCCTTGACTTTCCCCTCCTGGCCAGGGACGGGCTCTGCCCTGCTTCAGTCCAGTCCCCCCGCGGGTGCTGGGTAGGACGTGGGCCGAGGGAGGAAGCCTCAGGACACCCCCAGGACCTCCGCCCTCAAGCAGCTTCTGTCGTAGGAAGTGGCGCCAAAAGCAGAAAAAAAAAAAAAAGGAAGCTAATTCAACAAAACCGTCTGTTGGGGAGGAGCGGCCGGTTGGTACCCCAGGAACGGAAACTGTTAGAACGACTTTGCACCCTCCCTTGAAGGAAACAGATAATAAATCCTTCTCCGTTGGATTTCTTGTTTCTCAGGATTCCAAGGCCTTCTGTGGTTTCAGTTATCTGTCCTCTCAACGTAGCTTGGCTCTGGGTTAACCTCTGGCCACAACCCTGGCTGAGGGAGGGGTTGATCTTCTGCAACAGCCACTGGTGTGGGTGGGAACAAAGAGATGGTCGCTGGCTCTCCAAGCAAAGAAAACTAGCCCCACATCAGTCTGGCGGCGGCCAGGTTCACTATCAGTTCAGGGCCCGGAACTTAAAACTGCCCCTGGATATTTGTGTGTAGAGTGGATAAAGTATAAAGCATATTTTAGTGGTTGGTAAAGAGCGAAAAGGAGTTTTTTACAAAGTTTTTTTACGAAGTCATCCCTCCAGGCTTTTCCGCGTGGAAACAACGCGTTCCTCTGAGTGGAATGGCCTCTCTGGGCACGCTTGTGACTAGGGCCCAAGGTTGGGACTTGAATTTCTAGAGGCTCCCCAACACTCTGTCTTTAAAGACAAAACAGAGACGTGAACTGTCCTCGCTTTGTGAATGAATTCACGGGGGAAAATGCTCAAGGTTCTGTCTGTCCACATGGAATTCCCTCAGAATGTATTTGTCAAAAAGGCAGGGGTCCTCTTGTGAGAAGTGAGAGTATTTGCAGGAACACCGTTTGGAAGTAGAACACCTCGTCTAGCTCTTCAGTTGCACTTGGCTGCAATTTCTCCTTCCTTCCTTCCTTCCTTCCCAGCTACCCAACCCCCTCCTCTTCTCTGTTTCCCGTTTCATTTTCTGCTCCTGCTCCTACAGGAAAACAAGGAAGCTGAGTCTTGGGCTCCCAAAGCCCTGACACTCGCGCTTGCTTTTTAGACTGGAGTGGGGCGGGAGGGGAGAGGAAGGGTGCTGGGGCCCCAAGCCTCCGAGTGAAAGGTGAAAGAGGCCGCGCTGGAGTTTGCCTGCAGTCTGCAGTTAAAATGGAGCCTGCAGCAACATGGCCAGCTGAGCCACTAGAAGTAGAGAAGGCAAGGGAGACAGCCAGCCCCGTCCCCCAGGCTCCGGAAAGACGCCTCCTCCCACCTTGCATTAAAAAGGAAATACCCCACACCATCAGGGAAGAGTTTCACAATCCAGAGTCCTCGGCTAATCAATGCAAGCAATGTGCCACTATTTCTAGAATCCTAAAATTCAAGAGGGTGACATCATTTTTGTTCTTTGAACTTGCCTGCCTCTGCATTGGCTTTTTTTTTTTTTTTTTTCTTAAAACATCACACCGTACCGGGCGGTGGTGGCGCACGCCTTTAATCCCAGCACTCGGGAGGCAGAGGCATTCGGATCTCTGTGAGTTCGAGGCCAGCCTGGGCTACAGAATGAGTTCCAGGACAGGCTCCAAAGCTACAAAGAGAAACCCTGTCTCGAAAAAACAAAAGAAAAAAAAAAAAAGAAAGAAAGAAAGAAAAGAAAACCATCACACCAGACCACCCTCTGGCTTCAGGGACAAGGCATATCCATACACTTACACCACCCTGTTCTGTCATTTCAGTACCTGTTTTCCTCTTTTGGAATATTAACTTCTGAAATACAATGGGAGACCAGGCTAATCTTTCACCCACATGTTAGAGTACTTGGAAAGGCAGCTTGCAGCTTGGGCAGGGAGTGTAAGTCAGTGCCCGAGGGCTGGTCCTAGACTTGACCCCTAGGACCACAGAAACAACATCAAAACCCCCACAGTGCCTTGCATGATTTGTGTGTGGTGAATACATTAATTTAACGTGATGCCATATTTTATACTCAAGGAAACCAAGGCTTACTAAAGGAAGTCCTCAAGGTCACATAGCCTCAAACCCATGATCTTCCCTGCTTCAGCCTCCTGAGGACTGAGATTACTTACATGTGTGAGGCACCATGCCCAGCTACTTCATGTGGCTGTAATTGTTCCCACGTTTTTATCTCTTCCTGGCTAAGAGTCTTTAGGAGGCTGGGTGGTGGCGCACACCTTTAATCCCAGCACCTGGGAGGCAGAGGCAGGTGGATCTCTGTGAGTTCGAGGCCAGCCTGGTCTACAGAGCGAGTTCCAGGACAGCCAGGGCTACACAGAGAAACTCAGTCTCAAAAACAAAACAAAACAAAAAAACCAAACAACAACAGGTCTTTAGGAACTGTAGTATCCTATATAAGGCACATCAAGTCCTAATATCACCCACCTTCTCTTTCTTCCAAAGGGACCATACCATGCCATAGGCAATGAGGAAATGCCACTGAGGGAGATGTGTTTGGAAAGCACCTGCCCTGAAGTGATTTATGAGTGAGTAGCATAAAGTACTCTTTAAAGACAGGCTGTTCTAACTCCATATCCAAAGAACAGTTTTCCCGCTGAAGATGTAGAGAAGCCAGGCTTGCCCCCCTGAAGCATTCTGACAGTTTATTTCTCATTGTAGCTTCCTTGTCTTGTTCGTGTCTCCACACCTGAGATGATCTGGGTCCCAGGTGGGGCTGAGAAACTGCCCAGTGTATGTATCTATTCTCTGTAACTATGTTTCCAGGTATTAAACTTTCCAAAGCCCCCTTCCTATGGGACTGCAGTAGGGTCTGGGACATGGATTCGAAGCCACACCGTTGAGATGGAAGTGACCGACCATACAGCCCTGGTTTCTTACTATCTACTGTCAGTGGGCAAGGGTATGCTCATGATGAGCAG
Organism: Onychomys torridus; assembly: GCF_903995425.1. NCBI lineage: Eukaryota > Metazoa > Chordata > Mammalia > Rodentia > Cricetidae > Onychomys > Onychomys torridus. Next base: position 147,197,571 of record NC_050444.1, read on the forward strand.
AAGCTAGACCTTTCCAAAACTTTAATATTTCTTTTTACTGTACATAAAAACAACAACCAGAAAAAAAAAAATCACCCACTCAAAACAGTTTCTAAGGATGATGGGTAGTATTTACAGCCATCTTGACACCTGAAATGACACCAGTTAGGTCTTGAACATTTACCGAAAGTGTTTGACCTCTGCCATGTCACTTAAAGATGCTCACCCACCCCAAGTTACTAAGATCCTTCCTTGTTTCCAGTTGCAAGTACCAAACAGTGATGCTTCAAAAGCCACGGACATGTTACAAAAACACTTCCTTCAGTGTCTGCCTTTCAATAGTTGGAAACCTTGGTTCCACTGAGAGGCCTGGTGGGCAGGCCTTAGCCTCTTGTGGGTGGCAGTGGCTGCCAAGCAAAAGAGCCAATCAGCTTCAGAGTATTGTTTAGGCTGGACTTGGCTGCTGTCCAGCTCTGAAAGAAGGTTAAGGTCATTTGGGGGTGGGGGTAAGGGAGGGAGGAGCCTGGGAAAAGAACGACTGGCCACACCCGGGGTTCTCTACTGGTCAGGTTCTATTTACTTCTCAAAAGCCAATTACTCACAGCTCAGTGGCGGGCAGTTCTCTTGGCCAGTGGTAACTCCAGTCAGAAACTGGAGACTGGGCTAGGCGGTCCTGGAATTGCAGAAGAGCAGATTATAGAAACCCAGGAAACAGAACTCCTAGGTAATGCTCCACACAGTCCAGAAATGCACTTTCTAGATTGGAAAGTTCGAGTTCAAGGTCCATAGCAAAAATAGTGATTAGTAGTCTTACTAAGTAAAAGAAAGACATGCCAAGCACGCTCCTTTTGTTTTTATAAGAAACTATCTTGGTTGACAAAGGTTTTTCTCAGTAAGTGCTAATTTGCCATTCCTGTCCCTGACTCAAATATTAACAGCTACACCAAGTTTGATGAGTGCTTGACTACGGTTCTTGAGACACTTTTGCCTCATGCCAAATACAACAGGAACCCCTCTCCCTAAAGCCTGCTGTACTGAAGAACTTAGGCCTTGGTCAGGTGGGCCTTGTTTTGCATCTGAGAGGGGGGAACTGATGCACTTACCTCATAGGTAACAGGGCTGTCACAGGAATATCTGCAACATATTTTGTTCAGCAAATAGAAAACTGTCTCAGGTTTCACTTAAGTGTTTACAATCATATTTTGTTAGTATCTATGATTGCGCTGGAAAAAAAATAAGAACTTTAGTTTTCTTCTCTTTCCTAAGGGAAATGAGTAGAGAAGGAAGAACAGAATGGGGACATCAAAATGTTGACCTACAGCAGCTGCATCTGCCACCGTGATGCCATTTGATTTTGTTTTTTAAATTTATTTTGTATACAGTATTCTGCCTACATGTCAGAAGAGGGCACCAGATCTCATTACAGATGGGTGTGAGCCACCATGTGGTTGCTGGGAATTGAACTCAGGACCTCTGGAAGAGCAACCAGTGCTCTTAACCTCTGAGCCATCTCTCCAGGGCATATTTTTTGTTTTTCGAGACAGGGTTTCTCTGTGTAGCTTTGCACCTTTCCTGGAACTTGCTTTGTAGACCAGGCTGGCCTCGAACTCACAGAGATCTGCTTGACTCTGCCTCCTGAGTGCTGGGATTAAAGGCGTGCACCACCACCACTTGGCGCCACTTGATTGGTTTTTAAGTTGGTATCATGTGCCAGGATGCATGTCAGAAAGGAACTAAGCAGTGAGCATCACAAACTGTTCATATTCCAGTGGACAAAACCACAGTGGGTCAGATGCTGACAATAGAAAACCTAAGTCAGGAAGAGCAGATTGGCTTTATTATTATTATTTTTAACGGACATTTTTTGTTTTTGTTTGAGACAGGGTTTCTGTGTAACAGCCCTGGCTGTCACGGAACTCACTTTGTAGACCAGGCTGCCCTCGAACTCATACCGCCTGCCTCTGCCTTGTGAGTGCTGGGACTAAAGGCACACACCACTATGCCCATATTCTTTTTTTCCTGGAAACAGTCTTACTATGTAGATAGATCCAGTTGACCTACATAGTAAGTAGGTCCAGGCAGTCTATCTTCAAACTCAGTCACTTGCTTCTGCCTGAGAGCTAGGACTTAAGGTGTGTATCACTACACCCAGGGGTTCACGATTTTTACCAAGTCTTAAGCGTTGCTGGGGTTCTGATTTTAAAGGGGTCATTGTGGTAGTTGTACTATAGGTCTGTACCCAAGCATAGCACAAGAGAAGGTTAAGAATTTGGGAAAGAAGTTGACAGTGTCATGAGCTCTGGTGGCATTGGCCGGACTGAGGATGACTTAAGAGTGAAGACTGGATGCAGAAGAGGCATGGGAGTTTCAGGAGGCAGGGGGAGGATCCGTGAGGTCCAGGCCCGCCTATCTACAATGGGAATTCCAGGGCACATAGAACTATACAGTGAGACCCTATCTCAAAAATCACAAAAACAGCAAACAAAAACCGAGTCAAGAAACTTTTCTAGTCAAACATGGAAGGTTGGACCTGCCATTTACTGCAAAAACAGAAAAAAATAGGCTTCCCTATAGACGCTCAAGTTCTCAGTAGTAGTGATGCTGAAGAGTCAGTCTGGAGTCAAGAAAGCCAAAATGCAGATCCAAGGGGTAGATCTTGGCTACTTCTAGGAAATGGCTCTTAATAACAATTTCTAAAAGAACCTCCCCTTTGTCAACCATGGGTGGAGGAGGCCGCCACATTAGGAGAGCACGGCCCTGCAAACGGTCAGGCTGATTTTTTTTCCCCAGAAACAGTCTCACTGTATAGCTCTGGCTATCCTGGAACTGTAGACCAGGGTGGCCTCAAACTCAGAAATCCAGACCCCTGATCGCCAAGTGCTGTGATTAAAGGAGTGTGCTCCTATGCTCAGCTTTTATTTTAAAATGACTGGCTAAAGATTTTGTTGTTTATGTGTGTAAGTGTTTTGCCTGCATGTGTGCATGGTGCACCGTCTGTGTGCCTGGGGACCATGGAGGTCAGAACAGGGTGCTGAATCACCCCTGGAACTGGAGTTACAGGTGGTTGTGAGCCACCATGTGGGTGCTGAGGATCAAACCTGGGTCCTTTGTAAAAGCAAGTGCTCTTGATTACTGAGCCATCTCTCAGTATCACACACTATGTGTGGGTCTGTGGGTGGGTCTGTGGGTGTCAGTGTAGGTGTCGGACCCCATGGTGGTCATGAGGCACCCAAACATGGCTCCCTAACTGCTGAGTCACCTTCCCAGTCACAGGTAAAGCTCTTAAATAATTTGAAAATAAAAAAGCCTCACAAAGTCTTACCAAGATTTAATGTACATTTATTCTTAACACGTGGAACATATAGTATAAAGATTTCATACTGAATAAATGATATTCATTAAGCCAAAAAAGGAAAAAAAAGGAGGAATTTACATCAAGTTTTTAGCTACATTGTTGAAATACAAATATGCAGATTTTATCACTGAAAAAATCTCAATTGTGTTTCTTCATCAGGAACTTCAACTGAACCTAGAACTTTTTCACACCTCGATTAGAAAGGAAACAAAACAAAACAAAAACCCAGAAAAAATAAACTATAAGTTGATTGGCTGCCGAGACAGCAAGGACATTTTACAGAGACCTGTACAGCACCGCACCAGGGGCGATGTCTGGCAAGAGATTAAATAGCTGTGTCTCGCTGTGTGCAGGTCACCAACTTGTTAACTCGTCATACTATAAAGGGGCAGCTGGGAAGGGGACCGAACTGTGGAGAGTCAAGGGTATGTGCAATGTACAACATCATATATACACACGCGTGGCAGCGCGGCCGCTGCAGCTAAAGGTTAAAACCAGTTCTAAGAGGTGATCTCAGGGTTATTCATACAATCAAGGAGGAGAGAAAGAGGTCAGGGTGTTGTAGGTTCACACATGATACTTTGGGGGAAAAGCCTTTTTTTTTTCTCCTCCACATTTAACTAAAAACATTTTTAAAAACTACAGCTTGCTGCTGAGCCAGCATCTCTTCTCGTTTCCATGTGAGACATTATTATTACAGTATGTTTACAGTATCAGGTGTACAGTACAGTACATGAAAGGGTCTACACTCTACTGCACAGGCCTCTCCAGTGAACAGGGGCTGCTCACACCGCCAACTTCTCGGCTCCTGCGAGATTGTGAATGGACAGCAATAAACCACACAGTTCGGCAGTCACCTTTTGTCCTTCAGGGTTTTTTTGTATTTTTTTTCCTTTTTTTTTTAACCATTAAAAACAGTTATGAAATGTGGCATCCCGTTGATGCAAGAACCGGGAAAGCCATTTTTTTCCCCAAACTCACTGTAAACAACAGTAACTTTGGTTAAAATAAAAAAGTCTTCTATGTAGGCAGAGCTTTGTCTCTTCAAATAGGGTGGGGTCCTGAGGGAAGCAGGTGAGGGTGAGGAACAGAAAGGTGTGAGGGAGTAGGGGTGGGGAGAGACTTTCCCTAGGGAGAAGCTGGACAGCACAGGGCAAACTGGATTCTGAGGTGGTTTTGCATAAATAAAGGGCAACAGTCAGTTTCTAAGTTCTCCACACACTCACACACACACAGGGAGGGGAGGTGCCCCACGGCTGTCATGACTGGCCAATCAAAAACAGTACATCACAAATGACTTGTGAAACCAATGAGTTCATCAACGGTGATACCGAGATGTCCAACAGCCGTGACTCATACAGAGTGAACTCTGAGTGGTTCTCGTCCACCCTGGCCAGGGCAAGCAGTGCACGGGCAGCCCGCCGCATCATGTCCACACTAGTTGGTTCGAAGGGAGGGTTCTGCATATGGAGGAGGCTGGCCTGGCTCTGCTGGAACTGTGTGGCAGCTAGGCTGTCCTCTAGGAAGCCCAGGAGGTTGCCGATGCTGCCCTTCTGCACTGCAATGGCCCGGGCTGCCAGGCTGTCCCCCTGTGCCAGATTGGCCAGCAGTACCACGGCCATCTCCCGGCACACTGGGTTCTTTCGGTCACTGAGGAAGCGCACCATGGTACTATACAACTTCTCCAGGCGGCTAAAGGGGGGCGTGGCCAGGATCAGGTCCACATTGTTGTCCTGGATGCTGAGTTTGCTGAGGGTTTCCAAGACAAGTCTCTGGGGAGAGAGGACGGCATTGGGGCCTAGGGTGGAGAAAGGGTCCTGGGCTTCAGCTGAAGGGCAAACTGCCCAGTGTAGGAGTCCGTCCAGCACAGGCAGGCAGATGCTCTCTGGGTACGGGGATAGGTCCAACTGCCCCGAGATGTTGGCGAGGGTCACCAGCGTGTTCTCCCGGAGCATCTCCAAGCAGTCCCACCACCACTCCACCTTGTCACAGCTCACCCCTTGGTCCTGTTCCTCCTCCTTCTCATAAGTTAGCGGCGCCTGCTTCCGCTCTGGATGCTTATGGTGCAGTAGGATCAGCTTGCCTAGGATAAGCAGCAGCCCCGGGTGTTTGGACATCTCAAAGTCGTTGCCTGGCACAAAGGACAGGCTGCGGATGGTATTGGAGACACAGACACAGCGCTTAGCAAGGGAATCCTGCCAGTCCAGAAGGGTACACAGTGGGGTCTCATCCTTACTGTGGGGTTCATCCTCCAAAATCTTGATGTTCCGGTGGCTCTGTGCCGGGCTAATGCCGAATGGAAACTTGCTGCTGTCCTTAGTGGCCTCTGCGCTCTTTGTCCCCTCGTCAGTCAGCGTGCTCGACCGGGTGGACAACACGTCATCCATGGTGGCTGTGATCCTCTTTTCTGAAAGGCCGTCGGGCGGGGGGCCCTCCTGCTCTGTCGTCCCTTGTGAACCCTCAACCGTTGTGAGGTGCTTCCGAGGGGGCGTCGGGCAGGGCACAGAAGGCCGGGAAGGCAGCAGCTCTACCTTGCTCTCAAAGTGGGTCTGGATGTGCTCAGTGGTGTCCCCACCACCAATCCGCCAGTGCAGCAGGCCACTGTCAAACTCCTGCACGCGCCCAAGCTTATCTGAGCAGTCCACCACAAATGGGTCGTTTTTCTGCACAATCTTTACCGGAAGCTTGTCAAACTTACTGACTAGCTTCTCCTCACTATTCTCTGAAGCTGGCTTGTCCTTGCCTAAGAAGGCCAATTCCTCATCATTTTCAACCACTTCTTCTTCCTCCTCCTCCGGTTTAGGATCTAGGAGTTCATCTTCCTCCTCCTCCTCTTCCTCCTCCTCTGTGGGGGTTGGGCTAGACACTTTGCTGAATCTCCCAGGGTCTAGTAATGTTCTCTGTCCTGGGTCCCCCACCTCATACTCCTTTAATATGCCAAAGATCTCAATCAGGCATCGACGGAAGTATTCCACAAGAAGCTCTAGCAACCCTGGGAGCTGAAAGATAGAGAAAAGGAAATGAAACCAAGGGAAGAATCCTTGACCTGAGTTCCCAAGCTCTATCCAATTTTCTTTGAGTTAGACATTTCTCACTTGGGAGGTAAAGCTGTTCCCTTTCTAGAGGCTTCTGTTCCAGCAGACTGTTCGTCTTCACTTCTCTCACACCATTTCCTTCTCAAAGAAAGAGCACAAAGCTTTCTTTTGCCCAAACAATGGTCGCATAAGCCTGCCCCCAACAGGCGGGAAATGTTAGCCACACATCAGTAACACCCAATACCTTTAAACCTCTTCTTTCTGAATATATGTTCTGCTTTTCACCAGGCTCCTGGTCACTGCCACTGCCCTCGAGGGTGGTATCTCTATTCCACGGCCATATGTAGCCCAAGTCTAAGCATGCTGGTATGAGCCCTTCCCAACACAAGCCAGAAAAGGGCACGCACTTTTAACAGGTGCTCATCTATGCTCCACTAATTCCCAGTAAGATTAACTCTCTTGGCCAAACTCCTTCCATCCACCTGGTTTTTAGAATTAGAAAGACCTTGGTTTGAATACTGCCTTTCCTAGAAATCAGCTACATAAAATGAAAAATCCCCTAAACTTCATGAAAATTTATTTCTCGCCGGGTAGTGGTGGAGCACACCTTTAATCCCAGCACTCGGGAGGCAGAGGCAGGCGGATCTTTGTGAGTTCGAGTCCAGCCTGGTCTACAAAGTGAGATCCAAGACAGGCTCCAAAGCTACACAGAGAAACCTGGTCTCAAAAATAAACAATCAAACAAACAAACAAATAAATAAATAAAAGAAAGAAAGAAAATTTACTTCTTTACTTTCTTGTGGACAGCAATATTATTCTGGACTTACATAACACTGGCTGCATTCCCAAAGAACCTGGGTTAGATTCGCAGCACCTACATGGCTGCTAAAAAGTGTAACTCCAGTTCTAGGGGATCAGCACCCACTGTGGCCTCAGTAAGCACCTGACATACAGGTGGTACAGACACATGCAGACAAGACACATATACAGAGACACTCCCTCACCTTATGAAAGAAAACTATTAAGATTAGTAATGCCGTCTTTACTGCTATGATCACTGACACAGATACCACAATGCTATTTCTGGTAGATCAGAAATACCCCTAGTAGTCTACCTTCCTTTTTTCTGCCTTTATTATTAGTTTTTTACATACAGAGTCCCATGTATTCCAGGTTGGCCTCAAACTACTGAGGTAAACAAAGATGACTTTGAACCTCTGATCTAAGCCCGCCTCCCTCCTTCTCCAGTGTTGGGATTATGTGTGTCACCACACATGATTTATGTGGTAGTGGGAGTCCATCTCTGAGCCATGTACATGCTACTAAGAGAGCACTTTTCCATCTAAATCACAAAATTCCAGTCTCTAGTCTTTAATTTTTTTAAATTAATCTATAAATAAAATCCTCCAGAGCTGGGTGGTTGTGATGCACACCTTTAATCCTAACACTCAAGAGTCAGAGGGATCTCTGTGAGTTCCAGGCTAGACTGGTCTACAAAAAGAAACCTTGTCTGAAAAGACAAAGTCAATAAATAGAAGAAAAGAAGGCGGGAGGGAGGGAGAAGATTTTGGGTGGAGGGCGTGCCAGGCATCATGGAGGGCAGGGGAGGGATGGTCTCTGTGGAGTCAATTCTCTCTCCTTCCACCTTTTAATGGGAACTGAACTTCTAAACTCAGGCCCAACTGCCAAGTGCCTTTACCTGTTAAGCCACCTGGCTGGATTCTTTTTTTCTTTTTCTTTTTTGAGACAGGGTTTCTCTGTGTAGCCCTGGCTGTCCTGGAACTTGCTCCATACACCAGGCTGGCCTCGAACTCCCAGAGATCCACCTGCCTCTGCCTCCTGATTGCTGAGATTAAAGGTGTGTGCCACCACCATCAGGCTATTTTGTTGAACTGTTGTTACCAGAAACAAAAAGTTTCTCCCAGCTGGGATTAAGTAGCTCCTTTAAGAGAAGGCAGAGGCTGGCAGATCTCTGTGAGCACAAGGCCAGCCTGACATACAGAGCAAGTTCCAGGACAGGCAGAGCTACATAGCCAAACCCTGCCTCAAAAAGAAACTCCCAGCTGAGCATGGCATTCAGGGAGGCTAAGACAGAAGAACCTTAAGTCTAAGGTTCAGATAACTTAGTAAGACCCTGGCTCAAAACAAAATAAACCTCAGCAAGAGCTGGAGCACAACCATCATCTTGCTCCCAAAAAAAATTCCTTTGGAATTTAGTTGGACACTAACAACACACGTAAATTATTACTGCTCCCATGCCCATTGTCAAGAGAAGCAAAGTATAAGCAAAGATTCCCAGCAAAGCGATAGAGTGTTAGCCGAAGATGGTGTCCTTCTTGCTGTTGCTTCCCATTATCTACATCAAGAATGTCCTAGGCCTTCCCCACCCTGCCCAGAAACCTGTACTCACCTGACTGAGGTTGAAGGTCATAATGCTGTTGTCATCATATAGGAGGATGTTAATGGTGTCTAACGCCCACGTGCTCTCTGCCAGGAGCCCAGACTTGAGGGACATCATTACCCGCCATGCCTCCGGGGTTCCTGAAATAAACCTCTGTGTTGTCCATCCACCAAGCCCTGACTGGCTAGAAGCACCCCAAGGCTGTCCCTTGAGTCAGGCTATTCTGCCTCCATTGCTCCTAAGTAAGCTGTCTAGGACACCAGTGTGTGGCAGAGCCTTAAAGAAAAACCTAAAGTAAGCTTATTTCTTCCATCCCTCAAAGTCTTTTGCTTTATTTCAGTAAACACTACACCTGATTTAACCATGTCCAGAATATCAGGATGGAGGGAACCACGTGAAAGATGGAAAGGGGGAGCAGATTCAGGCACCCAGTCAGGGAGCTCTCCTTACCAATGTCTTTCATTGTGAGCCGCCTTCTCTGCTTCAGCACGGGCTGTGTAGCTTCAACAGAACCAGGTGGGAAGGTAATGTCCCGCCGAATCATAGGGGGCTGCACAGGGGTAGGTGCTATGTGTGAAGCAGGTACTGGTGGACCTGCTTTCTGCATTTTCATCCCAGAGTGCAGGAATGGAGATTTGCTAGGAGAGGTACGGTTCTCCATTGGCCGGGGTAGGGGAGCGGGGCTGGATACCTGAGGAATGTGATTCTGCATGCTTGGTGGGGGCTGGTAGTTAGATGGAGGGGGTCTTGTCATGGGGGGAACAGGGGCTGAAGGACCATATGGAGGCTGGCGTGTGCCATGGGAAGGCCATGGGCCTTCATGGTTGGCCCTCTGATCTGTATGGAGCATTTCATCTGTTCGGTTTACACCATGATACGCAGGACCCTGGGGGGCAGAGCCTGTGCTCTGCCTGTTGGCATAATTGTAGGTCATGTCATTCCGCCCCTGCCACATGGTGCCTTGCTGAGCAACCTCAGCTGAGGCCTGTATAGGGCCGCCCATCATTTGTGGTGGCATGGTCTGCTGGGCATTGGAACCAGGAGCTGCAGAGACCCGGTCTCGGCCAAACTGGAATGGAAATTGGTTCTGGGGGCCGCCTGCTGGCCGGCGCTCAGTAGCAGCGGTGGCAGTGGCAGGATAGGCGTTGCTGTACTGGTTGTACACATCCTGCTGAGTGGCAGGCTGGGCAGCTTGTTGCTGGCTGGCAGACTGGGACTGAGCTGCAGGCAGCTGTTGCTGTTGAGGCTGCCCCTGCCCAGTGCTGTATGGCACACTGTACATCTCCCCTTCATGCCGCTTGGCAGGAGGGCCATATGTGCCATCCATTGGCCTCTTATAATTCTAAGACAGAGAAAACAGAGGCCAAATTAATATTGTTTATTCAGTCACAGAAGTCACAAATGCCACAGATGGCTCCCATCAGACATTAACTCATTTTTCTTTTGCCCCTTGAAAGGCAGGACACAGATGCAAAGAAAATACCTTTATAAATTCTCTCTCTCTCTCGCGCGCGCGCGCGTGCATACGTACGTGTGTGTGTGTGTGTGTGTGTGTGTGTGTGTGTGTGTGTGTGTGTGTAGTTTTGGAGGTTTTCCTGTAACTCACTTTATAGACAAGGCTGGCCTTGAACAAACAGATATCCCCCAGCTTTTGCCTCCTGAGTACTGGAATTAAAGGCTCATGCCACCAGTGCCTGGCTTGCAAATTATCTTTTGAGGCTGTTTCTGAGAGCAACCACTATTTTCTCTTCTAGAGTTTCCCCTCCAAATAGAAAAATACATAAGACCTCAAACCAGTTAGACTTTCTAGGGGAACCTGCGGGCCGGTGCATTCCCAGCTGCCCTCCTCACCTGCTGCTGCTGCTGCGGATACATTGTGGTCTGCTGGCTGGGGAAGGGGCTGCTGGAAGGGGTGCCTTGAGTGGAGAATTGATTGCCATAGGAATCATGTCTGCAGAAGACAAGGTGGTCAGGGTGGAGTCACAAAACCTGAGCCAACAATGGCAAAGAAACAAGGATTCACTCACCTTTGCTGCTGCTGCTGCTGCTGCGGGGGGTAGCGGCTAGGAGAATACATCCCCGAGTCTGGGGTGGAAGGCATGAGATTTGGCTGGGGGGCCCCGGTGCCCATATTTCCTTCAGGCCCAATTCCAGGTTCCGTCCTAAACAAAATTGAAGGGAACTGAGCACACCACAGCTTCAGGGCACCCAGGGCAGGGCATGGGCAGGGGCGCTTACCTCACTCTGTCATAAGGACCTCCATAGGGATAGTGCTGTCGTGGTCCCATAGCCACATTTCCCAGCCCAGGGCCAGCAGCTCGGCTGTAGGGGTCACCCATCCCACCGTTGGGGCCCTGCCCTGAGGACATGAAGGGATCACTTCCTGGAGCTGAGTGTAGAAAGGAAGGCAATGAGAAAACCGGCAAGTCAGCAGCTAGGCAAGCTACACAAGGCCTGTCTCAAAGTTCCAGGCCTTCTACAGAGCATGGTTTGTTCCTACTACTTTTCTGACAGGATTAATGCAGAAATATAAAGCCTTAAAAGTGGCTAGGTAAAGCAAAGGTAAGAGAGAGGTATTTAAAAACAAAACACATAAGCAGAGATAGGTGGCTCAAGATGTAGCTCAGTGGCATAATGATTGCCTAGTGTATGTGATTCCCCAGATCTGACCCCAGCACCACACCAGAAAGGAACGAGAAGGCAGGCAAGGAAGAAGGGGATGGTATGATCAGGAGATACACAGAAGAATCTCAGAAGCTGCCTCAGCCACAGCCACAACACCAAGCTACTCATGCTGCCCTCTGCATGAGTCGAAGGTCACCAAAATCCCCCAGTCAGTCAGTCACCTTTCCTCATGCTGCCGTAAGGATCCTTATTTGGCTCATAGGACATGCGCCCCATCATGTCAGAGGTATTCATACTGGGCTGGTACCCAGGGTTTGGAGTCATGGAATTCCGCTTCTGGAATGTGGGGTCACTTCCATCAGGAAAGGCATCCTGGATTCCAGCTGAGTTGCTCCTGCTCCAGAGAGAGGAGAACTAATGAAGCCCTGAGTAGACCAATTCATCATCTGAGCCAAGAGACACAGTGGACTAGCTGGGCAGGAAGAGGCAGGAGCCAACCTTGGACTACCCCGACACACTCCACGTTCTATCCTGCCCATGGGCCTTACCTCATGCCTGGTAAGGGGGGAATCTGACTATGTGGTGTAGATGCTGGAGTTGGAGGCTTCAGGTCTCCTCCTTCTGCCATAGAACTGCTGGTTGACTGAGGAGTTTGTGGCCCCTGCATAGATCCTGATCCCGCTGTGAACAGAGATGCAGAGTGAGCAGCTTACTTGCCAGAAACATATTTAACTCTTACAAAACCATGAATGCTCTAGAATCTGGGGTGTGCCCATGTGCCTGAGTATGAGTATGAGTCTGGATCTTTTGCTCAGCCTCCAGTGTTGGGACTGACATCCTGTCTGCCATCCCAGGATCTCTCTGGAAGAGCTTTCCTAAGGACAACACACCCTTAAGTAGTCTTCTTCTTATAGCTGGTGATGGGGAAGGGCAAGTCTTAAGGAGGGGAATGGGTTTTGTCACTTATGCAGGCATGTCTTGATACAACACTGGCATGTAGAAGTTCACATTTGAGAGCTGCACATATAACACATACGCCCCACCTTGCTATTTTGTTTGGTTGCATTCACAGCTTAGAAATGAAAAGACGATGTGGCTATATTTCACCACACCAGGCCATTAAGTCACAAGTAACTTCTTAACTGCCTTGCTTTATTCTCCAAAGAACCTGTCTAATGCTATCAACACCATGATGATGGTGGAGCAAAAACTGAAATCCAGGGTGCAGGAGAGTCACATCGCCACAGCCTAGCTGTTTCTATTAAGTACCCAGCACCATGTCATCCTTAGGTTCCAATGTTTCTCTAACTAGATGAAGAGAGAATTCCCAATAATTAGTGCTTTCATTAGTTAGCTTCCCAGCACTAGATATCCCACTACTTAGCCCCCCCCCAGCTGATGAGTCATCTCAGGAAGGCATTACTCTCTGAGGTCAACGACAGGGCACACATGTTTATGCCTACCTTCTTTCTAGGGCCCATGCTAGCCTAGGGCCCAGCCTCCTCTGAGAAAGGAGGGTAGGCAGAAGCATTCCTATCATCAAAAAGTCCCATTCAATACCCCTTCCTACCCCTCCTTCCATTCATTACCATCTTAGCTCTCTGGGGAATTTAGGGCTCTAGATGAGCTGCATTCTAAGGCGCTGACATCAGCAGGCCAAAGCTCCCAGATGGCCCAGCCACACTGCTATTTGTCAGTTTTCCCTCACTCCTCTGGTGTCCCTCCTACTCACGAGTTTACAAACATTTGGCGAGATGCCAGGTGTACAACAGGAAAATGAGAAAGTGAAAATTTAAGGCTGCAGCACAGCACCTCCCAAGGGAGTCACCACCACTGCTCTTTAGTCTGCCGACCTGCTAAGCCACGGGGATGGTAAAACACATATCTCTGGCATCTGCTCTGCTCCCGGGAGGGAGAGAGGGAGGGAAGAACCATTACTTAAGGAACCCTGAAGGCTTTTAGGGTTCCCAGTCTTGGGGGTGCTTGCCCACTCTTACCAGGAGAGGGAGGCTGGATCTTGGGCTGGGACTTCTTGGAATCAGCAGCTGCAAAAATGTCTGGGGGAGGGTCTTCTCCCCGCTCAATTTTGCACTCAAAGGCGTAGAGACACTGGATATACTGCTTCTTCAAGGAGCTGGCTGCACTGCTTGATGTACCCACATTGAGGTTGGTAGCAAGTTCCCGCCATTTTTTGTTCTTGTTGACCTGAAAGCAGCAGAACAGTCGAGGCATCCCTGATCTGGCCTCCTGCACACAAGCTAGGAGCCCAAACTGGCTGCTGCAACAGACTTAACAATTCTAGGAACAGCAGGCCCCACTGCTTACTGAAAGCAGGACAAACAGACACCAATACGGGAGCGAACAGCACTGAGCACTGGTCTTTATGCTTCAAACCTCACCCTCTAATTGACTGACTTGTCAAGCTAAGGATTTTTACACAATTGCCTTCCTTCAGTGTGAGGGTGACAACTTAAGTGTGATCAGTCCAGAATTCCATCTCCTCCTTCAGCCTCAGGGCACATTGACCAAGACCATTTCCCAAATGTTCCTTCTAATCTGGCCTGGGCTAGCTGGGCAGATTTCCACTGTGCTCTAGTGCTGAGAACACTGACACTACAGTCCTGGTCCAAACAGAGATCACTGGGTTGTGATACTTGACCTGGTAACTGCAAATCCATAGTTTAGGGAAGCAGAGAGGGGGCGGGAGAGAGAGAGACACACACACATACACCCTACACTGAAAGGAGGTGACCAGGAATAATACTTCCTAAGGTGGTGATGTGAGTGTAACACCTAGATTCAGCAATGGTCTTGTGTAATTCTGCATATTCTCTCCCATCCCCACGCCATCTGGACCAATCTACTGGGATAGCATCATCGTCTTTAGAATACAATTACTTAACAGCAACTAAAAGATTTCCTTTTTAAATTGGAAGACAAGCTTGGGCTTGGAGATTCCTTCTACACCTCATCCTGGGTTCAGTGAGCTCAGGGTAAACAATCAGAAGTAAGGTGAAGCCATCAAGCAATCAATCCCCCTTTCCATAACCAGCACACAAGTGAGTACTAAACTAGAGTGAGAAGTCGGAATGTACCCAGGGTCACCTCAGCAGCCCTGTTTGCACGTGCCCTGTTTGGTTTTGTTTTCCTTTGTGGGGGAGGGGAGTGAAGTCTGAAGGGAGATGGGACTCACAACTGACTGTTATCTGGCTTCATTCCAGTGACCTTTGTTTCTGCTGGTGACAGCTGGTTTCCTTTTCTGATTTAGGTTTGGAGTAAGTCTCTCCCTGTCAGGCTCTCCCTCCCCCACCCCATAGTTTCTGGTCTGGATAGTAAAGACAACCTCAGAGAAGACAAGTCTGTAAGGCTACACCATCAGTCAGTGGAGCCTCACCAACGAGCCCCAGCTGAATGCAAAGGAAATTGCAAAGGACACCACAAGGCATTCGAGCACAGACTGACCCACTCTCTGAAGTCACAGCGTAAAACGACCAGACGTTTTCCACCCTTCTATTTCTTCCCGTAACTACTCCGACCTTCTATCAGACGGTTTTTGAATTCAAAGGGTCAATGAATCTGGCTGTACCACAACTTACAAACCAAGTGATTCAGTGGGACCCTCACTGAAGCTTAACACTCATTCTTTCTAACATTTGGCAGGACAGAAGGTCACACATGGTCCCTGTTTTACCATTTGAAAATTAAAGCTCATATGGTTTATAGACCTTGGTTAAGGTCACATGTTTGTAGTGTCCCTGTAGAATGAATGACACAAATCAGAAGCCGACCGTCTGGTACTTACCTGAGTCAATCCACCAATCTCCTTCACAGACACATAGAGGCGATAGAGGTCCAGAGGTTTCCTACCCACAGCAGGCAGATTGGTCATACCCATGGCCTTTTCCTCTGTGAAGGCCAGGTATCGGTCCACCCACATCTTCCTCTCTGGCTCACCACCCAACTCATACAACTTGGTGATCTTCTCATTAGTTGTAGTAGAAGAGCTGGATTTCTGGAGGGGAGGATCAAAACCAGACACTCATCAAAACCAAAGCCTGTACATATGAAAGGCACCACAGATCTCTTCTTCTCTGCCCCTCCTCCTTTGAGAAAGCCTTCCAAGAGCCTGGGCTGGTCATTGAATCCTCTTGCTTTGGTCTCTTAGGTGCTGGGATTATGTCTCAGAAGTTACTGGCTCTTTTTTAAAATGTGTATTCGACAGTTAATGGCTAGTCTAGCTTTACACGAGTTCATTGAGGTGGGTTTTGTAATAGTAGCAAAAGAAGAGAAGAGCAGCTAGTTGCCTACAGCACACATAATCCTCAGTGTATAAGCATGGGAAGCTAAGCCTCACTGAGAAAATTCTATACGGCCAAGTCTGGTGTTTTCTCTGTAACATGTGGCGGTTACAGTATTCTGTTATTTACATGGAGATCCTACAGACAGCATGAAACAACTGCATGACTGGTCAGTCATTCTAGGACTCGTCATGGTAGAGATCAATGGCAGAGATTAGTGTCATAACATGCACTAATTCTCTCATTCTCTTTCTTGTTTTCCTCAGCGAAGGAGAGAAGAATCGAGACAAACTCATCACCTTAGACTTGGATTCTGTTTTGGGGGTCCCATCGGCCTTGTTGTTCATCTTTGTGGCTGGAGTTAACTTAACATCCCCAAGGCCCATCATCTCGGGGCTGGCTGCCATCCCTGGAAAAGGACACACAGTCAAGTTAAATCCACCTTGCTACAATGTGAAGAGCATTCTTGAAGAAATCTCTGGGATGAACCATGAATTACACTTACCTGCTGAATTGTTGGCCATGGTCCCACTCATAGGATATGGGGGTCCCTGAGGGTTGATCATGCCAGCCATACTATTAATGCCCTGTCCATAGGGAGGTCCAGTTCCCATCATGCCCCCTTGATTCATATTCGGGTAGCCTGGTGGCCTAGGCAAGATGATGGAAATTAAATACAAGAAAAGGTTAGGTTAGATTTGGGCATAAGCTAAGTAGGGTTGTATGATCCTCTAATTGGAGTAGAAAAGTCAAAGTCTCTCAAAGCATACTCAGGCATATCTAGTTATTCCTATCCTCTACTTCCCACAAAAGGTTCAAGGAAGGTTTGAGCTCTGCATAACAAACATTAGCTTAGTCTGAAGGGATCTCATTCTTGGAGACTAAAGGCAACTAAAGGTTCCTATAAGCAACCTCTAAAGTTGCTGTCTTTATATTCAAAGGCACTCCTTACGACAAAAGGCCTATAAGCGATGCTCAATTTTAACACTTTTTAACTATCACACTAAACACCCCAGATTGGACTCCAGTATTCTCTCTCCAACTACCCTTTCTTGCCTAGACTCCAAGTAGCGGGGCCTACAGATATAAACCAACATACCTAGCTTAAGTTCTGGTTAAGTATTCAGATAATACTTTGCCATATGAATTTTTACTCTAAATCCTTAAGAACTAGCACATTTGTGTGTGTTTGTGTGTTTAAACTATTGAGTGCTCTGAAGAGTTCTCAATATATACGGGCATGCAACTATGCATGCACACAGTCAACATTCTGTTTTAGGACCCTTCACTTCCCAGGCCTTACCTGTTTTGGATAGAGTTGGCAGCAACATGCATGGCAACAGCAGATTCTTGAGTTTTCCGGTTCATGCCCCCTGGTGGGGGACACATCCCTGACCCAACCTGAGGTGGCATATTGGCCATATTAGGACCATAAGGCCTGTTGCCCATTGATGCATGAGTCATTCTCCCTGGAGGGAGTGTGCCATAAGGTGGGATTCCAGGCTGCCCGTGCATTTGACCTCCAGCACCCATGGGGTTCATACTTCCAGCCATGCCTGCATTGGGGTAGTTGGCATTGGGCAAGGCATTATAGTTAGGCTGCCTAGGGTAGCCTCCTGAGAGGGGAGGGAAAGAGGACACAAGTCTTGGTTAGTGAGCCCTAGCATTTATCAACTCTAAAACTCCAAACAATGAGAATCAATCAATCAATATTTTGGTTAGGAAATTGACCAGCTCCATGGTCTGCTCTTTGTTTTTTAAAGAAAGTTCATAAGGGTAGAAGAGGAGCATGTGAAGGGTAGGGATTGCTGGGGACTGAATCGAGGGCTTTGTCCACACCAGGTAAGTGCTATATTACTGAGCCACACTCCGGCATGACTGCCCGGCACAGGGAATGGATTGCTCTCTTCCTATCTAGGCCTTTCAGGCTTTTCCAGGATGATAGAATTAAGTGAAGAAGGTAAGATTGTCCTGCTCTACTTCAGGGCCTAGGCTGGGTAGATGTAAGCCAACAATAGTCCTATTCCTTTAACCCAGCAGTTAACGTATCTCCTTCTAACTGGGTAGCACACTTACCTTGTGGGCCATACTGACCCCCCTGGGGGCCATAGCTCCCCATGGAGTTCTGCTGGTAGGAACCCATGCCTGTGTGCATCTGTCCTCCAGAAGGCTGACGTGGAGATAAGGCCGAGCCGGGCTGAGGGGAAGTGTACTGGGGCATTTGGGGGTTCCTCTGCATATAACCTATTTGTGGATAGTATCCATATAATTATCTGCTCAGTACAATGGGCATAAATGCTTTCCTCACTCTGCTGGGATGTTTTTTGGCACAGAATCTGCTACTGTCATTTGCCTCCTCAGGTACCTTGAAAGTGATATGCCATTTACATAGATAGGGTATACATATCAACATTTTTCTTTCTTGGAGACTGATTCCTCTGTATAGCCCTGGTTGTCCTGGAGTTCACTCACTAGACCAGGCTGGCCTTGAACTCAAAGATCTGCCTGCCTCCCCAGTGCTGGGATCAAAGGCACGTGCCACCACTGCCCCATATCAACTTTCATACTAAATAGAAAATTGAAAGAGAACGCTGACCAAACCAACCAACATGATGGTCAGCCCCAAGATATGCAGAATGACTGCTGGGATGCAAACATGGCCGAGCTCACTGGAACTTCACAGCTTTCTGCCATGTGAGGTTCTAAAAGTTCTTTCGCAGGGCACTAAAGTACATACTTTAGTACCAAGTACATCCCATTTGCAGCCCTGGGACAGCTATGAATGTGGCCCAGCGTATTTATAGTTATCATTCACAATGTCAGTGGCTTGGGAGCCCTTGCTAGACCCTGACCCTACTCCAAGCCAAGTTCTCACCTCGATCTTGGGCAATGCTTGATTGGTTCATGGAAGGATGCATGATGCTGTCTGACTGGCCACTGGGTGGCCGAGGTGGCATCTGGTTGCCTGCTCCAGACAAAACAAGCAACAGTAAGTAAACCATGGCTCAGCCTGCAAATTCTAGCTAAGAGGTGAATTTGGAACTGGAAATGGCCAAACACTTCCTATGTCATATATAGAGGTATCTACCCAAAGGTTTCCCACCTCCCTTCTTTAAAGGCTAAGGTAATCCACGCAGACACGAACACATGCTCCCTCACATCACCAAGCCCAGCCGCTGTCCCCTCTCCCAGGTCAGCAGTTGCGGGTACCTGGCACTGCAGCAGGCGAGAGTGGTCCTGAGCGAGACTGAGCGACACTGGCAGGAGAGCCAACAGGGGACGGGGAGGGGCCTCGGATGCCAGGCAGGTGAGGGGAGGTGTGAGGAGAAAAAGGAGACTGAGCTGGGTTACTCTGCTCTCCTTGGCTGCTGGAAATCCCTGATGTGCTCACGCCAGGACTCAGAGCTCCTTCTGTCCCCATGGGGAGATCATCTATTGAACCAGATAGATCCTGAAACACACACACACACACACAAGGATTAAGTTAGTAAAATGAGGACAAACACACTACATGCTTGGTCACAACACTAGATTGCATACAGCAAACTTCACTAAGGAGCACCAAGTGTATACTTGTTACTTGGTAGGCTTTCTGGACCAAGCTATTCAATACTTCTGAACACGGTGGTACACATTTGTAACTCTGCACTCACAAGAATGAGGCAGTAGGATTGTGAGTTTAAGCCAGATGGAGTATATAGTAATAACCTGTCACAGGACAACCCCCCCCCCACACACACACACAGCAGAGCCAGGTCTATACAGTGAGTTCCAAGCCAGTTAAAGAGAGTCTATCTCAAAAACAAACCATAACAAAAAACAAAAACAAAACAAACAAACAAACAAAAAACCAGAAACCAGTCAGCTACCTCTTACATAGCCACTAACCAACTGAAACCTAACTCAATTCTGCTACTGTATCACAAGTAGCCACAAACATTGAAAATGTGTATTTGTATCAATAAAGCTTTATTTATAAAAATGGGTAGCTGGGCTATAAATTGTAGTTGTCTGGTCTGTTCTATCCCCAGTCACACAGCTTGGACTTGATCTTCTTTTTTCTACAATGAGGAGAAAAGTGCCTGTTTTAGTAAGACTTAAGTGCTATGTTAGTAAACACTCCCCACCACCACACTTAATGATTTCCTTTTTATTTTTTGTGCACTGGTGTTTTGCTTGCATATGTCTGTATTAGGGTGTCGGATACTCTGGAACTGAGGTTACAGGCAGTTGTGAGCTGCCATGTGGGTGCTTGGAATTGAACCTCCGGCCCTTACCTCACGTATTGTAAACCCCATTTCATAAGGACCCTTCCCATCCAATCCTCTGTAATATACGGCGGAAGAGGTAAGAAAGCACATGGGACACGGGAAAGAGAATCTCTTAAATGCCAAGGATGTCTGGAGAATTTCCAACCCCTGATGGACAGAAGTTTGTGTCCAATGAACAAACTCAATGTTCTATTCTGGGTACTAGTAGGTTCCCTATTGCACTAGTCTTTACTCCTTTTAAAGCTGCCAGCTTATGAGATGACCTCCTTGCTTACTGGAAGAAGAAATTAGTATATTTTGCAAGATAATAAGAATTAAAGGCCCATTTTATTTGTTTTTTGAGACAGGCTCTATCTAATATAGCTCAGGTTGGCCTTGAATTCGCTATAAAGCCGATGATGACTTTGAATTTCACCTCCATGTCCCAGGATTGCAGGTATGCACTGCCAGAGCTGACTTTCCAGATCTATTCCTGTGGGTGTATTATTGTGCTTGTGTGTTTTGATTTGGTTTTTGCAATATGCACATGTGGAGAGCGGTGGTCAATCTCAAGCACTGTTCCTCAGAGTCAAATGGGACTGGAGCTGAATAAGATGAAGATGGCTGGACAGTAAGCCTCAGGATCTCTGCCTGTTCCTGCCTCCCTGGCACCAATATTACAAGTGTGTGTTCTACCATGCCTGTTTGTTTGTTTGTTTGTTTTTTCAGAGACAGGGTTTCCTGTCCCTGGCTGTCCTGGAACTTGCTCTCTAGACCAGGCTAGCCTCAGACTCAGAGATCCACCTGTCTCTGCCTCTAAGTGCTAGGATTAAAGACATGCACAGCCTGGTGGTGGTGGCGCACACCTTTAATCCCAGCACTCGGGAGAAAGAGGCAGGCGGATCTCTGTGAGTTTGAGGCCAGCCTGGGCTAGCTACAAAGTGAGTTCCAAGAAAGGTACAAAGCTACATAGAGAAACCCTGTCTCGGAAAACCAAAAAAGCATGCACTACTGATGCCTGGCATGCCTGGCTCTATTTGACATGGGTTCCTAGAGATCAAGCTTTGGTCCACATACCTGCCAGGTAGACACTTTTCCAAATGATCTCTCTCTCTAGCCCCCAAATTACAAACCCCGATTCTTGATTTTGAAAAAATTAAGCATTCTTTTCTGGGGCCTTTGTACTTACACAAGTGAAATACAGACATTATCTCAGTAACACCTGTTAGGTAATGCCTAAGCCCTCTTGACTAGCTTTTTGCTGCCCTTAATAGTAGGTATTTCACATCCTCAGACGTTAGGAAGATCTCGGAACAGACCAACGCCTAGGACATGCACCATGGCTACAGGTCAGGAGATGGCTCAGCTGCACTTCTGTTAGAGAGCAGAGCTCACCATAGACCTACTAGGTAACTGCTCAGTCTTGGCTGAGCGAGCCCAGAAGCAGCCTTTGGGATTAAGACTCAGGATCTATGGATGGCAAAGAGTTGATTTCCTTAATAGAGGCATTCTGAAGAGAGCTGTCAGTTTTAATAAAATGTCTTAGGTTCCTTGAAGAAAAAGTGCTAATAAGCTACTGTGTCAACAATAGCTCCATGTCAGTTAGGATACCCAAGCACAGAAATGTACCAGGAAAGGGGGCAGCACTAATCTGATCTCTCATGATTGGTCTGAAGCGAACTTAACAAACTATTATATTTTGTCAGATGGTAACTGGTCAGCATAGGGAAGGAGCACTGCTTTGAAATGATTTTAAGAAGCAGACAGGATCTAATATTAACAATAGTTACTGTTTGACCAACCGTCATGTGCAAGGCATCTGTGCTTCATTCTGTCACTCTCCCAACATCCTACCCTGCCCGTTTCTTTTATCTCATTGTTGAGAGGGTCTGATATCACCCAGGTCAGTCTCAGACTCCTTATGTATTGAAGGAGCTAGGCTTACAGAGGTGTACCATTAGACCCGGGGTTCAGTTCACTCTCTCTCTCCTCTTCTGTTTTTAAGATAGGGTTTCAATGTAGTTTAGGTAGGAATCAAACTGAGAATGACCTTGAACTTTTGATTCCCCCTGCCTCTATCTTCCAAGTGCTAGGATTACAGACAAATGTTACCATGGCAGGCTCAGGCTGGTACTTCTATATTTTACTTTTTTACAACTCTTGGTTGTACACACTAATGCCACTATCATTTTGAAGATAAGGAAGCTGATGCTTAGAGAGACTGAAGTATGTACCCCAGTCATCTGGTAGTTCAAACCCCAGGCAGAAAGAATACTTCATGCTTTGTTTCATTCATTCTCTTCTCCATTATGCTCTAATACTGTAGGAACTGAGGAAAAACCAGGCTCCGTTCTTGAGTTACTTGTGATTTTGGGCAATAAGCTGGGCTGTAATTTTCTTGGCTTATACAATTAGAGAGCTAGACAAATCTGAGTTTGTGAATCTAGTGTGGGGCATGCTCACAAAGCCACCAGCACGTCGGCTGGCAGAGGCAGGCGGATCTCTGTGAGTTCGAGGTCAGCCTGGGCTATAGAGCGAGTTCCAGGACAGGCACCAAAACTACACAGAGAAACCCTATCTCAACAAAACAAAACAAAAATAATAGCAACAGCAGCAGCAGCAGCAACAACAACAAACCCCACTAGTGCGATATAGTTAGGGCCAAAAGACCAGCTACAATATTCTAGAATAAGAACGGCAGTGGGGGAGATGGAACAGTGGGTAAGATAAGGATTGGACTTTGGATCCTTAGCACCCATATCAAAACTGGTTATGGCCTTAAACACCTGTATTCCCAGCTGGGGACCAGAGATGGGAGACTGCTAGGGCTTGACTGCCAGGCAGCAAAGCTGAAAACCAGCAAGCTCTAAGTTCAATGAGAAACACTCAATAGAGTAAGCAGAGCACTAGAGCAGAACACACAATGTCCTCCTCTGGCTTCCACAACTACATACACAAACCCCACTCACAAGCATCTACCACATACATACAAATTAATTTTTTTTCAATTAGAGAGAGAGAGGAAGAAGAAGAAGAAGGAGGAGGAGGAGGAGGAGGAGGAGGAAGAGGAGGAGGAGGAGGAGAAGAAGAAGCAGCCGCCGCCGCCAACATCTAAGCAGCAGGAAATATTGGACATAGTCATTAGTCCTAGGGGTTAACCACACGATAATTGGTTTTTTTGTTTTGTTTTTGTTTTTTAATTGGAAATAGGGTTTAAGTCTCCAAAAGCTGCCTCCCAATCCACCCCTGTTGCAGGGGACAGCTATTATCATTATCCTATCTCATGACCTTTCTGGCCTGGGACACATCTCTGCTTTCAGTATACTCTGTAAAAGCCAGTTTTCCACGTCTTGATTCACAAAAAGCTGATGTTGGGGTGTTGAGTCGGACCTTCAGTGTGCTAACAAGTAAGGTCTCTACCATACGCTTATAAAGATACAGCTTCCTCAGTCTAAGCCCCTACTTTGCCCAGCAGTGACTGCCTCTGGCAATTCAGAAACCCATGTTCTTACAATGCTACCAAAAAGACCCATCTAATAAGTATTTCTTGGGAGAGGAGGGGTGCCAAGAGAGCTGTAGAAGTGTCTCTTTAATAGAAAGCTTCTTCCCTGGATTTGCTCTTCTCCAAGTATAAGCCTGCTGAGAGATGGGAGGCGAGGATCAGCCCACTCAATGCCCTTGCCAGTTCCAAGGAAGCAGCAGGGCCAGAAGAATTTCCTCACGTGTTTCCAACGTGTTTCATGAATTTTATTGCTCATCTACCATGCAGATCAAAAGCGCTGGAGCAGGTCCAACTATTTCACACAGAATCTCACACTCCAGGCTGGCTACAGCCCCGAAAGCCTTCATTTCTTCACTTGAAATACTGCCCAATGTTATTTTGGGATATGACCTGATAGAGGAAGCCCATAGGGACTCCATGACGATAACCGTTCCAGCTGTGATTGGTTGCCCAGCCCTAGAGTGTGCCAGCATGGGTTTGTCAGGCTCTGCTGACAAACAGAATTCAGCAGCTGACACCTTCTCTTCATACCACAACAAAACCATGCCTGAAATCACAGTCCATACCTCATGGTGGAGGTTGGGGGCTGAGCTCTTGGGGGGGGGGGGATTACAAGATCCATCATGAGCCCGCTGCCTGGTAAAGCAGTTAGCTACCAGTCCAGGGTTAAAGAAGCAGGAAGATGATCTCCCAACAGAACTATGCAAGGATGATAAGCACGGCAATCATATACTCATGGAGTTCTTGCATCTACTTAGTTGTGAGGAGATTTTACCTAGCTTTATGCTGTTACTGGCAGGTAACACATTATCAACAGAACTAGCTAAGGGCTGAGGACACTGCTCACTTGCATGTCTTGTGAGGTCTTGGGCTTGACACTCAATATGGAGAGGAGGAACTAGAGACAGCCAGGTAAATCCTACCTTGTACGGGTATGTGTTATATCCACAGCCACACACTCTGAATCCTAGTGGTCGCTGCTGCAGCGGCACATGGACTAAAAAAGTCTAGATTCTTAACATAAATAAGCAACTCTACACTGGCAGTCTGTCAGTCCCCTGCCCCAGCCCAGGGGCAGATGCAGAGATACAGCA
The DNA here is from genome assembly GCF_903995425.1 of Onychomys torridus. Classification (NCBI taxonomy): domain Eukaryota; kingdom Metazoa; phylum Chordata; class Mammalia; order Rodentia; family Cricetidae; genus Onychomys; species Onychomys torridus. The sequence goes on from NC_050444.1 coordinate 147,222,110, forward strand.
GGGAGCTGCTGCCACGCTGGAGAACGGGGAGAAATCCTCAACACTGGAGAAATGGAGACAACCACCCTCACAGGGCAGAAGCCAGGAGGGAGGCAACAGATTCCACCAACTCAGGAAAAAGGTATTTTATTTAGGGACCCCATCCCCAAGCTAAAAGATGGGGAGGTTACTTCCTGAGTGAAGGGAAGCCACTAAATAAGCTTCAACTTCCTCCCTCCTCAAGCAGGTCACACAAACACTGCAGCAATGGCAACAGAGGACTCCTTAAAACAAACCAAGTCAGCTCACTTTTCCTCACCAACCCAGAGAACAAAGATGAAAACCAATTGCTTGAAATGTGTTATAGCTGTAACAACTTCAATTGAAATCCTACGTTTGCCTTGGGAACTTCACAACTAAGTGCAGTAAGTAGTGTGTGAGTACTCGCAGTCCTAACTACTCAAATGGCTAGAGGAGGGCCCCTCACGTCCAAGGCCAGCATCGCCAATATAAAGAAATCTCCATTTCAGAAACAAAACACCAAAACACAGTTTGACACTCCTAAGATATGCTGGCCATTCTGTTAAGATTATCTTAAGCCGTGTGGCAGTGGCACACGCCTTTAATCCCAGCACTTGGGAGGCAGAGGCAGGTGTAACTGAGTTTGAGGCCAGCCTGGTCTACAGAGTGAGATCCAGGACAGGCACCAAAACTACAGAGACACCCTGTCTCAAAAAAACAAACACACACACATAGCGAGTATCCACCTTATTGTTTTCTTCAGAGATACAGAGTTTCACTGTGTAGCTTATGCTGGTCTAAAACTGTTATATAGCTTATATTGGCCTCAAAACAACAGTCCTCCTGCCTCAGCCTCTCAAGTGCTGGGAGTATAGGATATTTAAGAGATGCTGCGCATGGCTTTACAACATCTACTTTAAATTAAGACCATAGGACAACTTCCGGCCCATCACTGTCACTATAAAGGTGAGGTTCTTACTCACCCCTCCCCACACCGTGAGCTGAGGACCAGAGGACTTGTGCTTGGAAGGCAAGTGCTACCACTGAGCTAAAGCCACAGCCTTTAGTTCTCCACCTCCACCCCCAACGGGTTTCTCTGTGTAATAGCTCTGGCTGTCTTGGAACTCACTCTGTAGACCAGGCTAGCCTGGAACTCACTGTCCCTACCTCCTGAGTGCTGGGATTAAGGGCATGCACCACCACAACCCAGCCCTATTCTACCTTTGAAACTTAGACCTTTGGACAGGTATTGCCTGCCACCTACAACAGTGACTGTCCCATCTAAAAAATGAGAAGCACATGGCCCTACAACTTAGAGGAAGCTGTTGCTAGAGTTGTAGGAGAGCAAGAAAGGAATGTCTGATAGCAGGCTCTTGGGCGGCAGGGCTGTTAGCACTGGAGAAACTCCATCCTAACTGTACGGAGATAAATAAAAACCTGCTGCTCCTCCTCACCTCGGCACAATCTCCAGGCAGGCCCGACTCAAGGTGGGGCCGAGGGAGCTGCTGAGGTGAAAGACTGCCTGCGCTGCTGACAGTCCTGGGCCTGGAGCTCCTGCCTAAGGAACGTGGCTTTGCATTCAGCAGCCATTGACTTTGCATGGGTCGATATCTCCTTCTGAGAGATCTTCTCAGTTGGAGGTTTAATCACATTGAATGTTTCTACTCAACATCTCTACGTGTACCCCCACTCCCACAAAACACTTAACATAACGAGTTGGCAAAGGAGAGATGAGAGGATGTTCCCCAAAACTGTCCTTATCCCCAGAAAAGTTCCACATACCATCTCACAAGAGGTAAATGCAAACAGGAAAGAGCCAAAGTCATAGAGGGCAGTCCCCAGAAGCTCCAAGTAAAGACCCACGGTACTGGACAATCTTCTAATTCAGTGCCTAGAATTCTTATATGGACCAACCTAAAAAAGGGGAGATTTAAAAGAACTCCTAACAGGGCAATAATTGGATGAAATGTCTCTCCAGTCTGTTATGGTCCTGATGTTACTTGGCTACCTCGCCCTCCCTACATACATGGGTCCTGTCCCCTCACAGGCATCTCATGTGGACCAGAGAGAAACATCTTATCAACTTAATAACTACCTCTTGGTCAAAAAAATCTATTGTATCCAGGCAGATCTGTGAGTTTAAAGGCCAGCCTGGGATACAAAGTGAGTCCCAGGCCAGTCAGGGACTCACTAGTATCCCTTGTACCCCCAAAACAAACAAACAAACAAACAAAATCAACAAAATACAAAAACAAAATCTACGCGTCTTTTCAATCATTAGTTAATCAATAGTTAACAGACTTACATCTGACTGGGGTGGGGTGTGGAGGTTACATGGGTCAGACCTGGGCCTGGGTTGGAGCAGTGGATATTTATGGAATATTCTAATTCCAGTAGGAAACAAGGGCATTACAAATGATAGAAAAAGCAAAGACCCGGCAGCTGCTGTTCTCCAAGTCAAGCCTGTCAGGAAGGCCAACCACATAGAGCCTGTTCCATCAACAGCATCCGTGTCAGCCCAGACCTGACAGGAAAAGGAGAGGAGTGAGGAGAGTGTGAGTAGTATAACGGGGCTAGTACATTCTCGGACTCTCCCTCAGAACCACAGCAACCAGAAAGCAGGAAAGTCACCTGGGGAAGGCTAAGTTGGCACTGTGATGAACATGAACTGGAATTAGGGACTGATGGCCTCCAGTTTGTAAACTTCTCAATTTATATTAGCCAAAGATCTTCACTACCACAGTCTAGGTAAAAGTCTATCTGTAAAAGTCTAGGTAAAAAAATATCTGGGTAGAACAAGTAGTAGACCTGGTAATGGAAAACAGACAAGATCATGAAGGGCAGAAAAGGCAGCCACAAACCTTGGTGTCCTTTAAAAGACCAGGACAACAACAATGCAGGAAGCCTTTGTCAAGTTCTAGAAGACAACGTGGGGGGAGTCCAAACATTCTTATTGTTTCCTATCAACACAGTTTCTTTCATTTGAAACCTGGTTTCTCTCCTGTCCCCTATATACTGGGAAATTACTTTAACCCACCTCAGCAGACAACATTCAGAATCTCTTTTAGGTCAAGGCTGGCCTTACATGACAGGTCTGCTCAAGCCTTCAATCCCTAGGTTCCCACCTTTGAAAACGCATGGCTTCTTAGCGACCTTGGAAAATGTCAAATGGGAAGGAAGCAACTAACTTGGAGGAGGCCTCTACTTCATGGTAATCAAAGATTATGTCACAATACTTGTCAATTCCATGCTGGTGCCATGTGAGGAAGACAGAACAGGTTTAGGCCACAGGAGTTGATGGACAGCACCAGAAAGTGTACCGAGTGGACTCAACACAATTTACAGCTGGATAGCAAGTGTCTTAGAACAGGGAAAAAGATGACTCCACACCAAGGCTTTCTATCTGGACTAAGACGGATTCTAAGCTTAGCTAAAGGGAGTCCCTAGTGGTTTCTCTACAAAGAAGGTATTTCTAGGTAGACTTGGCTTATTTTCAACGGGCCAACCACTCTACCCCACCTCTGACAAACAAAAATAACCTGGTAACCAGGTATTTCAGGGTTGGTTTTCTGGTTTGGGTTGGTATTCTCTGCAGAATGTTATAAAAGCTTATAGAAGGGAATGGGAAGGAAGGAATGAGGGGAGAAGGAATCCAGTGAGAGGACAGCGGCAGACTCACCCACAGGGGGACTCAGGACTGCAGAAGACTCTGCGTTTGAAAGACTGTAGCTTCCAGAGAAAATGCTTCCTTCTCACACATCCCCAGAGAACAGACCTAAATCCAGAAGCCGTAGCAGACCTGCTCTTCACCTAGAAATGCCAACCTTAGTCCGTCTACGCCTCCTTCCCTGGCTCCTCTCTCATTCCCTTCTCCTCTTTGAGGTTCACCTCTTCTTCTAAAGGATCTTTCTGTCCCAATAGAAAAATCACGTATCGGAAGTGAGAGAATCATGTTTTCTCTTAATCAATAATCCTTATCCTTTAGTTCTTAATCTTTTCTAGATCTAGTTTCTCTATATGTAAAGGGGGAAGTGGGAGGTGTGAGGGCAATGGTGGTGTTAGTGTGGTTACCCATTCTGTTGCAGATAAGCTCTATACCCAGTTCAGGTTCTGTTCATGAGAAGCACATTCCTGAGGTCCGATCGAGTGTGCCCTACACCATATTTGTCCTCTCCACTCATTTTTGCGGTAGCATTCTGGTCCCACCCTCTATTACCTAGGTACTGTTTCTGGCAGTAGCGACTACTCTTTGTTGGTATTTTGAGACAGGGTCTCTCTATGTAGTCCTGGCTGTTCTGGAACTCAGAGATTTGCCTGGCTCTGCCTCCTGAGTGCTGGGATTAAAGGTGTGCGCCACCATGCCAGGCTGCAACTGCTTCTTTTTTATTCTACCCTAGTGGTCCCTGGATCACACACAGCTTGGGAAAGAAGGGACTCAGGATTCTTAGTCTGAGAGTGCCTCTGGGTCAAACTGAGGTCAACTTTGTAGTCTGTTTCTGAAGTCTACACCTGGATCATGCCCCTCAATCCTTTCCTCGTAAACTCAAGTCCTCATTATTAAATGTTTCTCTACAACCATTCCTAAGCAGAGGGTTCAGCACTAAACACTCTGCTTCGGTATTATCAGGTGACCCCACAAGAGTAACTAACTATATAGGAGATATTACAGATTTAATCACAGAGCACACTCTGGTAAGCAAATGCTACTGGGGGGGGGGGTGTCCTTTAAATCTGTCTAGAAAAGCCTCCTTTTGTCCCTTTTTATAACCTCCCTGTACTTCTCTCCCATTCTAAGCTGGGGTGGGTATGTGTGTATGGGGGAGGGTGTGTGTATACGACTTGAACTGGTGTGGTGGGACACACCTTTAGACTCAGCACTTTTCATCCCAAGCAGAGGCAAGTGGATGGATCTATTTGAATTTGAGGCCAGTCTGTCTACACAGGGAGCTCCAGGTCAGCCAAGGCTACGTAGTGAACTGTTCACACCAGCAGGAAAGCTTTCTTTTCCACCCCTGTGTTCTCTGTCGGCTGTTCTGAAGACAACGCCTGCCTACCCTAGGGGAATCTGAACTTTGGGAGGCCTGCACTAGAAGGACAGCCACATGTCCTCCTCAATGGGAGGAGACATGTTGTAAGCACCATCCTGACAACCTAGTGTGGCAGCAGATAGCCTCGTTTCTTTTCTTACAAGTTTCAGGTCTATAGCTTCCTCTAGGAGGCTAAGGACAAACTGGGAAAAAAAAAAAACAAGTCAAAGTCCCGTGGTGGTTCTTCCCGTCCGTCCTCGTAGGTCTGACCTAAAGAGCCATCGCACTAAAGTTCAGCTTCTTCTCAGGCTGAGGCTGTTCTAACGAAAACAAGAGGTTCCAGCAAGAGGAGTCTGTGTGAGATGCACAGGCAGGAAGCATGGCTGAGCCACCAGAGACTAGAATAGAAACAGGAAAGGGGCCCAGGGACAAGCATGCAGTAATGTGCGGCACAGGCTCCGGAAGGCACCCGGCGCTATCAGGGCTAGAGCAGTGACTCAAAGGGAGAAGGGGATTGGCTGGCTCTGCCAGAGAGCCAAGCGTTCTAGAAAAGGATAGGTACATACACATGGTACACCCTGCTCTGAGCAGTCTCAGCAGACCAGGAGAATGAAGGTGAAGGGTAGGAATTCTTCTCCAAGGCTGAGAGAGCACTCTGGTTCAATTCTAGATGTGACCGGATATTAAGGTAACAGATCACTCTTTTGTTTATCAAAACTGCTACCAGTATTTGTCACCCTTAGAAAATAAACCAGGAGGGGTTGGGGATTTAGCTCAGTGGTAGAGGGCTTGCCTAGCAAGCGTAAGGACCAGGGTTTGATCCTCAGCTCAAAAAGAAAAGAAAAAGAAAAGAAACCAGGAAACCTTAGGCAAGAACTGTTTATTTTCTTTTACTATGAAATGAAAAAAGGGAACAAAAGCAGTATGATTAAAATCCTTCAAATCTCCCAAACTTTTAAGCATTCACAGGATTTGTTGCTCCTCCTGATATAGAGCAAAAGGCTGGCCTCTGAGCTCAACTAGGTAGCAATATCTGGGATCATTTCATAAAACCTGACTGAATACATATCTAAACTCAGCAGGCAACAGAGGTCAGAGAATCTGAGGTACTCAAGCAGAGGCAACAGGCACGGTGTTGTGCCAACACCAAAAATGAAGATGTCCCAGAGAAGACATTTCAGTGGGGGACTTGAAGCCCTAAGCAGAAACCCATTTGGTAGCTTAAGAACTAAGTGCTGGCCCCTCGCTCCCCTTTCCTGCCCGCCCCTGACCCTGTGCCCAGCTTGCTGTGTGCCAGTCTTTGCTCCAGTGTTTGACTCTAGCGTCTACATAGACCCCTGCCCCTGCAACCAAGCCCCCTATCTTCTCCTCCCTTTTCAGGGGCTCTTGGTCTCAGTTTGCACAGTGGGTAGGACTGGGGGTGGGCTGTGCTGCTGCTGGGGCTTCTCTGCCCCTCCCTCCGGGCCTGCACTATTATGTATGAAATGTATGTACAGACCAGAGACGTTTATACAGCCAATAAAGACTAACCAAGTGCTGGTGCTGAGCATGTGCCTACTCATGTAACCCCAGTACTCAGGAGGCAGCACAGGGATCCCAGGATGGCCTGGGCCACAGAGGTCCATCCATCCAGTGTCCAGTCCAGTGACATGAACAGCAGAGAGAAGAGACACGTCTCAAACAAAATGAATACGGCAGGAAAAGAACAGGAACTATGAAGGTGTTTAAGGCACAGTAGAGGCAGTGGAGGACTTTAGGAGCTGAACAAGCCCCATCCCCCCCCCCCCCCACAACCAGCCCCCCCCCCCCTCCCCACACAGCCAGGGTCTGAAAAGTATCCACCAACCAGTGGTGCTATTTCACAACACAACCAGAAACTATTTATTTATTTGTTTGTTTGTTTATTGGTTTGTTTTTTGGAGCTGAGGACCAAACCTAGGGCCTTGTGCTTGCTAGGCAAGCACTCTACCACTGAGCTAAATCCCCAACCCCAACCAGGGACTATTTAAACTTTAGGATACATGGTCAGCAAATTGTATTACATTCTAAAGTCCCCAGCCTGCTGTTTCCTTATTTTTTCCCCCTAACTCTGGGTTTCTAAATCATTAAACACATGAATCACTTAGGGATTCTCTCTCTTTTTAAATTTATTTATTTAGTATACAGAAGAGGGCACCAGATCTCATTACATATGGTAGTGAGCCACCATGTGGGTCCCGGGAATTGAACTCAGGACCTCTGGAAGAGCAGTCAGTGCTCTTAACCTCTGAGTCTCTCTCCAGCCCCACTTAGGGATTCTTAAGAGTTAGACCAGCCAGGTGTGGTGGTAAACACCTTTGATTCCAAAACTCTGGAAGTAGAGGCAGGCAGATCTCTTTGAGTTTCAAGATCAGCCAAGGGAGACTCTGTCTAGAACAAAAACAAAATAACCTGAAAGGATGCATCTACAACATAACTCCTCTTTCCGTAGCTCAGGAAAAGGGTGCCGAAAGACGGTAAGCCCAGAGGAACAAGGAATTTGCTTGAGATTGTGGCTCCTAGAAATGTCAGAAGCTACACACCCATGAAGTCTCACCAACATGGCTGCCTAAATACAACTGGAACAAGGGCGACACCAGGAACATGCTAGTAAGAGGGGATCCATGGAGCCTCAACTGGAGACTACAAACTATAGATAACTGAGGAATAGCAACAAAGTCTTCTCCAGGGAAGAACACACCAACTTGTTACCCAATACTAAATTTTACTCCTGAAGGGGGAGATGGCTCAGCAGTTAAGAGCACTGGATGCTCTTCCAGAGGACCTGAGTTCAATTCCCAGTAACCACATGGCAGATCACAACCATCGACAATGGGATCTGATGCCCTCTTCTGGCCTGCTAGCATACATGCAGGCAGAGCATCATACATAAAATACATAAATAAAAATTTTAAAAATTGTTAAGAAAAAACTGCATTCCCAAGCAATTTCTATACCACAGGAATGCTTTGAGCAGAAGGGATCTGGCTTGAACTAGTATTAACCACCGTGCTTTGTTCCAGGCCAAGAGATGTAATACAGATAGGGCCTACTCCTGTCCAAAGCCTAGGTCACCCTCGCCTCTTCTCTGATGCTCTGCAGACTGCTTCTTCCCCAAGCAATTCCTACAGGTTACCCCAGGGACAGCTCTCTCCAGTTGCCCTTTCATACCTCCTCATCTGTGACTCACAAGATCTGGGAAAACAAAAGTGAAATGCAGGCCAGCAAGGATGGCTCAGCAGGTAGAAGCCTGAGGGACCTGAATTAGATCCCTTAGGACCACTTAGTGGAAACTCCAAAAAGTTCTGACCTCCAAAACGACTGTGGTATTTGAGAATGCACACAGGATCATACATAATAAATAAATGAACAACTATAATTTTCTAAACTGTGACAGAAGGATATGGTGTGGTGGCACATGCCTATTAACACCAACACTCTGAGAAGAGGCAGCGGATCTGAGATTAGAGAGACTAGGATGGGCTAAAGAGATGACCCAGAAGTTAACATTGGCTATTCTTTTGGAGACCGACGTTCAACTTCTAACCTCACATGGCAGCTCATAATCATCTGTAATTCCAGTCCCAGGGGAACTGAGGCACACTCTTCTGTCTTCTGCAAGCATGCATGTGATGCACAGATATGCATTCATACAAATAAAAGTAAGTAAAAATTAAAAAAACATGAGGCTGGAGAGATGGCTAACTGCTGCTCTTCCAGAGGACCCAGGTTCAATTCCCAGCACCCACTTGGCAGCTCATAAATGTCTGTAACTCCAGTTCCAGAGGACCTGACAGTCTCATACAGACATACATGCAGGCAAAACACTAATGCATATAAAACAAATGTAAAGAAATCAGCCAGGCATTGTAGCACATGCCTTTAATCCCAGGCAGAAGGCAATCAGATCTCTGAGTTGGAGGCCAGTCTGGTCTATAGAGCAAGTTCCAGAACACTCAGGGCTGCAGAGAAACCATGTCTCAAACAAACAAACAAACAAACTTTAAAAAAATTAAGACCATTAAAACATAAAGGAGACCCTGTCTTGACAAACAAAACAAATGATTATATTATCTATGATGTTATGATACTGGGTGGCATGATAAAGTTAATGTTTCATTTGAAATAGCAGAGCTGGATTCACTTCTGATTAAGACTCTTGTGTTTTTCCCATGTAATACAGGAATGGGCACATTTCAATTGCTGCCTTCCTGGGTCACAGATGTGGACTGTGATTCAGTCTGCAGGACAGCATTCCCCTTCCTCTCCCTTTTCTCCCTTATAGTTGTTTATTTATTTATTATGTATGATCCTGTGTGCATTCTCAAATACCACAGGTGTTTTTTGAGACAGGACTTCTCTTTGTTGCCCTGACTGTCCACACTGGGATGCTGTTATTTAGATTCATTTCACCTGCCCATATCTTTGCCTGTATGTATGTATGTATGTATGTATGTATGTATGTATGCATGCATGCATGCATGCATGTATGTATGTATGTGATGCCACATGCAGGCCATGTGCCTCGGGTCAGAAGAGGGTGTTGATTCCAAGCACGAGAGCTACACCATGTGGGTGCTAGGAACTTAAGCTGGGTCCTCTGCAAGAGCAACAAGTGTTCTGAATCACTGGGCCACCTCTCCAGTCCCCTTAAGTGGTATCTAAAGACAGAAGTCGAAGAGATACCAGAATATCTATGGTTAGTTTAAAAACTACTACAAATGCCATTCCTTTCTCTTCTTCATCCTGGCATTACTAACACCCACTCCTGCCAAGTCAGGGACACAGGACTGACATCTTTGCCAGCAGCCTCTTTCTTCTTTCTCTTTTTTGTTTTTTGAGACAGGACTTCTCTGTGTTGCCCTGACTGTCCTAGAACTCCCTCTGTAGACCAGCCTGGCCTCGAACTCAGAAATCCACCTGCCTCTGCCTCCTGAGTGCCCTATCGCAGCCTCTTAAACCAAGTTCTCAGGCAGGGCCGAGAGGCCTCCATAAGCTCAGGCAGGAGGCATGGGATTTTTTCTCCAGAGAGGGTTTACCTTCTCTAAGTACTCTGGGGGCTTCTTCACTCCTGCCTTTCCGGTCTTAGACTCATGAAGCAGGGGTTCAGGCTGATCCAGCCACCTCTCCTGTTCAGTGCCTAGTAACAGTTCTCTTTGCTGTGTGTGGTGGTGTACCTGTAATACTCAGGAGGCAGAAACAGGTAAGCAGTAGGTTTCAGGCTAGCCTGGGCTACGTGAGACAAAAACAAAGAGATGGGGGAGGAGGCCAGAGGAGGGTAGAAACAAGAGTGTTCTTTACCATTCTTTGTTCATTTCCTTTTCCTATGTAAAAAGGATCCCAATAAAAATGCTCAAGACAACTCCACCTGCCTCTTCTCCTTGATATGGACTGTTCTCCCTCCTCCAGGAAGATACAATCCTGGTCCATGCCAACTGTGCCGATCTCTGCTGGCTGCATCCACCCGGTTACTCCAGGCATGGTTCAGGGCTCCATCTGGCTCCTTTTTCTACACTCTAATCATAGCCTCTGAGGTCTACTTCATTTTGTGGTTTAACTATTAACTACCATGCAAGACAGCTGTCCAGCACCACCCAGAATTACTCCTATATGGGTTTTAGTCTTTCATCTATGACTTGTAACTAGGTATTTTTCTGGATCTTTTTTTTTTTTTGGGGGGGGGGGGGTTTCGAGACAGGGTTTCTCTGTGTAGCTTTGCGCCTTTCCTGGATCTCACTCTGTAGACCAGGCTGGCCTTGAACTCAGTGATCTGCCTGCCTCTGCCTCCCGAGTGTTGGGATTAAAGACATGCGCCACCACTGCCCGGCATGCTTCTGGATCTTACTAAAGCTCTATAACTTAAAAATGACACTTAGCCTGAAAGATGAATTTCCCCCATTAAACTCTACCTTTCAAAGACTGAACCAATCAATCAATGTATTTAAATTGTTCAGCAGGTACAGTACACTGATTTTCTACTTTTTTTTTTTTGGGGGGGGGGGGCCCAGGGCTGAGGACTGAACCTAGGGCACCACTGAGCAAAATCCGCAACTCCAGTATACTGATTTTCAAGCCTATAAATTCTTTTCCTTCATGTCACTATGCAAAAGCAGAAAGGGCAGACCCTTATTATCTCTTGCAAGAATTAAGTTCAACAGTCTAACTTTTTGTACTCCCTTGTTCTGACTTAAGCCTTTTCAAGCCACAATACACATGAATTTTTTCTTTTTTAAAAAGCAAGCAAACAATAACTTAATACAAGTGCCTGGTTGGGGATCTAGCTCAGTGGTAGAGCACTTGCCTAGTAAGCGCAAGGCCCTGGGTTCCATACTCTGCTCCAAAACAAACAAATGCCTCCTGCAGGCCCTTAACATCAGATCCAAAGGGCCCAAACCCTGTGGTCTAGTGTTCCTCCTCTATGACCTTCCACTCTGGGAAGCCTATCCAAGCTCTATGTCTTCAGTCCACACCTCCCACATCCTCACTGGCCTCTGGTCCAGCTACATTTTTCCTTTCGAACCTCTCAAATACATTTACATCTAGTGCATACTCAGCTTCTGGAACTCACTATGAAGATACACCTGCCTCTGAGTACTGGGATTAAAGGCATTCACCACTTCACCTGTCCAGACTTTTTTAGTTTTTTGAGATAAGGTATCATTAAGTTATTTGGGCAGACCTTGAACTTGGAAACCCCTTGCCTCAGACTCGAAAATAGCTGAGATTACAGTCTGTGCCCCCAAGCCCATCTGTGTAGACAGAAAAGGATCACTGACTTCAGCAAACTCATCACAGGACAGTCCTGGCACTCGTTACTCTGTTGAAGTTTTCCTCAAGAAAACCAGATCAGAATCCTGGGCCTCAGATTCCAAGAGAAATCACCCACGACCAAGCCATACTATTTGTTTTCTATCATAGTTATTGTAAAATGTGTGCCAGGTTTTACTCTAGAAATGGAAACTTACCTATTAAAAAATATCAAAAAGAAGGGGGCCAGAAGGCTGGCCCAGCAGAAGAGCACTTGCTGATCTTGGAGAGGGCCTGATGTGCTTGCCAGCACCCACATGGCAACTTAGAAATACTTATATCTTGAGCCTTTGAGAGGCTGGAGATGATGAGATTAAGACGCCCCTACATATGTACACACATCCATCCTTATCCTTCAGAACATGAAAAAATTTTGTAACATTAAACCTATAGAGAATAGGTAGTCAAGAGGTTTCAAAGGAGCAGGCAGTGATATGTCCAGGTCCCCTCCCTGTCCCTCTGGTAAACTGTTATGGACACACTTGAAGGAAAAGGGGAGGAAAAACAACAACTAGGACCCTATAGCAAGACATGTGAGAGGTGAACAGAGACCTGGTGGATGGCAACAGGAAGAGCAGAACAGATGCTTTTCTTTTCTATCCGAAAAGTTGAATTCTTTTTACTGTGTGTATGATATGTGAGTGTGAGTGGACAAGTGCACAGGTGTGAAGTGCAGAGGCAGTTCTGTAGAACTGGTTCCTCTCCCTCTTGTACTCAAGTTCTGGGGTCGGGCTCGATGGTGCCTATGTGGTAATCTGCTTACTCCCCAGTTCTTCAAACTCTTCTTCGTGGCTAGAACGTAGTCACCCTAGTAAGGAAAGGTCATGGAAGAGGACCAGTGATGAGTGCCCACAACAGGAGGGCCCCCTGAGTAGTAAGCTATGCCATACAAGAGCTAACCCCAAATAATCTGCTCTGAGGCCATAGCTCCAAAGTTTGTCACTTTTAAATCAGTGGTGGGGTTAGGAAGGGGAAGAGGGAGGCAAGAGAGGCTAGAGAAGTTGGGGTGCTGTACTGCAGAGGTGCCATCACCTTGTTTTTAGAGACAGGTTTTCTCACTGGCTAGAACTTGCTGGATTAGGAGGCCAGGATTCCTTTGTCTCTGCCTCCCCAACCCCTTGTGGCTCTTCTACATGGATGCTGGGGTTTGAACCCAGGTCCTTGTGTTTGTAGGGTAGTCTACCAGCTGAGCCTCCCCAGCCCAGGCCTCTTCTCTCTTCTCCATTTCAATTCACTGTCTGCCCTCTAAATCCCAAGAATCATCAGCAGTATAAATTACCTTACTATCAAAGTGGCCATGGCCTCCTAAACTACCACAGTTTTCTCTTCATTGGTCGACCTAGCCGGAAAGTGTGGCGCATGCTTTTAATCCCAGCACTTGGGAAGCAGACGCAGGCAGATCTATATGACTTCAAGGTCAGCCTGGTCTACAGAGCAAGCTCCAGGAAAGCCAAGGCTACACAGAGAAGTATCTCAAAAAACAAACCAAACCAACCAACCAAACAATAAGGTCTATATAGTGCAGTACGTTCCAATTGTGGTATTTAAACAGGAATCAACAATATCAAATGAAAATGCAAACTTTGGGGGTACTATTTCACACCTACTGAATCACAATTTCTCAAGTAGGGCTAGTATAGTAATATGTATTTTTAATAATTTCCAGATAATTTTTAATGCGTGCTAAAAAAATGTAGAAGTTAGCTCTATCTAGCTTCCCTCAACAGGACTTTCAATCTTGTACCAATTTTCCATGTCCTATCACAGGCATATTTTCAAGACCAAATGTAAACTCATAAATATGTTCCTACTTAAAAAAAATTTCTGGGAATCGACACACTTGTTTAAATAGCTGCTTTTTTTTTTTTTTTGAAAGATAAGGCCTCACTAGATAGCCTCTAAGCATGATCTCATCTAATGTTCCGAGCTGAGATAACTAGTATCTACCAACCACAATGCTCAGCTAACGAGGAAAGAAACACCTTATATGCATTTGCACCTGAGTGTACACATGTGCACTACTGTACACCTATGTACAGCGGAGGTCAGAGAAGAGCTCCGGATTCCTGGAGCTGGGTTTAACAGGTAGGTGTGAAGAATTTAAAGCGAATGTAGGAGTTGGGGATTTAGCTCAGTGGTAGAGTGCTTGCCTAGCAAGTGCAAGGCCCTGGGTTCGATCCTCAGCTCAAAAGAAGAAAGGAAGGAAGGAAGGAAGGAAGGAAGGAAGGAAGGAAGGAAGGATGGATGCAAACGAATGCAGGCCTGCCAAAACAGAATCTTTAAAGAAACAACTCCAGGCACAAATAGTGTTGCATAATTTTAATACCAGTACATGCAAGGCAGGGGCAGGTTCCAGGCTAGCCTAGGCTACATAGTGAAACTCTGTCTAAAGCCCTCCCTTCTTCCTCCAAAAATCAAACAGTGCCATAACTCCTAGTTAATCACAAGGAGGACATCAATTTTCAAGCTAGTGTCCTAAGATTTTGATGGAAGGGAAGGAAATTAAAGACCTCACCTGTCCCTTACAAAGATTTTCTTGACATAAAAAAGCAGCTATTTTACAAGATGCATAACAAAAACTAACCTCACTTCCTAAGGCCTTGGTCAGTAAGGACAAACAAAACATCCTCTAAAATGGAGTATGGACCAGTCATGTCTATCTACCCTGACCTAGCATTAAAAACAATCTAGTAATAGAGCGAAATTGCCCTTACCAGACACAGAGCAATATTATAAACATTACACTTATTTATTTGGGGGAATTATAATTTTTTAAAGATTTATTTATTTATTATGTATACAGTGTTCTGCTTACATGCATGCCTGCAGGCCAGAAGAGGGCACCAGATTTCATTACAGATGGCTGTGAGCCACCATGTGGTTGCTGGGAATTGAACTCGGGACCTCTGGAAGAATAACCAGTGCTCTTAACCGATGAGCCACCTCTCCAGCCCATGGGGAATTATAATTTAATCACAACATTTCTCCCTTCCCTTTTCCTCCCTCCAATAATCCCAGAAACTCCTTCCTGCTCTCTTTCAAATTCTTTTTTTTGTTTGTTTTTGTTTTTTCAAGACAGGGTTCCTCTGCAGCTTTGTGCCTTTCCTGGAACTCACTTGGTAGCCTTGGCTGGCCTGGAACTCAGAGATCCACCTGCCTCTGCCTCCTGAGTGCTGGGATTACAGGCGTGCCCACCACCGCCCGGCCTCTCTTTCAAATAAATTCTTGGCCTCTGTTTCCCACTAGTAGTTTATTATGGATAGTTTTCAGGTTCTTTTTTTTTTTTTCAATGAATTAGCAATCTATATCATATGCCAGGCATTATGATGGTAATATGCAAGACACACCCAGTTTGCCTAAAGTAAGCGTATGTTAAATACATTAGCTGAAGCCAGGCAGGATGGCTTGTGCTATAATCCAAGCATTTGGGAATCTGGGCTATATAGTGAGTGAGTTCCATGCTGGTCTATGAAATAACTTCCCAGCACTTGGAAGGCAGAAGCAGGCAGATATCTGTGAGTTTGAGGCCATCTTGGTCCAGGACAGCCAGGGCTTTTGCACAAAGAAAGAAACCCTTTCTTTCTTTTGTTGAGACAGAGTTTCTCTGTGTAGTGTTGGTGCCTGTTCTGGATATCACTTTGTAGACCAGGCTGGCCTCTAACTCAGAGAGAGAGATCCGCCTGGCTCTGCCTCCCGAGTGCTGGGATTAAAGGCATGCACCACCTCCACTCGTCAAGAAACCCTTTCTCGAAAAACCAAAATAAATAAACAAACTGCTTGTTTCCAACAGGTTACTCTAACACATATCTAACTCTCGTCTTGGATTCATGTCATAGGTATAGAGGCATGGATGTCAATACAAGCTCCCTACTCTCTAGGTGCTTGCTATTTAAGTGAGCAGGTGTATCAGGCAAAATACCCTGCCAGTGTGGAGCAAAGAAATAGACTCTTCCAGGCACAGGAAGGAAAGTGATCCCAGAAAACTGCTTAAGACGTTTCACCTTTGGTGCTATCGTTTGGTTTCTAAGGATGAATATCCATCAAGACATTGAATTATTCTTTATACTTGTTCACATGTTAAATATTAGTCAGTTAAGTCATCATAGAATTATTTAAGTTCTGAAGAAATGATGCATAAGATATGGACTAGAGTAGAACAGAAGGAATTGGAGAAGCATGAGAAATAAGAGTTCATACAAAGGACTGAAAACTAAAGACACATTAGGTCTCAGAGATAGCTCAAAGGCAGAGAGAAACAAAAAAGCAGTTTCTCAAAGAGCTGTCCACAGTCTGCAGATCTGAATGTCACAAAAGGAGCGACAAAAATGCCCGGCTTCACCTACAATCAGAAAAATTGTGGTGACGAAAGGCACAACAATCTGTGTTTCTGATTTCTGTGCAATCATATACAGAAGTTTCAGATTTTTATACTAAGATTAATAAAGGATTAACTCACAGGCTACGGAGATAGCTCAGAAGCTAAGAGCACTGGCTGTTCTTCCAGGGGACCTAGGTTTAATTCCCAGGATGCACATGATGGCTCCCTTCAGTTTCAGGGGATCTACTGCCCCTTTTTGACAACTATAGGCACTGCACGTGAAAAGGCAAGGTAAAACACCCATACACATAAAATTAAAAATTAAAAAAACAAGAAAAATTAACTAATTAAATGCTGGATTAGTATTCAAGGTAATGGCATCTAGATGACTTATACTATTATTATCTGAGCAAAAATTCCTCAGAGGAATAAATAAATATCAGAAACCTAGAGTCACACAGTGAAGTATTCAAGTGAAGAGAGCGAGAGGAAACTGGAGGGACTGTCCAATCAGATGCCCAGCCTCTGACTTGGTGCCAAACTCAGAGGATTCCTTACACTCAGTGAAGAGATGCAAGGATTCTGGTTAGTGTTTTGTCAGCTTGACACAAGCAGAGTCATTTGGGAAGCGGAGCTTGTAGCAAGTCTGAGGAGGAACATTTTCTTAATTAAATGACTGATGTGAGAGTCCAGCCCCTCTACATGAGTTGCATAAAAAGCAAGTGTTTCTCCATGGCCTGTACTTCCAGGTTCCTACCTTGAACTTCTCTTTGGGACAGACTATAAACTATAATCTGAAATGAACCTATTCCTCTCCAAGTGGCTTTTGGTTGTGGTGTTTATCACAGAAACAAAAAACTGAACTACGGGGTTGGGGATTTAGTTCAGTGGTAGAGTGCTCGCCTAGCAAGCACAAGGCCCTGGGTTCAATCCTAAGCTCCACAAAACAACAACAAAAAACCCCACGAACTAAGACAGCCTGGAGACTTAGATATCCTCTAACAACTGGTAGGGAGAAACTTGTAGGAACATACTGACTCCTGCCTTCTTCATTCAGCTGTGATGGTTTCCCTAGCCCACCCTGAAATATCTTTCTCCAATCCAAAAGAATGCCCAAGTATAAACTACCTCTGGCATTTCTTGATCCAGACAGAAGAATAAAAAATAAAATAATTCAAAAAGTAAAGTAGCCAGGCGGTGGTGGCGCATGCCTTTAATCCCAGCATTCGGGAGACAGAGGCAGGCGGATCACTGTGAGTTCAAGGCCAGCCTGGTCTACAAAACAAGTTCCAGGAAAAGCGCAAAGCTACACAGAGAAACCCTGTCTCGAAAAACCAAACAATAAAAAATAAAAAAATAAAGTGACCGCTATGTAGCACGAATCTTAAGGAGTCTTATTAATAAGATCAAACTCAGAGCCAGGTATTGGGGTGAATACTGGAAGATCAGAGAGACAGAAGGAGCCACAGTTTCCTCACCTGGCCAACTTCTCAGCTGATCCTGTTTCCTCAGACTGGAAGCCTCTGTGTCCTTAGCAAATGGGTCTCAGCTGAACTACTGCTCCAAAGACTAAAAGTTTAACCAGCCAAATGCTTCTAGTTTCTGGTCTTCACGCCTTATATATCTTTCTCTTTCTGCCATCACTCTCTGGGATTAAAGGCGTGTGCACGATGCCTGGCTGTTTCCAATGTGGCCTTGAACTCAGAGAGATCCAGAGGGATTTGTCTCTGGAGTGCTAGGATTAAAGGCGAGAGTGCCCCCATTTTCTAGCCTCTGTATATAGTGGCTGTCTGTTCTCTGACCCCAGATAAATTTATTAAGGCGAACAATATTTTGGGGAACACAATACCACCACACAGCTAGGCATGGTGGCACATGCTCATAATTGAGTCAGGAGAATTGCCATAAGTTCAAGGCCAGCTGAAGCAGCATCTTGTTTCAAAGAAACAAAACTAAACACAAGGACAAGTTGCCAATTCACCTACATGGAGCTTCTACCACAGAGAAAATGACCCGTTTGGCAGGTTCCTAACAGAAGCCTAAATCTGAAAATGGTACTTGTTCTTGGGATTCCCAGAAACACAACTCTATTCCTGGAAATTTAACCTTCATTCAGTGACTGAATCAGAAGGTTTTAGGTTCCCAGTCCTTAGAAGACACATTAGCATGCCTGCCTGTGACCCGTCTCAGGGAAATATCAAATATTTTTCAATCAAAAGGTCAGTAGGTCAAGGCTAACCTGGACACACAGAGAAACCCTCCATCTAAGGAGTCCCAGAATCAAGAAAACTTTTGAAGGTCAGCAACTTATTACACTGATAGAAAGCCATCAATAAGAGTTCTTGTCACAAAAGCACACCACCCAAATTTAGCCACATACAATAGATGAGGAAGCCTTAGACATTCAAGGGAATGAAGTTCCCGAGTGAGTGAGGTGGCCCAGGGCATTTGGAGCCCAATGCTGCAAGTCTGGTGACCTGAGAATGAGCCCTTGAACCTACATAAAGATGGAAGGAGAAAATGGATTCCACAGGCTGTCCTGACGTACACATGTGCACTGTGGCACATGTGTGCACACACACACACTGATTAGAAGAAACCACTGACAATAGTGTGCACACAGATTGACAGAAAGCACCGACAGTAGTAAGAAGGGTTAAAAGTTACTCATGTTGTTGTTGTTGTTGTTGTTTTTTATGGCTTTGTTTTTGATTTGATGAGACAGTCTCACTGTGTAGCCCTGACTGGTCTGGAACTCCCTTTGTAGACCTGGCTGGCCTCGAATTCACCAAGGTTCACCTGAGAAAAAAGTGACTGCTTTATGCATTCACTTCCTCCCAGCGCTCGGCAGTTGAGGTCACCAGCAGAGATCTCGTCCCGACAGCAGCTCTTCTCTGTCTCAGGAGTTTGGACTAAGTCTCTGCACACCTTCCCCTAAAGTCAAGGCTCAGAGGCTTTGAGGGCAAGCCACATGTATGTGTTCCTTAACAGTCTAGAAGCCACCTGGGGATGGCAGCTTATGACTATAATCTTAGCACTTGAAAGGCAGAGGCAGGAGAATTATAAACTTGAGGTAAGCCGGGGACACATACATACTGAAACCTTAACAATTGACCACAAAAAATATGACCCAGATGCTGTTTCTCCAAAGCTTAAATAACTGGAAGGTTGCAAACATCCAAGCAAGACTCAACTGTTTGAAACAGACTCTCACACTATCAGCCAGGCTGACCTTGAACTCAGAGTGATCCTCCTACCTAAGGTTCTCCAGCGCTAGGATAACAACCATAAGCCGCCATAATTCTTCACCATTTTAAGACTTACCTAGACATATGTGGTTGAACTCTCGATTCCTAACTGAGACAGAATTGACAATAGTGGGTTTGCTACCTACCAACTTATGAGATTTCAGAAAAACTTATTTTATTAGTGTCAAAGAAACTCACTTTTAGAGGCTTAGACTTTCACAAACATTCCCACAACAACCAATAGGTATCAAGCAGTTCCTATACACTCTGAGATGACTACAATGCCAGACATCATGCCTACCATAAACCAAGCATTCTTTATTAAGCAGCATTATCAATTACTACTACCTAAAGTAGCTTACCGTCATTTTACAAATGGGAAAATGAAGGCACAGAAAAGTGAGGGACTTAGCTACAGGTTACAGGCATGGACGTAGAATTAAGATGCAATTGTAGGAACTTTGGCTTCAGAGCTCAAATACATATTCTCTCGCCCTCCAATCCCCACCCCAGAGAGTTTCTCTGTGTAGCCCTGGCTGTCCTGGATCTGGCTCTGTAGACCAGGCTGGCCTTGAATTCACAGTGATCCACCTGCCTCTGCCTCTTGAGGGCTGGGATTAAAGGTGTGTGCAATCACCACCTGGCTAAATATATCTTTTTTAAGAATGCACTTTTTTACTGGGTGTTTCTGTTACCAGTATATGCAACAGCACACATGAGGTTGTAAGTTCAACAGGTTATCAGGCTTGGTAGCAAGTTGGCATTTTGACAGCCCACCCACAGCCAAACTCTAGGCTATACTGCCTTTCTGAGGGTATGGTCAGTTGATTTCCACAATCAAGTATTTAGGCATCGAGCACTCTAGATAAAAGCATACATTCACACAAAACCATCACCAGAACATCACTTCTACTCAACTCATGCTCAATATGACATCAAAAGCTTGAATGTACCAAAATACTACCTCTTGAACTAATACAAGCCAAAAATCTAAAACCTAAAGCCTGAAAAGCAAAGTTAAATAAATAGGATCTAGAGAGATAGCTCATCAGTTTAAGAGCTCTGGATGCTCTTGCAGAGGACTTGGGTTAAATTCCCATCACAATCATCTGAAACTCTAGTCCCAAGGGATCCAATACCTTTTTCAGGCTTCTAAGGGCACCAAGCATGCTTGTGGTGCACAGGAGTATGTTTAGGCTAAACACCCAAAAAGTAAAATTTAAGAAAGGTAACTTTTAAAATTTTAAATGTCAAAACCACCCCCCCTTTTTTTTCAGCTGTGATGGAGAGCAGCACTTCTAATATCTACATTTTCTGTCCCTTATATTAACTACTTCACACAGAAGAGGCCCATGATTGAGAAACCAAAACAAAGGCTGGAAGTGGAGGCACAGACAGATAGAGCCCTATGAGTTTGAGATCAGGCAGGGTTATACAGTGAGACCCTGTCACAAACAATCAACCAAACAGAACATACCAGAAGCTGGGTATGGTGGTGCACACAAGTGCTCTGGAAAGGGCAAGAGGATCAGGAATTCTGGGGCAGTTTCTACATCACAGAGAATGCAAAGCTAATCTGGGATACCAGAGACGGTCTCAAAACAAACACACAACCCTACCTGCAGATCACAAACCTATCCTTTGACAAGTCAACAGAACAGATATTCTACAAAGTTAAATCAGAATTTTGAACAGCTTAATTTGGATGCCATCAAAACATCTAAAATCTGGCTTTTTTCTAGTCCTCACCCTTGACAGGTGTTAGAAATACTCACAGGCAAGCTGGAAGGTCTTGACTGAAGACTCAGGTTCATATCTTCTTGCCCTCCTTTACTGGAGGTCATTGAGGGGGCTGAGGATGCCTGAGACCCAAATGAATCTTGAGAAAGCTCCTATAAGAAAAATAAAAAAGCTGTGAGGGCCTGTCCCACATGGTGGTACACCTTTAATCTGAGCGCTTGGCAGGCAGAAGCAGATGGATCTGTAAGTTCCACACACTGTCTCAAAATAAGCAACAACAATGAGAGAGAGAAACAGACAGACAGACAGACTGACCACCCAGGCTGGGGCTGGAGAAATGGCTCAGCATCTGTTGCTCTTGTGTAAGACACAGGTTCAGCTCTCAGCATCCACACAAAGGCTCACAACTCACAACCATCTGGGGCTCTCTCTATCTCTCCTGGCCTCTGTGGGCATCAGGCACATACAAGGTACACAGGCAAACATAACAGACAACGCCCCCCACCCCACGCACGCCAAAAACAAACTTAATAAAGAGAAAGAGAGCAGGCAAGCTTGCCTTGGGTAAAAGAGCTGTGGTGCTTTCTCACCCAGGAGAGCCACGTGTGAGAAGTGCAAGTGCACATGAATTATCTGACCAGACAAAAACTTAAGCAATGGTTCCTCCTTCTTAAGAGTAAGTATCAAGAGTAAGCCTGATATGGCAGTCAATGCCTGTAATCCCAGCAATAGGCAGGCTACACCAGAAGGATAGCAAGTTCAAGGCCAGTCTGGGCTACAGTGAGGCACTGTCTCAAAAACAAAGAACCCTCCAAACAAAGTAATGTCCACAGCGGAACTTGATGGAATTGTCTAGTCACTGCTACCCAAGAGCCATTTCTTGGGGTTGAAGGCAGAAATATAACTAACTGTATTTAGTATCTTAAGCAATTTGGTTTGTTCTAAAGCGAGTCCTGATGGATGATTTCTTTCAACAATGTCACCATGGCATAAAAATACTTAAGTGTCAGTCATTTTTCCTCATGTGGCTCTAAAAAGAATTATTCTCTAATTCTTAAAATCAAAACCACCCTCTAAAATTAAGAATTTCAGGCCGGGCGGTGGCGCACGCCTGTAATCCCAGCACTCAGGAAGCAGAGGCTGGTGAATCTCTGTGAGTTCAAGGCCAGCCTGGTCTACAGAGTGAGTTCCAGGAAAGGCGCAAAGCTACACAGAAAAACCCTGTCTCCAAAAACAAAAAAAGAATTTCAGGGCTGGGTTTGGTGGTACATATCTCTAATCCCAGCACTAGAGGTGGAGGTCGGCAGGTCTCTATGAGTTCTAAACCAGACTTTGTTTAAAATAAACAAAAAAACAAAACCCCAAACAGAGACTTTCAGAATCCAGAATATTCTGGGCAACAGAACAGAATGGCAGGCGGAGAAAATAAGCTACATATACTATAGCTAATTCAAGTGATTTTTTTTTTTCTTTCGCGACAGGGTTTCTCTGTGTAGCTTTGTGCCTTTCCTGGAACTCGCTTTGGAGACCGAGCTGGCCTCGAACTCACAGAGATCTGCCTGCCAGTGCCTCCCAAGTGCTGGGATTAAAGGCATGCGCCACGCCACCACCGCCTGGCCTCAAGTGATTATTTTGGAAAATGATCAAAGTCATTTGGGTGCTCATGTTCTGATATGCTGGTTGGGAGTGGTGGGAAATCAGACCTATAACCTTTTATTTCTTGTCTATAAGATTTTCCATTGCTTTATTTTTTCACAGAACTACACATCTTTATGTAATTAAAAAGGCTATACCTTTATAGTTCAATCACTCCTGATAGCATTTACCCAGAATTTAACTGTTTGTTTTTTTTTTTTTTTTTTTTAAATGCATATGGCACCAAGCTGTAAGCTGCCTCTGGTCGAGCTCAGGTAGGACAAGAGGTAGAGCCACTTACCTGTGGTGGAGGGAAGCGCTGCTGGGAGTAGGCAGTTTGCTGGGACTGCTGAGGCTGGGGCTGAGGATATGCAGCCTGCTGGGAGAGCGTCGAGGATGCTGGCTGCTGAGGTTGCTGCTGCTGGTAGGGAGACTGTGCCTGTGGTTGTGAGTAGGGGGGCTGGCTCTGGGGATGCTGTTGTGCAGTGGACTGCTGAGAGGGGTACGGAGTTGGGGACTGCTGATGTGGAGGCTGGGATGGCTGCTGGGAATACGGTGGCTGAGAGGACTGAAGCTGTGGTTGCTGAGTCTGCGGCTGCTGCTGATATGAAGGCTGTGCATGAGGGGTCTGGGATGGCGGCTGCTGAGAGTAAGGTGGCTGTTGCTGCTGGGGATGAGGACTTTGCTGGTTATAGTACGGAGTCTGGCCCTGTTGACCATACCCACTGGGGCCTTGCTGTCCATAAGGTGGAATCTGTAAGAAAGAAAAGACTTTAAGGACTGACTCACCTGGATGAAGAGAGTATGTAAAGTAATCAGGCCTCATCTCATATAAAGGTTCAGGTTTCCTCTACTACCCCTCTCTAAACTAAGCCATAAAGAATGGTCAAATTTGCCGGTGGTGGTGGCAGCAGCGGCGGCAGTGCACACCTTTAATCCCAGCACTTGGGAAGCAGATCTCTGAGTTTGAGGCCAGCCTGGGCTACAGAGTGAGTTCCAGGACAGGCGCAAAGCTACACAGAGAAACTCTGCCTCAGGAAACAAACAGACAAAAAAAGGCCAAACCTGTTTACATATAAGACTGAATTCACTCACTAATTTCAGCCAGGTGTTGGTGGCGCACGCCTTTAATCTCAGCACCGAGAAAGCAGAGCCAGAAGAATCTCTGTGAGTTCGAGGCCAGCCTGCTCTACAGAGCAAAATCCAGGACAGGCACCAAAACTACACAGAGAAACCCTGTCTCAAAAAACCAAATAAGTTATTTTCCCTAGTGAGCCTATCGTTTTTTATCATGATATAGGTTGTTTCTATGTTAGGAATTTTATCCTAACTACAATGAAGAAGCATTAGAAGTAGAAGCCTGGTTCAAATAATTGAAGGTCTAGTGTTTAGTAATCAGAAGAGTATACAAATCACTTAATTAAACTACATTGGTTCTCTCTTCACTGTACAAATACTCAGGGGCTATAGTAGTCGCTGTGGTTCCCTTGCATACACAAAGTCCCCAACACTACATAAACCAGGCAGGGTGAATGGAGCTTGCCTCTAATCCACCGCACTACTGGTGACCAAGAGGCAGGAAATTGGAAGTTCAAGGTCATTCTGTCATATATTAGAGCTAGAGGCCATGCTTGACAATAATGAAAGAACTCCATGTCACCTCTCAGTTTTCTCATAGAAAGATAGCAGGGAGTGGTGGCGCACGCCTTTAGTCCCAGTACTTGAGAGGCAGAGGCAGGCAGATCTATGAGTTCCTTGCCGGCCTGGTTGGTCTACCCAGTGAGTTCCAGGATAGCCAGGGCTAAACAGAGAAACTCTGTCTTGGGGGTAAAAAAAAAAAAAAAGAAAAAGAAAAGGAACTATATGTATTTCATTTTCTGTATTTAAAGAAACTCTTTGCTCTAAAGTTATAGAAATAATTACAGACTTCATATACTGCCCTTTACCTTTTTGCTACTCGGACATAAACAGCAGAAAATCTGCCGACACAAAAACAATGAAAAGATGAGATATTGGGGCCAGCAATATGGCTTAGCAGATAAGACACCTGCCACCAAGCCTGATGACCTAAGTTCAATCCCTGGGACCTATTAGAGAAAGGTGTCCTCTGCTGTGAGACCTGGCATCTTGTCCTCATCCCCAAATGAATAATAGTAATATAATTTTTTAAATGGTGACAGTGCTGAGGCTGGGGGTAGAGCTCGGTACAGTCCCAGCTAGTATGCTTGGGGCCTTGGGTCTAATTCTCAGCACGGAAAAACAACACCAAAAACCCGCCCAAACAATGGCATGGATAAGGAGACAGACTGGCACGATCAGAGGAGGTCTCATCTGTAACAGCACTGACCCCGTCTTTACTGTTAGTAGATTCCCTTTCACCTTCACGCTAAATCCTTCTTCTTAAACATTCTCTTTGACTCAGGCAGCATGTATTACAGGCCGTGAGGAAGGTGAAGGACCACTAGGCAAATGGCACAAATAGTTTCTACTGTAGTAGCAATAAACAGGTACTCAGCCATGGCCCTTCTACCATCTAGTCTCCCAAGGGAAGACCAGTCAGCCAGATCAAGAAAAAAAAAAGACAGGTAGATTGGGTTCAAAATCCCAAGATATGTTGAGACAGACAGAAAGACAGACAGACATAGGGTGTATGTCTATCTTGTCCTTATTAGCCAGCATATGTGCATATCAAGGAGGTCTGAAAGCCATTCTAATCCCCACACACCCACTGTAGACAGCAAAGAAGGTCAATGTCATCATATACCTGCTGTGCATAAGAGAGGCCGCCCATGGCACTCTGAGCCCGGCCCTGCATGGTCATCGGGTACCGCTGTGGAGTCTGGGACCCATATGGCTGCCCTGGGTACCCATGTCCTTGTTGCGGTCCTGAAGGAGGTCCCTGTTGTTGCGAGTATGGGTTAGTCCCACCATACGGCTGAGGTCTCATCTTTCCCATCTGATCCATTGGACTGGATGGCTACAAAAATAAAGAACATTTTCATTAACCTCAAATTTTGATGGCCTCTGGCCGGCATGAACACATAGAGGTCTTTTTAAAGTCCACATGCCACATGAGAAACCAGTTATTATGGAAAGGTAATGGGACAGATCCAGTAACCCTGAAGTAGTCATTCAACTCTTTTCAGAACTTAGATTTTCATAAATAAAAGGATAATGCCATGTAAAGGCATTTTTGAAGCTTCTTTCAAAAGCTGAGATACAGAAGCATCCTAGAAAACTAAAAAAGAGGTGGGGGTGGGGGGGGGGGTGGGAGAACTGATTCCATAGTCCATTAATGGAAACTTGTTCTTTGCATGTTTGTAATGTTACAGCAATGCAGTTCACTTTATGCTTCAAACGAGCAACAAGGCTAAGTAACAGCTGTTGCAAGGACAGTAATGAATTTGGAGCCTTGTTTATTTCAAGTGAAAATCCATTTTATTTAAAACTGAAGAATTTGAAAATAAAGGACAGAACCTTGTCTCTTCAAGGAACAAGCGATAGGGCTAGAGAAACGCTCAGCAGTTAGGGCATTAGGTTTGATTCCCAGCACTGGGTGGCTCACAACCACCTCTAACTCCAATTCTAGAGGATCCAATGAACTCCTGATCTTAGCAGGCCATGTGGCAAAGCATACGCACGCATGCACGCACAAACAACATATACCCACATAAACACACTGAGACACAAATAAAAAGAAACCTTTAAATAAACAAGTAGCAAGCTATAGGCTGAGTGTGGTGGCACACATCTATAATCCCAGCTAGAGACAGGATGATCGGGAATTCAAGGTCATTTTAAGATACTAAGTGAGTTTGAGACCAGTCTGGGTCAAATGAGACCGGTCGTCTCAGAAACCCAAAAGGAACAAAGTACAACACCAACAACATAAAGCTCCAAAGTTCAAAACACAGGCATCAATGTAAATACAACCTTCTAGCTGGGCATGGTGGCTCACACCTATAATCCTAGCACTTAGGAGGCTGAATCAGGCGGGGGGGGGGGGGGGGGGGGGGGGTTTGCTGTGCATTTGAGGTGACCCTTAGCTACATAAGGAATTTCAGGCCAACTTGAGTAGGTAATGAGATCCTGTCTGTCAATAGATAGATGATAGAGAGAGAGAGAGAGAGAGAGAGAGAGAGAGAGAGAGAGAGAGAGAGAGATATTCATGTGACTTTCCAGTCCTTTATGGTTCTACAGATTCAATCAGCTCATTCACTTTCTGATCCTAATGGAGCTACAAAAGACAGTCCTAACATACTTTCCTCTGCCAAAGATACCTCTCTATCTACTGGTGAGAAGAGGGGGCAGAATTCTCAATGGCTCTCACATACTCTCAGTTACAGGACAGTTTCAGAGCCTAATACAAAACTAGAAAGAGAATCTTCAATTGGGAGTAGGGAGTAAATTTAAGTATTCTAGGTATAGATGTCATTAACTCTCAAATGAAGGAGCTCAGTAAATCAGTAGTACACATCAAGATCACCTAAAGAGCTTGTTAAACCACAGACCACTGGCACCCATCTGTGATTCGTAGGTTCAGATAGGGCCCAGGATATGCATATTTGTAACAAGTTCCCTGGGAATCATTCTTCTGGGGACATAGTAGGCTCTAGGTTCAACTCCCAGTTTTGGGGAGGATGGGGGCTAAATGAGGGTGGCTGGAGGTGATCTAGAGGTCTAGATCATCCCTAGGGTTCTTTCTAGTTCTATTATTCAGTAAATAGTAAGTTGCTTGATAATGTAAGTTGTGCTCCATTTAAACAATTGCTTGCCTCTTCCTTCTTCCATTCCTCTCTCCTCTTATGTGTTTTTATACTAGAAGAAGTAGAGTTATTGGGAAGGAATATCCAACTATCAAGAACAACAAAAAAAACCAGAAGCTAGTGGAGGGGTATGGTGGAGCACACCTCTAACCCCAGCTACGCAGAAGATGAGGCAAGGAGCGTCACAAATTCAAAGCTAGCTTGGTCTACATATAGCAAGTCCTAGGCCAGCCAGGGCTACATAGATTTTGTTTGTTTGTTTGTTTGTTTTCAAAGAGAAACAAAGTTCTTTCAGGCTATGAATGAATTTCAACCACGGTGGGGGGAGTACTTCCTTCCCAAACTAGAGAATCACAGAAAAACTGTGTCCCAAATCACTACCCTTCAGTGTTATTCCAGGGCTATTTCCAACATCTTAACTTCTGTATCAGAAGCCCTAATAATGCTCCCAGTCAGAACTTTGGCACCTACATGGGTTATTTTTAGACTATTTAGAACAATCAAGTTTAACAAAATTGGGGCTAGTGAGAAATACCACAATTTTCTCCAATACTGTTGGCAATGGTGTGTGGGGGGGGGGGGGGATGGGGTGTTAAATGCCACACATCACACTTCACCTTATCTCAGGCTACAGGGACTGTCTGAGGCCCTCAATTGAAGACAATAGAATTTTCTACACAGAGAGCCCAGCATGCTCTGGCTGTCAGTCTAGGCCTGCTCAGAACACTAGGAACAATTACCATGGTGTTCCTATGGATCTTCTACAGCAATCAATGGCTACCAACAATGACTGTAGATCAGAATTTTTCATGAAGCTTCACAAATGCCCAGGCCTCAAGGTTCCAATTTTGTTGGTGTGGGAGGGCTTACTTAAGCCCCTCACCACTTTAGATCCATGAATGATTCTGATACATGCAATTAGCTGGGAACATTATTCAGTAAAATGGAATGACTGTGATGTGTTACTCTTACACACTTAAACTATGAAACATAACTGGGGAATGGAATTATTTGCCTTTTTCCTCCTTAGACAGATTTTGCTGCATGTAGACCAGGCTAACCTCAAAATGGCAGTCCCCTGCTTAGCCTCCAAAGTACGGGATTAAAGGTATGGACTGCCACTTTTATTTTTTTATATATTTTTTGAGACAAGTTTTCTCTGTGTAGCTCTGGCTGTCCTGGAACTCACTCTGTAGACCAGGCTGGCCTCAAACTCAGAGATTAGCCTGCTTCTGCCTCCTGAGTGCTGGAACTAAAGGCGTGTGCACCACTGCCTGGCTATTTTTACTATTTGTATACTTTAGTTTTGCAGTCCTGGGGATTGAACACAAGGCCTGATGCATGCTAGATAAACATTTTACCAGATAAATATTCTACCACTGGTCCCTCGTTTTACTTTTTATTGAGAGAGAGTCTTACTAAGTTGCCCAGGATAACTATGAACTTTAAAATATACATCTATGTATTTTATATGTATGAGTGTTTGCTTAAATCCATATCCATCTATGCATCATGTGTGTGCCTGATACCAAAGCAGTCCAGAAGAAGATGCTGAAATTCCCTGGAACTGGAGTTATGGACAGTTGGGAGCCACAATGTGGGTGCTGAAAATCAAATTCCAGTCTTCTAGAACAAGTGCTCTTGACAGCTGAGTCATCTCTTCGGCCTCTAACCTTGAAATTTTGATGCTCCTATCTTAGCTTTGGAGTAAATGGAATTAAAGGCCTGTGCTGCTAAGCTTGGCATTTTACTTATATTAGTTAATTTATTATTTGTTCATTACTTCTTTTAAGTCAGGATCTCAAGTAGCATAGGATGGCTTCAAACAAGCTATAGATAGATAGATAGATAGATATAGCAAAAGATGACTATGAACTGCTGATTTTCCTGACTCCATCCAGCTTCCCTAAGTGCTGGGATTAAAGGCATGCGCCACCATAACCAGGTTATGTGGTGCCAGGGCAAAATTTATGTTAGACAAGTACTCTACCAACTAAGCTATTCATATAATCACATATAACTAGTGGCTACACTACTACAATGTAGTTTGAGAGTAATGTTTCTAAATAATTTACCATTTCCTACTAAACATGGCTCCAAACTTCTTATTGAACCCCACACAATATTAACATATAGAAAAAGTAAAGAGTGTAGTAATTTGATAGACTTGGGGTTCAAATTCTCGCGCACTGTCTGGCCTTGAATGTTTTCATTCATTACTAACGTGCACATAGTAAACAACTTCCCACAGCCTCTTGTGTGATACCCATAGCCATGCCTATAATCTCAGCACCTGGGAAGCTGGAGCAGGAGGAACGTCATGAGGTCTGTGCAAAACAAAATTACAGACTGGGCTACAGAATAAGGACCCCCCACCCAAAAAGCTTCCCATGGTGCATTTATATTTAAATGCCCAATAAATGATAGCTACTATCAATAATAACTGCCCCCCCACTATAAATTCCAAGCTCTGTTCTGGTTCTTGATTCTGCTGCCTTATCCACAATGGCTTCCTCTCACCCCAGTGCTGGCAACAGAACTTGAGGCCTTGTGTGCACTCTGCAATGCTCCCTTCCAGCCCTACACTGCCTTCTAGTAGCTCAACTCAGCCTTCAACATGTCACTTCATCTCATCCTTCTTTCTACAAGACCGATTGTAAATTCTGTAAGGCTTAATTAACAGTGACAACTCCAATAAACTGACTGTATTTCTGAAGCCCAAGTTAGTTTTGCTTTGTTTTGAAATGGCAGGGAATCTCACTGTTGCCCAAATTGCACTTAAATTCCTGGGTTCAAGACTCTAGAATGGGGGCTTGGGGGAGAGGAAGGAGGAGGGAAATGCAGTCTGGATGCTAAATAAATAAATAACTCCAGAATGGCTGGGATTACGGTATATACTTTGGCTAAGTTCTAGGACACAAGATTTCAGGCACTTTATCTACAAAGCCTTCTCAATACCCCAAGTACAACTGCAATGATGTGTACTCAAGAGAGAAAGCACAGTTCAAACTATCCAGCCAGAAGGTGAAAGACATCTTCAACTCCAAAACGGGTTATGATTTTGGGGGCAGGGTGAAAAAATTGACTGGACTAAATTAGAAGAGGGGAGTTTAGAAAAGTCATGAAGGAATAAGAACATTTTGAGATAACCACCTGTACTAGCAAGGGTCCCAATGCATACCAGCCCCAAACACATGGCCAAAACTTAAAGGTTTACAGTGGCATGGTGGCACCTACCTTCCCTGCACTTGGGAGGCTAAGTCTAAGGCTGCTCTGGCCTCACAGGAGGAACTTTCAAAAAAAAGTTAAGCCTGCCCAACTGAATAGAGCTACTTCTACAAGAGTTATGAGGGTTCAGGAACCTTCTGTTCCACCTTTAAGAACCTTTGGGGTTGGGGATTTAGCTCAGTGGTAGAGCGCTTGCCTAGCAAGTGTAAGGCCCTGGGTTCAATCCTCAGCTCCACATTTAAAAAAAAAAAAAAAAAATCTTTGTAGCCCCCAAATAAAGGGCAGTCCAAAAACTGTTTGGTTATCACTCGATCCCCTCATCAAAGGTTTATCATGATCAACAGACTCTGCAGCTTATTTGGCAAATGAAAATATATTCAGCTCAAACAACCAGACCACCCTGGTCTCATGTCAAAGTTAAATATCTGCTCATATCAAAAGAGAATCTAATTTACACTTCTGAGATTTAAAAATGTTGTGAAAGATATGTGGTTTGCAATTATAGAAAAAAAGACACCATCCAATCTCTTAAAGTAGAGAATAACATTAAATCTTCATTGATCAGCTTTACTGAAACAGAAAATTTTCTGCTCCATGTAAAGTAGAAAGGCCAATCTCAGGAGTCAGCAGCCACATAGGAGACGGGAACACCAAACCAGAGCTGCAAAAGAGCCAGAGATTCCACTCTGGAAAAGACAGAGGAAATCCTTTCAATGGGAAACCACAGGAGTAGATTACTGTGATTACACTTCAAAAGCAAAGACTCTGCCACAGAGACACATAATTGAGAGGAAAATGCTGGCCCTTGATCAGGGAAGTCAGGCCCCCTGCTATATACTCTCCTGCATTCATAAAAAATGAAAATGAAGAGGGGAAGACACACAAGAAAACACATCTCAGTCTACCACTTAGCTCCATCCAGATCACTGGCCAAGTTATAAACTGCCTGACAAATCAAAGAACGCAGTTCAGGGGCATCAAAGGCAAGATGCTTAGCAAGCTTATCTGTCTATCTTCAGTACAAACAGCTTGGAGACTAACCACTGCAGAGCCCCCCTGCTCCCAGCAAATGGAATTACAACCACCTCCAGACCAGGTGGCTACTGGGATCACTCACAAGTTCTCAATGTACCACGGAAAGCCACAGTGACCCTGTGAACTGTTGAATGTAACAAACTGAGTTTTACAGTTCATCAGGGTTAAGTGTCAGATAATCAAAAGTAACCAATTTCAGGACACTCAAAAGATTAAACATAGTTGCAAATCTCTATCTGACCATCAGCCCCCGCGGAGACAAAACCAAGTACTAACACTTTCGAACACCAAGAGATAGCATCCCCATACCATGTGGTAATGGCACCAGAAAAAAGAAACTAATTTTGAAATACAAGTCTGAGAAGGACTCAGAGTCCTAAACCAAAGGTGCACAGAGGAAGTGATCAGAGTAGAGGCAAGGGTCAACTTTAACGCCCAGCAGTGCCAAAGACCAGAAAGAATACAATGGGAAGGTTGGGTCAGGAACTGCCGAGAGCACCCATCGTCAAAAAGAAGTCCTGAGCAATACACACCTGTACTTTCCTCTGAATGCCAACTAGTCGGTGCCAGGATAAACCTAGAGCCATACCCTTGGATTTGGGACCCCCAAGTATTATTTCTTACTTCTTGTGCTTTCAATTTATTCCTAGCCAGATTTGTTTATGAGTTTTAATAATAACAATAAAAAATGCATCCCTGGCTCTTTAACCGAAAGAACCCCCTAATTGATTCCCACAGTAATTAACCTGCATTTTACCTCAGAGAGCGGTAGTTAAGGAAGTCGGCACTGCTATTTATAACTCATCTCAAATTGAGGGCAGACTGCCTAAAATCTAACACATCCCAGCTGTACTCCTGTTTGAACTGGGGCCAAGGGAATTTTTTAAAGCAATCTTGGCACCGAATGAATGACAACAGTATGAGAGCGGTTGTGTTGTGGTGACGTAGCGTTGGAGGTGGAGGGGCAGTGTACTGTGATCCCTCTCGTGCACGCCTGCTGCCTGAGTCCCAGTACAGTAAGCTGGGAACCGCCCACTGAGAGCCAAACACAGGAAAAGCCTTTTCCTGTGGACCGCCTTGAAGTGAGAAACACATGGCTAATCTGCATAAACTCGAAGCCACACCGCCCCTGCCAGGAAGGTTAGTGCTCGTAATCTCTGGCCATGGAGCTGGCTGCCTGGGAAGACTTGGACTGGCGCCTGATAACCCAGAAAGAGCCGAGAGAACAGATGGGTAAGGACCCCAGCAGAATACAGCCCCGGGTCACGTGACTCGCCACATGGCCCCGCCAGCATCAACTATTGTCTGGCTGCAGAGCTCCTATACAAAGGCACCAGGCCTCTGCTTCCTGTGATTCTAGGGACTGGCAGCAGCTGTTGATCAGTTCCCAGAGCGGACCCTCCTCTGTTAAGGAGCACTCCAGGCAGAGAAGTACAAAAGTTAAGGCCTCTCCCACCAGCAAACTTTCCCTTTCCCAGCCAGCTCCACAGAATTCTTAGGACGAAGGAGACTTCCCCTGGAAGAACAGCCTTGTTCCCTAGTCCATAAATGGACCAGCAGAAATCACTCCCA
This sequence comes from Onychomys torridus, assembly GCF_903995425.1. Lineage (NCBI taxonomy): Eukaryota > Metazoa > Chordata > Mammalia > Rodentia > Cricetidae > Onychomys > Onychomys torridus. The sequence continues at coordinate 147,255,504 of NC_050444.1, forward strand.
TTCTCCCTTTTTTCTCTAACTACAGACTATGCTGGCCCTCCCTCCCACCCCAACCACCACCTGTACACCGTGGCCTTGAAGACATCAGATTCCTGACCAAATCCCAGAGCAAGTACTTTGAAATCAGCTCAGACATTTCTATCCAGGGCCCCTGCCTCCTAAAATGAGAGGATACAGGGTTAGGAGACAGGGTGTTCTTTTGAAATGGGGTCTTGCTATCTTGTCCAGGCTGGTTTGTAACTCTTGGGATCAAATGATCATGAGTAGTGCTGAGACTACACCATACCCGGCCACGTGCATTCCTTTTAAACAGGGCAACATGACTACATGAGAGGACAAAGACCCCTAACCACCTATTTGGCCTTACCAGAGCGATCTCATCCATGGAGAAATGGAAATTAGAGAGGGTGGGAAAATGACATCTTATCACATACATTAACATTTTATCCAGAGTCAAACCCACCTGGCCTCGGAGCCTCATTATTTATCATTTTACAACAGATAAAAAGACGGTTCACTCAAGTTCTGAACAAGCGGGCCGCCTGCCTCTGTGGTGGTGTTTGTAGCCACCACTCCACCCCAGTCAGTTTACAGGGGTCAAGGTTGTATTTCCAACACATCAGGGCTGTGACCAGACCCAAGGGCCTTCCAACCCATACTACCTCATGATACAAAACAAGCTAGGCATGAGCTGGGTTATAAGCAGTCAGTTTGGGGGGGAGGGGAGGAAAGCTAGATTGTGACTCTAAAGAGTATTTGGCATATGGATCTCTATCCAGACCAAAGGAGCATAGAAAACTTAGCAAGGTTTAGAAAAGGAGACCGAAAGAGAGAGTCACTAAACCATCCAATACAACTAACAGAGTATGAGAGCCAATTAATAACCACTTCACAGCTGCCCACCCAAAAGAAGCATGCCAGAAAAACCACAGCTGGGTGGCTGGTGTTTCTTTTCTTCTTCACTGGCACCAGAAAGAGAGCAGCTAGAGCACCAAACTTGAGAGTAATCCTTCATCAGCCACTTCTTACAAAGAGGAAAGAAAGGCTCGTGATACAATGAAGACTGCTTTTAGTCGTAGAAGTAGGAAAATTGGACGTACATGCCCAATTTTCCTGCTTCCAACTATAGAATCTCTAAGGAAAACAAACAACTTCTTCAGAAAAATACTCCTCTTGCTAAGGGGGTGTGATAGTGAATGTCTTTAATCTCAGCAGAGGGAAGCTGATCTCTGTGAGTTCAAGGCCAGTCTGACCTACACAGCAAGTTCTAGGACAGCCATAGCTACATGATAGAGAAAACTCACATCAAAAACAAAATCAAACAAAACCTAGCCAGGCGGTGGTGGCGCACACCTTTAATCCCAGCACTTGGGAGGCAGAGGCAGGTGGATCTCTGTGAGTTCGAGGACAGCCTGGTCTACAGAGTGAGTTCCAGGAAAGGTGCAAAGCTATACAGAGAAACCCTGTCTCAAAAAACCATAAAAAACAAAACAAAAACCAACCAAACAAACAAAAACCCCATAAAAGAAAAATATTCTTCTTCAGATGTTACTTAAAACCAGGGCCATGAAAAACAGGGTAAGGCCCCAAGAGGGCAAGCAGAAACCAAAGGTCATCTGATAAATCAGGAGCCCCCTTTACAACTGTCAAGGATAAGACAACAGTCCACGTTCCTGAGAATATTCAGAGGTACAACAGGTGGGCTCAAATACCAGTTCTTGTAACTGCTTCTTAGGAAGACAAGCAAAAGTGAATCAATGTAAACTGACTATGGTACTCAACACAACACTACTACCCCCAGGATTCTGGATCACAGTGGCAAGAGGACAGGGTCAGGAATCTGTTCTCAGGGGAAGTCTTACCTTACTCTTTGTACCCCTAACTAGTATAGACTCTAGGAAGCCAGAACTGTATACAAGGTTTCCTACTTTAAGGAAAAGGTCTTCAGATACTGCTTAAAATGCAAGACCATAAGAATAAAGACCGCCGGGCGGCGCACGCCTTTAATCCCAGCACTTGGGAGGCAGAGGCGGGCAGATCTCTGAGTTCGAGGCCATCCTGGCCTACAGATCGAGATCCAGGACAGGCTCCAAAACTACAGAGAAACCCTGTCTCGAAAAAACAAAAAGATGGTGAGTGACAGGGAAGGCAGCCCACAGAGACTCGCATAAGCAGGAGTGTGTACACATGTGAACTGGGGTCTATGGCTCAGTGCTTGTCTAGCATGAGGACCTGGACTTGATTCCTAAGATTGAAAACACCACAACCAGCAAAAGGGTATTTTTTGGCTATGAGCCAGCCCAGAATAACTGAGATAGAGAGAATAACAATAATCATAATGGTCCCTCCCTATCTGAAACTGCACACAATATCACACACACATGCACACATTTCCAACACAAGCATGGCTATGAAGAAATTAATTTTTTTGGCTTTTCAAGACATGGTTTCTTTCTGTAGTCTTTCCTGTCCTAGAACTAGCTCTGTAAAACAGCTGGCCTTGAAGTGAGAGATCTTCCTGCCTCTGCCTACCGAGTGGAATTACCGGCATGTGCCGCCGCCACCCAGCAAGAAACTTATTTCTGGGTTAACAACAATAATAAAACATTTGCAACAATAATATTATAAGTTATAGTAGTTGACTGTTAGTACCTAAAACTTCAGAAAGAAAAACTATAGCCAGGCGGTGGTGGCGCACGCCTGTAATCGCAGCACTCAGGAGGCAGAGGCAGGCAGATCCAGATCTGAGTTCAAAGTCTGCCTGATCTACAGAGTGAGTTCCAGGAGAGTTAGGTCTACACAGAGAAACCCTGTCTCAAAACAAAAACAAAAACAAAAAACCCCAGCAGCACACAAATTAGACACCAAGAAGGTTGACCAGTCCAAGTCTGAAGCGTCACCTACTTTCAGTTTTCCCAGAGGAACTTGTTCAAATAGCTCCTTCCAGGAAGGAATTCTGACAGTACAGCCAACAGTTTCAATGGGGGCAAAACTAGCCACTCTAAGTGGGTTTTTTTTTTTGGGGGGGGGGGTTCGAGACAGGTTTCTCTGTGTAGCTTGGGGGCTTTCCCGGATCTGGCTCTGTAGATCCGCCTGCCTCTGCCTCCCGAGTGCTGGGATTAAAGGTGTGTGCCACCACCACCCAGCCTAAGTGTTTTTAATTAAATGTATGAAAAGCATTTTTTTGGTTGTCACAGACTCTTTATAATGCTACTGACATTTATTACCTGAGAGGCAAAGTGCCAAATGCCCTCCAGTGCAGCTCCACACAGATAAAGAAGGTCCTTACCCACCACAGCAGAGTAATTTACAACTCATGGGACTTAACCCTTGAGCAACCAAGAAAACAGAAGTCAGAAGTGACCGGTACTGACCCTAACAAGTTAAACAGTACAAAGACATCTGCTAGCCGAGGAGAACATAGCATTTTATTTTAAGCAATGGTTAGAATCAGGCCTGGTGGCTCATGTATAAGGCAAGAGAGTTTGAGACCAGCCAGTATAAGATCCAATCTCAAACAAAACACACACACAAACACTGTTGTAAAATAATCTACCAAACCAGGCAGTGGTGGCGCACGCCTTTAATCCCACACTCGGGAGGCAGAGGCCTGTGAGTTCTAGGTCAGTCCAGGCTACAGAAAGAGTTCCAGGAAAGGCGCAAAGCTACACAGAGAAACCCTGTCTCGAAAAACCAAAACAACAAAATAGTTTAAAACAACAACAAAAAAAAAGGTACAGTCTTTGTCACTCACACAAAGTGACATGACTTTACACCAAAACAAGGCACTTGCACAGGTGATGTGACTTCCTCCCACTGTTGTAGAGCATCTGACTAGGGAAGGGGGACATTGGTGTGGGTGAGCCCACAAGCTTGGTGGTTCTTCTGGTTCTTCCTGGTTCTTCTGCCATTCTTAGGCATCTCTTATCATTGTGTGAGACGGCACAAAAGGAATGAAGGTAAGGCCATGTACCCTGACAGAGCTTCTTCACCTGGAGAGTACAAGGCGCTGCCTAGTTCTTCAGATTAGTTCTGAAGAAATGCTCCTCCAGATCCAGTATCTGGCTTGCAGACAGTATTCAAAACCAACTAAACAAGTAAAGATAGAACCTACCCCTTTCTCTTGTAAAGGCACAGGTTACACACAACACACACACACACACACACACACACACACACACACACACACAAATACATGTAATAAAATTAAAGATACTAAATCTAGAGCTGGAGAGATGGCTCAGAGGTTAAGAGCGCCAACTGCTCTTCCAAAGGTCCTGAGTTCAATTCCCAGCACCCACATGGTGGCTCATAACCATCTGTATTGAGATCTGGCACCCTCTTCTGTATACATAATAAATAAATTAAATAAATCTTTAAAAAAATTTAAAAAAAGATACTAAATCTAAGTGCACAATTTTTTTTCCTCTTGTCAAAGATTTCCTCCTACACTAAAAAGGGTATCTGCAGCATATCACTCAAGAGTGGAACTAAATTTACATACAGGGGTTGGGGATTTAGCTCAGTAGAAGAGCGCTTACCTAAGTAAGCACAAGACCCTGGGTTCAATCCTCAGCTCAAAAAAAAAATTTACATATAGACATGTACATCAAGTATTATACTATCCTTTGACAAAAGTAGCAGCAACTCCCCCGGTTTATTTCACCAATTCTAGAAGTATCTTGGGCTCCTCCCCTAAAGTGCCAATTTTTCAGGGAGACCCACTCCAAGTCTGCTGACCCCACAACAGACAAAATTACAGAAGTTAAAGAAGGGCTAACCTGAGGATGTCAGCCTTAGTCCAGGTGCACCCAAATCCTAGGAGTTAAGGTCAGCAATTTGCAGACTGGTAAATCACAGAGTCTAGCAAATTCTCCACTTCCTTTCAAAGCTTCCAAAGTATATTGTTTTCAAACACTTCAGCCACCGTCCAAAGGAGCATGTGCATAGAACTCTGCTTCAAGATCCTCACCCGAAAGACCGAAAGTTACCTGCTGTCTTTTTTCTTTGCCCTCTGGCCAGCTGATCATGTTGAGATGGATACTTGGCATACTAAACCACCAGGAAAATCTAGTCAACATCTTACCCTCTTCTATCTCCTTCTCCTCGGTCTTCCCAGTCCCCTTTGGCTCATACTCTTGTCAGAGATTAATTTATTTCAAGGCACTAAGAATGTCCTTTACTGTATGTGTCTGGGCGGGGGAGGCCAACTACTTCAATCTTGCTTTATTTTCAACCCAAATGTCACCATGAACCCACTGTTGGCCATCTGAAGTGTTCTGTTGAGCTTTAGAGAAGTCAGTTCCAGTTTGCACCAGACAGCAAGGACTGGACTCAGAGTGAACGGAAAACAGGAATGTCACAAAACTGTCCTGTGCCAACTGAGCCAAAGAGTAAGGAAGGCTAAAGTTGTCCTCTAGCCCAAAAGGAATAAAATGAGAAAGTACTAACCACCTGGGCACTTCTGCTTATGAGTTAGGTGAAGGTAGCTCCTGTCTTTAATTATCCAGGCCTTTAGAACGGAGGTAAGGGGTAAGACATTAGGGTCTTCTCAGAAATGTCTTGGAAAGTGGTACCAGCTGCCCGCATCTCCAAGGCAGCTCTAGCATGAGAAAGTTACTGGAGCATCCATGTGTTTTATGTTCTACTAACTAAGATACCAAGTGAGGGAGTGAAAGAAGTGGAGGGTGTAAAGAAATAAAACCAAAAGCAGGAGGGTGATAAAATGAGTTAGAAACACTTATGCACAACACTTAACTCCCTATTAAAAGTATTCCTCGTATATACAACGGTCAATTCACAGGTCAAACTACCAGCCTTCTGGAAACCACTGACCTGTCCTAGTTGGGTTTCAATAATACATTTCTCAGGCAGCAAGGAAAAGACGGTCTGTTTCTAAAGGAAAGGACACACACATTCTACTTGAAATTTTCAGAGAGTGCATGTGAATTAGAACACTGGCTCTCTACTACGTATTTGAACTATTAATGTTTACTAACTGACCATTTCTGCTATTTTCATTATATTGCCAAGGACAATCTTGAACAGTAAGAATTCTTTACACAAATGGAGACAGGTCTCTTCAGTAACATTACTGGAGACAAGTCTCAGCTCCAAGACACACTCAGACAGGGCTCACCCACTTCGCTGATGGAATAACCTGCTAGCATTCTACTTTGCTAGAACTTCAAAAAGGACACAAGGAACAACAACAACAACAAAAAGCTGGTCACTAGAGAGTTGGACATGAGGGAGAGAGGGAAGTTACTGAGAGATCACCACATTCCTATTCTCAGATCAGGTGGCCTTCACAGGAAGAACAGAACATGTATTTAATTAGTGTTGAAATACTGTTGTGGTTGTTTGAGACAGGCTCTCACATAGCTGATCCTCTTGCTTCCATCTCCAAGTGCTGGGATTAGGTATGTGTTACTTGGAGACTGTCAGACATATCTAGAAATAGTCTTCTCTACCTTCCTCCAACTCCCATGACCACAGACACAGATTACTGCCATGTCACCTCACTGTAGAACTAGGAAAAGGAAACCAGCAAGAGGCCAGCCTTAAACAGAAACTGGACAGGCAGTGGTGGTACACACCTTGAATCCCAGCACTCGGGAGGCAGAGGCAGGCAGATCTCAGTGAGTTCAAGGTTAGCCTGGTCTAAAAGTGATTTCCAGGACAGACAGGACTGCTACACAGAGAAACTCTATCTCTAAATAAATAAATAAGCAAGTAAACAAACAAACAGAAACTGGGTGCCATCCCATTAGAATTCATCATCTATTTTCTTTTGGTTTTTCAAAACAGGGTTTCTCGGTGTAGCTTTGCGCCTCTCGCTCTGTAGACCAGGCTGGCCTCGAACTCACAGAGGTCCACCTGGCTCTGTCTCCCGAGTGCTGGGACTAAAGGCGTGCCTATGTTGAAGTCCTCACCCCTAATGGAATGGTTTTAGAAAGTGGGGCCTTGGGTAATAATTGGGTTTAGCTTGGTAGGTCCCCATACAGGGATCAGAACTTTTTAACATCATGTGAGGCCCTAGTGAGAAAATACAGCCGGACGTTGGTGGCTTAATCCCAGCACTTGGGAGGCAGAGTCAGGCAGATCTTTGTGAGTTCAAGGCCAGCCTGGTCTACAGAGTGAGATCCAGGAAAGGCGCAAAGCTACACAGAGAAACCCTGTCTCAACACCCCCCCTAATAAATAAGTAAATAAATGAATGAATGAATGAATAAAATGCTAAGACCACAAGCAAGGTTGGAGGCCAGCCTGGTCTACAGAGTGAGTTCCAGAACAGCCAGGGCCACACAGAGAAACCCTGTGTGGAAAAACCAGAAAAAACCACAAGCAAGAGACTTCACCTAGAATCAAATCTGCTGACATCTGAACCTGGCACTTCTACAAGCTAAAACTGACCTGCTGTTTAGGCAGCACGATCTAAAAAGTTCTGTTATTTAGTAGCCATGAGGCTACTACAACTTCAAGCACTTTGACACCTTTTCTCTATTCAGCAGTGCTTTGATCACAGAAGACATCTGTATCTGAAACATCCATCAACAGTATAATTAGAAGCACCTCAGGCAATTCGGATATGCCCTGAAGTATGGCTGAGTGTAAATGCACAGTGCAATCCTTTTCAAATTCGAGTGTCCATTAGGACAATCTAAAGAACCTGTTACAGTATACTGGAGTTCTGGATTTGGGGTTTCAATTTCTAAACAAGGCCACACAGGTGGACTCTTAAACTAGGTCAAAATTTGGGTTTTTCAGGCAGATATGGTGGCATGTCCCTCAGGAGGCTATAACATAACAAGACCCTGCCTCAAAGACAAAAAAAATGGCTGCAGCAAGATGCTTCACAGAGTTAAGTACTGGCCATGCAGGCCTGACAACCAGTTTGATCCTGAGAACTCAAACAAAAAGAAGGGAATCAGCACGGCAAGGTTGTTCTCTGACCTCCTCATGTCACACATTTGCACCCACACACGTACATACACAGTAAAAAGATGACTGAAGGAGGAGTCGGTTGGTTGGTTTTCAAGACAGGGTCTCTCTGTGTAACCCTAGCTATCCCAGAACAAACTCATTCTATACACCAGGCTGGCCTTGAACTCACAGAGATCCAGCCTGGCTCTGCACCTGAGTGCCGGGATTAATGGTGGTGCGCACCTTTAATCCTGGCACTCAGGAAGCAGAGGCAGGAGGATCCCTGTGAGTTCAAGGCCAGCCTGATCTACAGAGTGAGTTCCAGAACAGGCTCCAAACTACAGAGAGAGCCTGTCTCAGGTGAAAAGGTGCGCACCACCCACTTTGTACAAACAGTGTCCGTAACCTCGAAGTACTTTCACTCAGCTCTAACACGGACTCCAACCTACAAAGTAGGTTTGGTTTGGTTTTTTTGAGCTGAGGATCGAACCCAGGGCCCTGTGCTTGCTAGGCAAGCACTTTACCACTGAGCTAAATCCCAACCCCAAGTAGGTCTTTTTTCATCTTGTAGTTTAGAGTAGAGTGAGAGAAACGGCTGGTGGAAGGCTGGACTTAGAGCCAAGTCTCCTGTGAAGCTGCATGTGGCACTTAACCATGCGTGTTCTCTTTACCCAGGTGGCAGGTTAAGACAGCAGCACCCCCTCTCGAACCGGCACCCCCTGTTTCTGAAAAGTAATTACCCTATAAACATTTCATAGTGCAAGTCACTCAGGCAAAAGTTATTCCACCTTAACCCGGATCCCATCCCCAGTCTCAAATGTCTCCTGATAACGGGTTCAAACAACCAAATGCTGCCAGCTCTCTTCCCAGGAACAAGGCAGTAATAAATCAAGTACCATGACCACTTATGAGAAACCCAGAATCATTAAACTTTAAATGGAAAAAATGGACAAGGCCAACATCTAGGTGTGATGTCACAGTAACCAAACGCTATTCAGTCTTTCGTTTCATCTGGAGTTTCCATCAAAGCTGGAGAGACTGTGCAGTGGTTATGAGCATTCCCTGATCTTCTGGAAGACCTATGTTCGGTTCCCAACAGTCATATCAGGCAGCTCACAACTACCTGAAACTTCACCTCCAGAATATCCAAAACACTCTTTTGGCCTCTGCAGGTACCCACACACATGTGGCAGACCTTCAAACACAGACATATACAAACAAATAACAACTTTTTGCTGGGTGGTGGTGGTGGCGCACGCCTGTAATCCCAGCCAGCACTTGGGAGGCAGAGGCAGGTGGATCTCTGTGAGTTCGATGTCAGCCTGGTCTACAGAGCTAGTCCAGGACAGGCTCCAAAGCTACAGAGAAACCCTGTCTTGAAAAAACAAAACAAAAACAAACAAACAAAAAAACTTTTTAAAAAGTTCTAGGCAAATACAAAAATAATATCCTAAGTAGTCCTGGTTCATAAGTAATTTATTTTAGGTACACAAAATTAGTATTTTAGAAGGGGATGGCTCAGTGATAAGAGTACTTGTCTAGCATCAAGAGACCCTAGATTTAACTCCTAGTACGGGTGGTGGTGGCGCATGCCTTTAATCCCAGCCCTTGATTCACCCCCAACTCAACCTTATACTAACTACTACCCCAAAGGATGTTTTATAATTCTATTTCCGTGACTGGATGCCAAGAGGAATAACAGAATCTGCCTCTTCCAAGATTTTGAAGAGTAAATGAGGAAATTCATGAAAATCAAACATAATGCTTACTCAGCACAAACTAGGTCCCTGTACACAGTAGGTGTCCTGAATACTCACTTTCAGCATGCTAGCTAGAACTTCAAAGTCAAGATCTCAGTAAAGATTCTGGCCCTGAGCAATGTTCTGAACAAACTGTTCCCTAAGTCCATTAGGATATAGTTTCCTTTGGCAGCCTAGGAGCCAAAGTATAAGTCATCTAAACTGGATGATAAAAAGGTTCAGGCTTGCTGGGCAATGGTGGCACACACCTTTAATCCCAGCACTCGGGAGGCAGAGGCAGGCGGATCTCTGTGAGTTCGAGGCCAGCCTGGTCTACAGAGAGAGTTCGAGGACAGTCAGGGCTACACAGACAAACCTTGTCTCAAAAAAAACAAAAAACGAACAAAAAAGAGTTCCAGGCGCTGGACTAACGTGGAGCGAACCTGTGAATTCCGCAGCCTCGGGATCAGAACAGAATGCTGTCCTAAGGGCAGAGAGAAGCCATTTATATCTGCCAAAAAAGACATGGCCATCTCTGCCTAGGTAACCTGCTTGCTAAGGACAGAAGAAAGCTGTACTGTCCACTTTAGAGAAGCTGGAAATCACTGGGTAGACGCTCCCAAAGAATGTACCCCACAATGCAGGCGCATAGATTCACACTGTTCTTACAGTCAAAGTCCACCAGATTGAGTCTGTTGAGAGTGAACAGGCAGGCCCAAACGCACTCTGCTGGGAAAGCTCTGCAAGCACGCTTTGAGCTCAAGACAAAAAGGAGGCAAAACAAAATCAAGCCTACAGCAAATGGGCTTTTAAATAAGTGATATCACATCGAACCCTCACACTCCCCCTCACAGTCCCCGCTGCCATCACACTGGTGCTAGGTCTTTGGGGGTGGGGTGGGGTCTTTTTAACAGAGATAAACAAGCAAGCTGAAAGCTAACAGGTTTAAAAGTGAAAAGCATATAAAAATCTTGGTTGCTGGTGATGAGCCACAGAAAATCATGCATGTGCCAGTGCCAAGGGAAAAGGAAATCTAATAGCTAACATTGCAGACTTGGGAACATAGAAGCAACAAAGCCATAAGGTCACCCAAATGCAAAGGCTGGGGATAGGGTGGGGGGGTGGCAATTCAAGTAGTGCACTCTGGGCCTGCAGAGCACACAGTCCAATACCCAAAGTCCCTTAGTATTTAGTATCAACATAACTTCCTGGAGGACAACAAAAATCTGTCCTGGATTACTGGGTGATTTCTAATATGCACCATAACCAACGCTAAGTCAACATTTAGGGATGGAATTTCCCACTGCCGCTTGCTGGAATGCATTCTTGGCATCAGGCTTCTTCCCATTCCAGTCCACCCTTAGAATATGCAGAAGCCACTGGGAAATACTCAACCTGTCCAAGACACTCACTGATATGCACAAGTGACCAACAAACTCCCTCAGGTGTCTCCTTCACATGCAATTTAAACAACAAAACAACAACAAAACTTTCCTCCATTTCAATGGGGGATGAACAATGAAGTCAATGTTTACCCTAGCTTGATTCCTCTCCAATTTGGGACTCCATGATTATGAGTGCTTACTGCTCCTGCAGAATGCAGAAGACTGGGCTTCAGTTCCCAAAGCACAAAGCAGCTCACAACTACCTGTTACTCCAATACCGGGGTTCCAATGTCCTCTTCTGAACTCGGTGGGCTTAGGCATGCGCATGAAGCACATATATACACTCAGATACATACACACAAAGCAAATAGTTAAAAGATACAATGAAATGTGGGATTAAGGAGCTCATCTTTAAGTCCTGTACACCTACTATCCAGGACAGATGAACTATGATGCCTAGGTGTTGAATTACTCAAAATTCACTTTCCCAAATGCAAAAACCCAAGGCAAAAAAGAAGTTGGAAGAGATATTTCTAAATTAGAATCTGTATTCCATACTTGCAGGGCTGACAGGATGTCTCAGTGGGTAAAGCCTAACAAACTACACACACACACACACACACACACACACACACACACACACACAGAGTTTTAAAGATTCTGCACTTCCATACTGGTGCAGTATAGCCTATCCACTTCCAGGAGGAAGCATTTTTGTACTGGACACACAATTCACACTTGGTTAGTAAGCATACACTGGTGGTCCTTAACAAGTGTCAGGTACAAACGCAAAGACCAGTAGGTAAGACAAATCACAATCATTGCATTTCAGAGGCTCCATAAGGAATAATCGTGTTTGTAGCACTAGGTTTCTTGGCCATGGTCAATCTATAAACGGTATTAAAGGCCATTTCTCTGAACGGACTATGGCAAACTGTATATATCTATCAACCCATCAACCAATATAAGGCCTAAAGCAACTCAGTTTGAGCACAATTCCCACCTCTTCCAATGGGTAAGCGTCCTAAATGGGTACTTCATGACTAGAAGTGGCTCAGTTCAGAATGCTTCCTGTTCTTCCAGAGGACCCAAATTCAGTTCCCAGCACCCACACTGGTTGGCTTACAACCACCTGTAACTCCAACTCAAGAGAGCCAACCTCCTCTTCTGGCACCTGAACCCGTGACATTTACTCACACAAATAAATGTAATAATAATACTAATTTTCTTAGTATTATTTCATCAGCTAACTATAAAAACATTGTCCAGGTTTACCAACCAAACCTGAGCCACCACGACCACAGGGCTGTCCAGAATACACAACTCTGAAGTTGTCAAGACCTTCCAAATGCAGAGTTACTACAAATAAATCCACCAACTGGTCTAGAACTCAGCAGATTCTAACACAGCCACAGGAACCACTAAGCTGGTGCAACCATCCTTTCAGAAATTTTATGGTTAGTATGCCATCTCAAGGTCACTATTAATACTAAGGTAACTACAGGTCCGGGAATGACTATATAGTTTGGATTCTATAAAGTCCATGAAATTAGAAATCATTACGGATAAAAGGCAAGTTAATATTTTAACTTTTCTCCTTTTAAATATTTAGTTTGTCAAATGCTACACATCTGAACAGCTACCCCTGACCGCGCCTGCTCAATTCTGATTGCTCTTCACCCCAATCCCCTTCAGCCTGTACACTTGCTTTAGGTCACAGCCACAGTAAAACCACTTTGCCAAGTTTTCTGGACGTGTATACCTAGCCCAAGATAACTAAATTCTGTAAAGCAGATAGTAACTCTATCTTTTCTAAGGGGTGGAGTAGGGTTAAAACAGTCTACCTGTGTACCCTAGGCTGGCTTGAAATTTAAAGCCATTCTCCTGCCTCAAGCCTTCCAAATCCCACACCCCAAGTGCTGAGATTACAAGCATATGCCATCACACCTGGCTCTGCCCTTTTCTATCTAGTACCTAATCATTGTAAGTGTTCAGGGCCCATTCCTCAGGCCCTGGAGTCTCCAAATCTCCTAGCCTGGGGATTAGGCTCTCTGCAATCAGAATGAAGTTCTAATAACTTGCCATCTTTGTAGTGAGAAAGGCCTTAACAATATCAGGCGACCAAAGTCAGTGTCATCCAAGTTTCTTTCTCTTTTCTTGATGTTGCTTTAAAACAATATGATAGCCTTTGTAACAGAGCTGAACCTAAAAATTATTATCAGGACCACAGTGACATTCACACTCCCTGCTATTACATAAGCTAAATCAAGCAGGCTCTCTCACAGAACACTGATCTAACAAGGTCTCACTATGTAGCCCTGGCTGGCCTGGAACTCACTATGTAGACCAGGCTAGCCCCAAAGTCAGAGATCCGCCTGCCTCTGCCTCCGGAGTTCTAGGATTAAAGGTGTGTGCCACCACACCTGGACGGGTGGATCTTAAAAGTCACTGACAAAATTATTCTGGCCATTTCAAAGCTACCAAGTCAGATTCTTCTCTTTCCTTTTTTTCTTTCTTCCTTTCTTTCTTTGTTTTCTGAGACAGGATTTCTCTGCGTAGCACTGGCTGGCCTTGAACTCACAGAGATCCGCCTGCCTCTGCCTCCCTAGTGCTGGGACTAAAAGCGTGTGCCACCACCGCCCAGCTCAGATTCTTTTTTCACCATAAAAAGAGTATATCACCGAAGGAACAAATCCAGAAATACTCATCTAAAATAACAATTCCTAAAAATCTACCCATCTAACCCTTGAAACACAATCTAGTGGACTGACTGACCCAGAACTGAGAGAGAAGAATTTTAGCATGTACATTACAGAGAAGCCTTGCAAAACTGTATAAACAAGCCAGGCCCTTCAGCAAGTAGGTTTATAATGCACAGCTGAACAAGAGAGTGAGGCTGAGGCTGAACCTTCAATATCTTTCTCCTTTCTGGTATTCTAGAAATGTAAATCCAATCCAACAAGACCTCATGCCAAACTACAAATCCTTTTCCAAAGGAACAAGGTTTTAACTCAAAGTCTCCTAAGCCAAGCTTTTGGAACACATTTATTTCACTGCTGAAACTTAGAGCATTCTTTCCAAACTTCTGTTGGCTTTCTCTATGTAACTGCAACTGACTTTTAACAAGGTCTCATGTCTTCAACTTAGCATGAAGTCAACCACAGAGATTCCCTTCCAGGGTGGCATCTTCTACCTCTCCCAATTCTCCATCCTGTACGCCCTGACCCACAGCAGGGTTATTTTATTCTATCTCATGAGGGAACCAGCATTATCTTTGCCTGAAAACTGCTTATTAATTTGCCTGTCAAACATTCTATACAGCCGTTTACATCTTACTACAGAAACCTCCTGGGAACATATTGACAGCTCAGCAAGTATTTACACAAAGCTCTGAAACATTTGGTTGCTCCAGAGGAAGAGGCCGCTGTGTCAAACACCTTTTCTTCTACCGTTTTTCCTCCTCTATAGAAGCAAGCTTCCCCTAGCCCGGCTCCAATACATGCAGAAATCACATTTCTACACTACTCGACCACAAGATGAGAGAGTCAGATGTGCTGGGGAAAAGCACTTCCAGGGCTACAGACAGCAAGTCACACCAGCTAGTTCCTTAAACCAGGGTAGAGGAATATAAACCAGAATCGGCAGTCTGACACTTGGTTTCTCCTGTTCCCGGCTCAGGCACTTTTGTTTCTCTCAGCAGAACTGACAGGGCAAGTCCAGGCACTCAGACTGCAACCAACTGCCCAAACCAGACCCAGACCTGCCCCAACGCTAAGCGTCTGAGGAGCTAAATGCTACCTCTCCCTCCCTCCCTAACCACCCACCTCAAAGTAGTGTGCGATGTTAAATTGTATCGATACCTACTTCCTATCCCACCCCTGTGGCTAGCCTCCTGGGGATCCTGAAGCAACTATTTCCAGGTTTTAATGAAGTCTGCCTATTATTTCATTACCTTCGCTGTTTTCAAACCTCCAGCCAGGTGAAATGACTAATGACGAACAGATTAACAGTTTTGAGACAAGTTTTTTCTTTGTAGCACTCAACTTCTCTGAGCTTGTCCCTGCAAATCCCAGGAGATAACCTTGAGTTCCTTAAGCCTACGGGAAGAAAGATAGCTTAAAAACACCACTGAAATCAGGCCCAAACCTTAACTCCCAAGAAGACTGAGAGTTTGAAAGTCAATCTGAGCTACACATCAGGACCTGTGCTCCCACGCACGCTTCGCCCCACCCCCACCCCAGTCTCTCTCTGTCTCTCTGAAGCACGCACACACACCAGGTAGGTGGAGGGTCACTGAAGAAGGAAGATGTCTATTATGGAAGACTATGGAAGAAACCAATGAGTTTCACCATAAAGCAACATTATTTGGTCCACCAGCTTCATTTAACCAAAAGTGGGAATGACTCGCCCTGGTTCAATTTCATGAGGAACCCAAGCCTCCCTCACTCCTTAGCTACAAGGTCTCCGACCCTTCACCAGTAGGCAACACAACTCAGCGTGCAGTTAAGGACCAATCTAAACAAACCAACCAACGAACAAGCAGAGATAAAAGCTAGGTGGAATCAGAATCTCTTCCAGAGCCCCAGGAATCACAGTTCACTGGAAGGATACTAGTCAGTGTCAATTTATTCTGTTGCTTTTTATTTTTATTCAATTTATTTTATTGTTTGTTGTGAGACAGGGTCTGCCTATGCAGCTCTGGCTATCTCGAAAATCACAGAAATCTTCATGGTCCCTTAGCCTCCCTTACTGGGATTAGAGGCATGTGCTACCAGACTCCCCCCCCCCCCCCATACAGGGTTTCTCCCTAGGAAGTCCAGGCTGACCTGGAATTCACTATGTAACCTAGTTATGTTCACCTTAAATGTAAGATCATCCTGCTTCAGCCTTAGGAGTGCTGGGAATACAGATGTCAACTACCATTCCTGGTTCTTGAATTCTGTTTTTAAATATATCTGCATGCTGCCACTGCTTCTAAAACTTAGAGGTTTTAAGCAAACCAATACAATCTTTTGGGGGTGAAATAGGAAAGGACTCAGGCCATTACTGTGTTAGCCCACTCCCACATTTTAAACTGTTTACTAGCTGCTGTGAGATACCTACTGTAGTTGACATCACACCTGTACAAATTGATCCAACATGACAGTGATAGCAGGTCCTGGGGGGTGGGAGGGATGGACCTTCAACTAAAAAAGTCCTTATACAGATTAATACAGAAGAAATCTACCTTACTGCTTCCTTACTCTTCTCACATTGCTAGCCCAACCCCCAGCCCCACAACCAGGAACAGCAGAAAACACGAAGTCTCCACTACTGTATTTTATGCATGGTTTCCCTGTCCTTCCAAAGAGAACTCCCAATTGTTCTGTATTTCAGCCAGCCCAGAATATCTGCCACATACCCTGATAATAAATCCAGGACTCCTGTATCTGTTTCCCAGAAGTTTGGAATACCAGCTCATAATGTCCAGCCATGCTTCTACAGTGAAATCCAGAACTATTTACTGCAGCTCCACATGTTTGGTAAATGGGATCTCTGTGGCTCAAGTCAGCCTCAATCCCTCTCATCCCTCTCTCCCTCACCTCATAAATACATGTGCCACCACATCCAGCTATAGATCACTTGTTTTTTCTATGATAAACTAGTATTACTCAGAGTACACTGCTAAAAGTGACCTAAGTAAAAAGCTTTACATAAACTCACATAGGTGACCTAAAACCA